>NC_137676.1:17486577-17491577 GCF_963989245.1 Nansenia antarctica | reverse complement strand
CAGTGTCGCTGCAGCGGTATAGTGCTGACGCTGTATTAGAAACTAGAGGCCCGGTTGCACAGTGCTCGTGTGTAGCCTAGCCTGCCTTTGATCCACGTTCCACTGCTCTCCACCCACCATACCCCCTCACTTTCTCCTCCCCAAGCCTTCTCTACTGGGGAGGCAACCATACTGCAACGGGCACACTTGGTGATAGACACCATCAAAGGACAGACATACATGTATGCACAAAAGCGATAGGATTTGACAAACGCACAGGGGGGGGGGACAGGGGGGGGGAGACGCACACACAGAGCGGGCTTCTCGCTGGGTGTTTGTGATTGCGGTGACAAGGGTAGAGAGAGCGTGGGCACCGGGAGGAGTGGACGAGCACAGCAGCCCGCCGTGATTCAGCTCTTCAAGTCCAGCTGTGGCGGGCTGATTCATTTTGCTCTTTAATGACAATCATAACTCAACTTGTGAAGTTAGTAATGTGTTATTCCATTAATAGTCTAGAGGCTTTTTTAATGGTCCAGCATAGCTGGGGAGTATGCTTAATGCTGTGCCGCAGGCTAAGAGCTCTCATCAAATGTTGTG
Source organism: Nansenia antarctica (assembly GCF_963989245.1). Classification (NCBI taxonomy): domain Eukaryota; kingdom Metazoa; phylum Chordata; class Actinopteri; order Argentiniformes; family Microstomatidae; genus Nansenia; species Nansenia antarctica. The sequence goes on along the minus strand of NC_137676.1, from coordinate 17,491,001 downwards.
TTCAATGATCACTTTTTTTTCCCGGAGAGGAGACGTCATTTGTTTTCTAAGTGCACTTCTCTCAACCGTACAAAGACAAACAACAAATAACGATCTGTATTACGCATTTTGCGCATTTGTTTGGGCTGTAAAAAAACAAACAAACAAATAATCAGTTGAGTGGAGTGATTCTTATTTTCACAGACAGAGGGGGTAGAGTTGCCTGTTATAGCGCGACTGTACAAGCGGAGGACTCACACTTGTCAGGGAGGCGCTATTACTAATGAGATGATCCGGTGGCCATGTCTCTGTTTAGGCCAATCTTGTGAGAGCGTCAGAGCGTGTGACCGCACATGTGTGATCACACTGTTTGAAGTGGCCTCCTCTAGGAATAGAAGGGGCTATGCTAACACTTGCCAACGTATATGTACAATAATATATGCCAGCTGATGCTTTTATCTTAAGTGACTTACAGTCACAGTGAGTGCATACATGTTTCACTATATGTGGTCCCAGTGGGTGTCGACCACGTATCCTTGTGGTTAGCGCCATGCGCTACCAGCTGTGTTGGTTACAACTCGTGTTGTAAGTGTTGTGGTGACCGTGTGAGACAAGCACATTCATTTACATTACATTTGACATTTTAGACATTTATCCAAAGTGACCTAGAACAAGTACATTTGTCTAAAGTAAGTGAATCATTTATACATCATTCATCATAACAAAAGCAAATCTATGCTAGGACCGGGAGCCATTGGCAGTCACAATACTAGAACATGGAAGAATGACTACTTAGTAGAGAAACGGTACAGGGGAGTAATTCAAACATATTCAGTCTCGACGTCGTAGATAAAGACGGTGGAGGACTTGCACTACTGATGCACACACACACACACACACACAACCACCCAGACCCACACACTCACTCAAATTCAAGTCTGGGTATTCAGGCTGTCCTTAAATGAGCCATAGTTGTAGTACATGTGCGTGATGTACCGGGCTTGGCATATCCCCTGCTCATGTTGCTTCAGCATCCTAAACCAACCTGGACCCCTGCTAATACTGCCCCTCCCCCCCCCCTCCCCCCGGGAAATCCCAGTGCCCCAAACCAATAAAGAAATGTAATTTTCGAGCATTAAATATTATTACATGTATCCCTCTCCCCTTCCACCTCCCCCCCCCATCTTCCTCTCTGTCCCCCTCTCCTGTGGTGCGTTCCTCCTCGAGGAGTTTTGTCCGCTTTGCTTCTGACAGATACACTTGTGAGGAGTTCCAGAAGTGACAAGATGTGACTGGCGGGGGACTCTGTCTAAGCCAGAGCTTTCTACTCGCATACCCCCCCCCTGACACACACACACACACACACACACACACGCACACGCACACACAAACGTCCACACACACTCAAACACTAATAAAGTAATACTTGACTCTCTACAATCACACGCACACACACACACACACACACACACACACACACATACACATGCCACCCAGTTTACCCCCCCACCCCCCACCCCCCCCCCCCTCCTCAGGGTTGGAAAACTTCCCCTCCACTCTCTCCTCGCCTGTTTGCCAGACGTGTGCAGGGATTAGCTAAAGCGATTATCAGGAGCTTTTGCAGTTTTGTGAAGATGAATCATGGTAATACTACACAGTGAAGCTCCTCATGCATTTCTAAGCCCTTCTACACTAGTTTGTGATTCTCCAACACACACGCAGAGAGCCAGTTGGCTTTGCCTCACTAATCCAGGTGGAGGTGAGTCAACTGCAGCCAACTTGGCAACTTTCGCACATACACGTACACACACACACACACACCACACATGGATCAGTACGCCTGCCAGCACACATCCAGGGCCTGGGCATCGACGCTGGGAGCCCATCATACAGTCAGGGCCGTGCACTGCAGCGTCCAAACTTCTCAGACGGAGGATGCACTGTATCCTCCTCTGCCTTTGTATCTCTCACAGGCTTAAAATGCAACATGATGGCTCCTCTGTTTTTCTTTTGGAGCTCCACTCCGCTCAGATATACTCGTATACCCAATGGGGGTGAGTGACTGCCTTTGGCGATGTCTGGCTCACCTACAACATTACATTACATTTCTCTGTTTTGGCATTTAGCAGACACCTTTATCCAAAGTGATTTAGAACTAAATGTGATCACAAGAAAAAGTAATCGTGTAGTATTTCTCAGTTTACAATACCAGTACTATGAAATAGTATAATACCAGGACTATGAAATGCCCATGGTTAGGGTTAGGGTTAGGGTTACGGTCAGGGTTAGGGTTAGGGTTAGGGTTAGGGTTAGGATTTAGGGTGTTAATCCCACTTGTACAGAACAAGATGACGGTACGCTTGCGTGCTACACACAATCAACCGTTCACAATTGGGCGTCGACATTACGATCACCGCCCCCGTTGTGTTGATGATGACGTTTTTACGGGTCTGAAATGTTTTCCTTCTCGAACTTGTCCACTCTCCTCTCTCTCCTCTCCTTCTCTCTCTCTCTCTCCACCTCCGACTTGCTACACATTAGCACTTCTCCTGCAGATGGTGTGGACTAATTGCAAACCTTTTTTTTCCTGTTTTTATTCACACTTCATCCCTTCTTCCTTGCCAAACAGATGATCATGGCCCCCTGTATTTCCCTCCCTCTTCCCAAAAACTCTTGAGGATGTTCTCATTAAGAGGACGTGTCAGAGCAACCTGCTAGCGGTGCTAATTTATTTCCCTCTGTACCAATACCCCCCCACTGCTCCCCCCTCCTCCCTCCCTTCCCCCTCCACCCTCCTTCACCCGCCTCCCCTATCCTCCCTCCTTCCCCCCCTCAACTCCATCCCTCCCCTCCACCCTCCCTCACCACCACCTCCCCTCCTCCTCCTTCTCCTCCTGGCGCATGTAGTTTCTCACAAGAAGCTCCAGGGCCCAATTTTTCCTGACCGCACAACAATTAGCAGCAGCGCAGGCTAGTGGCTTCTGAGACAGCCTGTGTACAGAAGTGTGTGTGTGTGTGTGTGTGTGTTTGTGTGTTTGTGTGTTTGTTTACCCACTGGGGAACCCTGTGCGCTTCACGCCAGACTCCTCAGGCTCGGCGGTGGTGTTGTTCACCCCCCCCCCCCCCACCCTCCGTGGACCACTCTGTGTCTGGAGTGTCTGGAGTGTGTGTGTTACACTAATTGGTCCGCTGTACGATAGTGTCTCTTTAAACGCAGCTGCATTCCAGCCTTCCTACAGATGTTCTCACCTGGCACGGCGAGAGAAGGATGGAAGGATGATGACAGGTTTCACACCTGGATGCTGTGTGGTACTACCTCTCTGCTCATACACACTCTAAATGCCACACACACACACACACACACACACACACACAGTGTGGGATTTACCCTCCTAATGCCTCCAAGTCCTAAGAAACATTTAGCTGACAGCTTTAAGACCCATCGATCACCTCTCTGCAAAGCCCCCTCTTTCTGCCCACAACAGGGCTCAATGATGTTGGCTAACAGCCACCAACACACACACACACACACACACACAAACACACACACACACACACACACACACACACTCGACCACACACACACACACACACACACACTCGACCACACACACTCACACACAAACACACACACACACAGATGCACACACAGATGCACACATTTCCTCTGGGAGATTTTGATAACAAACGAGTCTCCTTCGTCATGAGACACCATACGGAGCACACACGCTGCTCTCCTAGTGTGGTGAGGAAGGAACACACACACACACACACACACCCCACACACACACGCGCACACACACACACACACACACACACACACACACACTGTAGGTGTTGGCGTTTGCATATCTGTGGCAGTCTTTGTAAATATAATCTGTCTCAGCTGTGAGCTGTTTCCCTGAGCTGTACTTGCCCTGTTAAAGAATGTGCTGTTGGCAGTACAGCCCGTGTTGTTGTAGGCCTCCCTGTAGCCCTTGGCTTCGGTCTGACCGTGTCCTCAACCCTCCACTCAGAGCTCCTGTCTCTGGTCTGACCCTGTCCTCAACCCTCCACTCAGAGGCCTCCTGTCTCTGGGAAACTTTTGAGCCACTAAGTGTACACTTTCACCCCATGTCTCTGTCTCTCTGGCTGGGGTTTTCTGTGTACAGGAGCATGGCCTGATATGTATCTTTCCAGGAAAAAGAAAGGACATAGCCATCTGCGTCTTATTGAAAAACCAGTTGGGGTTTACCCACCAGGCTAGGTTATTATACGTCTGTTTTCGTATGGTTTGAGTAAGTAATGTATGTATGTTCTTTCTTGCTCTCTAAGCAATCATTGTTTTGTTTTTTTCTGTATGTGCAGAAGTGGAACATATATACACTTTGGATGAAAGACATGTTTATTCGATTAGAGATGGCGAGCTCTTGTTTCCTCAGCTCGAGAAGCCGATGTGAAATGAG
>NC_137676.1:17461577-17464077 GCF_963989245.1 Nansenia antarctica | reverse complement strand
CCTGGTCAGAGAGAAACCCGCCCCTATCGCAACCAGCAATGGTGTGTGTGTGTGACTCTGGTCTAAACTGTACTTATTGCTTTCATAAGCCTGTGTGTGTGTGTCTGTGTGTGTGTGTGTGTGTGTGTGTCCTGTGAAACTGGGGAAATATTTGCTCTAACACACCCACGTGTTTTCCATTTGATCATTTCTGTTTGCTCCATTTCATCAGTTTTCAACAGAGCCCATTTGGTATTCGACGCGCGGCGACAACACAAATGACTATCATCGCAACAAATTACATTTCACCCAAAACTGCTAGTTTTGAAAAGTATAGTCGTGGAAAGGAAAATAACATGAATAAATAAACGTTTCTGTTACTGCGCTTTTTTTGCAGGGCACAGCGAATGCTGTGAGTGTTTGGAATTTCAGAGATTCTGTCACAACAGAGCACTTGAGTCTCTCTCTCTCTCTCTCTGAAAAAAAAAAGACACCGGGTATGTGCTCTAGTTCATCTAAAAACATCACTCCCAATGAGAACATCGACTCGCTTTCGCATTCCTCTCTTCCCTTTTTACCTCTTCTATCTTCTTCTCTGAAAACATCTAGCCTTCAGCATTCTTTCCTGCTGTTTACAGAACCCTCCCTGTATTTTACTTTTAGTATTAAATAGTGCAGAAGATTTCTTTTTCTCCACTCTCTCTCTCTCTTTCTTTGTTTTTCACCCTGTTTTCATTCCGTCCCAAGGGGGAGCCTGCGGAAACAACTTGAAGGGAGTTTAGTATTGAGAGAGAAGAGAAAGATGGGAATGAAAGAGGAGAAAGTTTCCGTGCCTTTGTTGGGAGAGAGAGAGAGAGAGAGAGGGGGGGGGGGGGGATATTTTGAGATCTGGCGTGTGTCCTGTCTCCCCGGGCAGACCTGGGTGTTTCCGTCAGAGCCCAGAGCCTCCACAAGCCGAGAGACAACTCTCCTGTGTCAGGGGGGGTCAGTAAAAAATCTGAGAACGGAGGGGAGGGAAGAAGAGGGGGATGGGGGTGGAGGGGTGATGCAGGGAGCAGTGAGCGGGGGGGGAGGGGAGAGGGAGAGAGGGAATCAAAGGAGCGTTTGGAAGAGTAGCGTGCAGCCAACACAATCCACTGTTGTGCTGTAAATAGGCCCGTGAGGAGCTGGTGGAGGGAGGGAAGCGATGCGTGATGATGCTTCTGTCGGGGTCTAAGGCTCCCGTTCCTCTCTTTCATAATGACTGGAGTGCAGTGAGGGCCATCCGGGAGAGCAACAGAAGAGACATTTTAACAAGGCGCCAGCTTTTTTTTTGGCTTCTTTTTTTAAAAATATGTTGTTACCCTTGTTGTTGTTCTTTGTGTGTTGTGTGTGCGCTTTTGTTTGGAGGCCACCGTTCAAAAGACGGCTGGTGCACTCCATGTAAAGCACGATGTTCGCTTCTTTCTTTTTCATCTGTTGAGAGTAGACAAGCGTAGAGGGAAGATTTGCTGTGGTGTGCATTACACCCAGTCGAAATAGATACAAAATCATCAGCATTTCTTCAGCTGCGTTAAGGCTTACTACAGTACGGTACCTGCTGTGACTGAGCGTTATTATTTGAGTTATATTTGAGTATTATCCGATTTTAGTTGTGATGATGATGACTTCATGCACTCAGAAATTTGATTCCTCTTAAAAAAGGTGTTTTCTGACAGTTTGATTGAGAGACAGAATGAGACCGGCAGACAGACACCAACAGGAGATGGACAAAGAGGAGACGTGGCTTTCAGTTGTCTGTTAGAGTGAGCAGTGAGGCTGTGACACCCTCCCCCTCTCTCTCCCTCTCCCCCCCTTCCCTCTCTCTCTCTGCCCTTCCTTCCATCTCTCTCTCCCCCCTTCCCTCTCTCCCCCTCCCTCTCCCTCTCTCTCTCTCTCTCCCCCTTTCCCTCTCTCCCCCTCCCTCTCCCTCTCTCTCTCTCTCTCTCTCTCCCCTCTCTCTCTCTCTCTCTCTCTGTGTGATGTGTGTGTGTGTGTGTGTGGGCTCTGCGTGATGCCTACCTTCTCTAATGACCTGTGAAGCCAATCCCAGACATAATGGGCTGTTCTGTCATCCACGGCGGAGCTGAGTGACATACAGGAGGCGGTGTGGCCCGCCGTCACGCAGCTTCCTCTCCACACACCCTGACCCGGGGAGGCTTCAGCGGGACAGGCAGGGTGACAGCACCCATCACTACCCTCTCCACACGGCCCAGGCAGGGTGACAGTAGCCCTCGCTACCCCTCTCCGCGAGGCCCGTCGCCGTCACTTTGATCAGGCCACCTCTGGATGGGGACAGCTGTGTTGACAATGCGCTTCCTCCCCCCGCCCGACTCTGTGGGCCCCTGCCTCGGCGGCTGGGGGGAAAGTGTTGATTGGATATGAGTGAGGTGCGGGCTAGTGCACCTCACCCCCCCCCCCCCCCCACACACACACACACACCCCACCCCTCCCCCTATCCACTCCACTCCACTTTCTTCCACTTCCAAGGCCAATAAGCCTC
>NC_137676.1:17449077-17456577 GCF_963989245.1 Nansenia antarctica | reverse complement strand
CAGACCCTCCGGAGCACGTGACAACGCATCGGCGATAACATTATCCACGCCTCGTATGTGCCTAATAGTGATGTTATATGGCTGTAGAAACAACGTCCACCTCATAAGGCGCTGGCTCGGACTCTGCAAAGAATGCAAAAAGGTCAGGGGGTTATGATCTGAATAAACGACCACTGGATGGGACCCCCCTCCCACATAAACATCAAAATGCTGCAGAGCCCAAACCAGTGCCAATGCCTCTTTCTCTATCGTAGAATAATTCAGTTGGTGCGAATTAAACTTTCTAGAAAAGAAACTGACCGGTCGATCTACCCCCTGATCGTCAGTCTGCAAAAGAACCCCTCCAGCCCCAACATGACTAGCATCCACTTGCAACTGGAACGGGTGATCCAAACGAGGTGCTGCCAGGACAGGAGCCGTACTTAACAGCATTTTTACCTGTTCAAAAGCCTTCTGGCAACCTGGAGACCATTCAAACTTGGCCTTCAACCTTAATAAGTTCGTCAAAGGGACGACCACAGTTGAGAAATTTAAACAGAAGTTGCGGTAATAACCCACCATCCCTAAAAAACGTCTAAGCTCCGTCTTCGAGGTGGGGGGTGGAAACTGATCAATAGCACGGACCTTAGCCCTCACTGGCCGGACCTGCCCTTGCCCTACTACCTTACCCAAATATGTGACAGTAGCTCTTGCAAACTCACATTTTGCCAAGTTGATAGTAAGGTTAGCAGCCCTGAGTCGTACAAACAGTGAGTGGATACGTTCTATATGTTGCTCCCACGTGTTGCTATACACCACAACGTCATCAAGGTAAACCGCACAGCCATCCAGCCCTGCAACCACCTGATTCATCAGGCGTTGAAAAGTCGCCGGCGCATTACGGAGACCAAAACTCATGACGTTGTACGAATACAACCCAGACGGTGTAATGAAGGCAGATATTTCTCGGGCGCGAGGGGTCAGTGGGACCTGCCAATACCCCTTAAGCAAATCAAATTTGCTAACGAATTTGGCAGACCCCACCTCATCCACACAGTCCTCCATCCTGGGCAAAGGAAATGAGTCAGGTTTAGTCACATTATTAACCTTTCGGTAGTCTGTACAGAACCTATCTGTCGTGTCTGGCTTTCCTACCAACAAACACGGTGATGCCCAACTGGAGTTTGAAGGAACAGCCAGCCCGTTATTTATTAAATACTGAACCTCAGTATCCATGCGGCGGCGTTTCTCCAGAGGGACTCGATAGAACCGTTGACGAATCGGCTTCGCCTCTCCAACGTCTATGTCGTGCTGCACTAAGTGGGTACAAGAAGGGGTATCTGAAAACAATGAGGGAAAAGCAACAAGCAACCCCTCTAACTCTCTACTGTTTTCCTCAGTCAAATGACCAAACAGAACTGATAATTCAGCCAACGTCTCAGAATTTTTGAGCCGAGGACGCAAAACACCATCTCCAGGCCCACTCACATCCTCCTCCCACCCTGCTGCCACCACAGGAGTGGATGGAGATGGAGACACCCCATTCACTGTGGACAACACAACCGGCTTCACCTCCAAGACCGCATCTTCTCCGGCCCTAGGTGAACGAGAATAATAACATTTTAATACATTTATGTGACAAAGTTGTGTAGACTTTCTACGGTTAGGAGTATCGATCAAATAATTCTGTTCGGACACCTGTCTTACAACAGAGTAGGGACCCGTAAATTTCGCCTGGAATGGTGAACCAGGTATAGGCAATAACGCCAACACTTGGTCTCCAGGACAGAACACTCGTGGTTCAGTACGGCGATCAAACAGTCTTTTCATTTTACTTTGTGCCACAGTCAAATACTCACTCGCCATTTTTCCCGCCAGATGTAACCTCAGGTGAAAACCATGCACATAATCTATCAGGTTGGTAGGTGGATCAGCGGTCTTAAGACCATCTTGTAGCACTGCCAGCGGGCCCCTCACCTTGTGCCCAAACACCAAATCACTTGGACTAAACCCTGTACTCTCCTGCACCACCTCCCGTGCTGCCAACATGAGCCAAGGCAGTCCCTCCTCCCAATCCCTCTTAAGCTCCATGCAATAAGAGCGCAACAATGACTTCAGTGTTTGATGAAACCTCTCTAGGGCCCCCTGACTCTGAGCATGATACGCGCTGGCGGTGTTGTGCTTAACGCGTAAGTGACGCAAAACTTCAGCAAACATTTTCGATGTAAAGTTTGTCCCTTGGTCACTCTGTATGACCCGAGGAATACCGAAAATGGATATGAACTGAGTCAGTGCCTTTACTATTGATCTTGTCGTAATCGTACGAAGAGGGTACGCAGACGGATAGCGAGTGGTTTGACACATTACCGTTAATAGATAAATACACCCAGACTTAGAAGGAGGAAGTGGTCCAACACAATCGATGATGAGGTGCTCAAATGGTTCACTCACAGCTGGAATAGGATAAAGAGGCACAGGTTTAATAGTCTGATTAGGTTTTCCCATCAGTTGACAGGTATGACAGGTCTTAATAAACTTAGAAACATCCCTCTTCAACCGAGGCCAAAAGAAATACCGTAGTACTCTATCACAAGTCTTCTTAACCCCCATATGCCCAGCCACGTCATCATGTGCTGTCTCCAACACCACATTCCTAAACTTAGTAGGTACCACAACTTGAAAAACTGGGTCACTCACAGAACAATCATTATGAGGAAGCCATTTACGAACCAACACATCCTCCAAGAGAAAATAACCACTTGCAGAGCTCTCCAGCTCATCCTTAGGCTGAATCCCACTGAGCAGCAGCTTCAGCTCAGGATCCTCCTGTTGGGCTAAAATCAACTCACTCCGAGACAAAGACGGCGGCAGATCTGGTAACTGAAAAACAGAATTGTCAGGAGTGAACTTATCAGACTCTTTACCATCATCAATTTTAGGGTCCATGCAACTCATAGCACGAGTCATGGCGCAGGCAGTAAAAACCTCAGGAAACTCCTTCACACTAAGGTCGGGTCCTGTTGGTCGTGTAAACCCAGAACTAACTACCAGAGGTGGAGGCACATCACTCCACACTCTTCCTCCAGCCAGGTTATTTCCCAAGATGACGGCCACACCCACCACAGGCAGAGAGGGTCGAACACCAATAGTTACTACCCCCTGGACCAGATCAGAGTAAAGCTCAATTTCATGCAAGGGGACAGACAAAGTCTGCATCCCCATCCCTCTAATCAAAACGCTGGTCCCCACACTTGACTCCTGAGAGAATGTTAAAACCGATTCCAATATAAAAGATTCTGAAGCCCCCGTATCACGAAGTATCTGGACAGGCACTTTCTGTGGGCTACCCACCAGAGAAACGAAACCTGTAGTAATAAACGGACCAAAATCAGGATCCTCCTCGCTAATCTGTATGGAGGCAGAGCCCTGTAGTGCCCCCGCCAACTCAGTAGCCGCAGGTGGGCTGGATACTGAGGATGCCATCACCCCTGGTTTAAAGGGAGACCCCTCGGCAACCCCAGACACTCTTCCTCCTACTCCACCAGCATGCGCTGCAAGAACCGACGGTCTAACAGAGCCCCCCTTCCCACTGTAGTTTTTTTTTCCTTTTAGGACAGGACACTCCTGTTTCCAGTGACCCTTCCCAAGGCAATAATTGCATGTCGAGTTAGGATCTACTCTACTCTGACCGCCATGCTCCGACCTTGAAAAAGGGACAGAATAGCCAGGACCTCCGTTTGGGAATTTAGCACGATTTACCAATAGGTTAGTCACGGTCGGATTTTGTCTACGGCTCCCCTCGCTACGAAAATGATGTTCACCAAACTGACTCTTATTAGTCAGTACAAATTCATCTGCCAACACCGCGGCTTGATCTGCTGTTTTTACCTTGTGTTCATTTACATAAGTGGCAATGCGATCAGGGACAATGGTTTTAAACTGTTCCAAAATAATCAAATTTGACAGATCCTCCAGAGTATTCACCTCTACCGCCACGCACCAACGATTGAAATGGCTGGTTAGTTCTCTTACAACCTCAACATGAGTTTGTTTGTCATGTTTCTTCCATTTTCTAAACCGCTGTCTGTAAGCTTCAGGAACAAGTTCATAAGCCCTAAGGATAGCGGCCTTAACTGTATCATAATCTTTCCTCTCTCTACCATTAAGAGCAATATAAGCTTCCTGAGCTCGGCCAATAAGCACACTCTGTAGTAATGCGGTGCGGTCTGAAGTAGACCAGTCCCTATCGTCGGCAACACTCTCAAACAGTGAAAAGAATACATCAGGATCTTTTTCATTAAACTTTGGCAACAGTCTAACCATGACAGACATATTATCCCTCTTAGAATTACTCGAATCGCCACCTCCACCGTCAGATAACTTTCCCTCAGTAATCAACCTAAGGCGCTCCCGTTCATGAGCCAATTTATCCAACTCCAATTCCCTGTCCCTCGCACGCTCTCGCATCTGAAATTCACGCTCTTGCATCTGAAATTCCATCTGTAATGCTAACAATTCTTTCTGTTGATCAAATGTTAACTCAGTGGACCCAGATGCAACCCCAACGGATATTTTAGGGACAGACATTTTACCCTTTAGTATGCCCCTTTGAATTAATGTATTCTGTAAAGCCTCCACTACGTCCTGTTTCTTTGCTCGGCCTTTCACCACCTCAAGCTTAACCTCATAATGTTCAGCAACCTTCCACAGTTGTTCTTTCGTTAACTGTAACAATCCATCGACCGACGGAGCTGCCACAAACTCCTCAAAAACATCCATAACTCAATATAATCAAATAACCAATATTAACCAACCCTAACAAACGGGAATCTCCCCTCCTATTACAAACTCCTCCTATAAACTACTCCCATATCAGCCATAATCTTCAGCCCATTTAAAGCGAGTAACTGTGCACACATACAAAACAGAAAAGTAACTAACATACTTCGTAAGAGCTGCCCCGCATCTAACTCAGTAATGACTGACTAACCACTCAGCTAGTCTTCAGTGCGTTCACATGCAACTCTTCCACCAAGCAAATGCCTGGTGGCGCCCCCGCGTTCAACACACCAAAAATAACAAACGAAAACAATAAACAAGCGTTAAGCGCTTCTACTCCTAGCACGGGGGTTCACGTATAGCTCTGATGGTATCTAAACCACCCGCCCTACCTATCCTTCTCTGCTTTGCATAGAACACAGCACTCACCAAACTCCAGCCGAAGATCACAGCCAATACCAAGAGTTACGTCCTTGGCGTAACCAGATGGACTCGCTCTCTTCCTTGTCAGCACAGTCGGACGGCCAGCTCCCCCTCGTCACCAGCACCCAAACCAACGTACCAAATATACTAAACAATACATTACATCCAATCCAACCAAAACCCAATAACTATAAACAATAACCATGCGGGTCTCCCAATATAGAGTTGGACAAATCCAACAATCCAATCCCGAATATCAACTATGAAAAGGGAGAGAATATTGCTCTCACCAAATTCAATCCCGGACGAGCCCCCAATTTGTTACGCTTGCCTGGCTCAGGACAAGGTGACAAAAAGGGAGACGACACATGGATAACAATAATAGGAGATTTATTAAAGTATAATAGGTTAAATGGAAAGAATGATAAAGTAAATCATAACAACAACCAAAACGGCTGCTGGTCGACAAGGAAGAGAGCGAGTCCATCAATTTGACCCCCTCTTAAAGTTCCTGGGACAATCAGGATGATCACCTTCACCTGTGCCCATCAGGAACCAAGAGAGAGGGTCAACAAGACAATAGATGTTTGGCGCCCACTGGTGGTACCAGTGTGGATCGTCACACACATATACACACACACACACGCACACACACACACACACACACACACGCACACACACACGCACACGCACACGCACACGCACACACACACACACACACACACACACACACACACACTCATTCATACACATCAGGAAGTGGCAGAGTCCATCATGTCAGCGAAATGGAGGGAACAGGAAAGAAAGAAGCAGCAGTCTCTAATGACAGGGGCACCTCCTCTAGAGGGAAGCCAGGCAGGAAACGGAGGAGAGAGACCTCCGTCTTCATTTGTCCCTGCTGCCAAAGCAAGAGGCCGGGAGCCATGTCAGCGTTTCATACCCTCCGTGTTTTATTCAATAGCACATCTTGGCTCATTTAAAAAAAACTCTTTGTTTGATTTAATCTCCTAAAGAATTCACATTGAATGTTTTCCTTCCAAACCCCCACTTGCCTTTTTTCATTCCAGACGTTAGCCCCTCCCCGGTGTGAAATGTTGTAAATCATCTCACTTAAACACACAGTTGGGTGTTTATTGTTCCTTTTTCTCGTGGCAGTTGCAGTATGAAATATTATGGAGGAGGAGGTGTGTGGAAAAGTTGAGAATATTAGCAGCTAATAGTGTATATGCACAGAGCTGGCGAGACAGCCTTTGGCAGTAGGGCTTCTGTGATAACAATGGTGGTAGGAGGCTACTCAGACTGTCTACATATTCTCTCAGTGAATAATGCAGGGCGGACCTTCACTTCAGTCTGAATGGGCTCGGGGCTCATCTTTAACATTCAGAGAGGAATACGTTTCCCATTGACCCCGCGTCCGTCCGCGGTGCTATCGGAGTTAAGCTAGCATTAGCGAGAGAGTAATGGGGAGAGAGGGGTGAGAGTACTTTACACTGTGACTCACACTAATGGAGTCTTTGGGGTGGGGGGGCAGCACGGGGTGTGGTGTGGGGGGGGGGGGGGGGGGCGCAGGGGGTGGGGGGTGTGGGGAGCGGGGGTACGCTGCCTCCCATTTGCTTTGACAGGTCAAACCATTAGTGTAACCTGGATGAAAATGCGATTTCCTTTATAGCGGTCTCCGGATGTCCAGGTCTTCAAAAGAAGGTTAAGAGTGAGGGGAAGTAGATTGGTGTCTCTCGTCATGAGAGAGAGAGGGAGGGAGGGAGGGAGGGAGGGAGGGAGGGAGGGATCAAGGCAGGGGAGGAGAGAGACAGACAGGATGAGTTACGAGAAAAGGGAAGATTGTGACAGAGCGGTAAATGAGAGATGTTACACAGAATAATACCAGTCACTGTGAAATACACCCATCTCCTCCGCTGTGTCCTTGTCTACAGCATCCTCCAAGATATCGACCCCCCCACCCCTTGTTTGCTAGTCTTTGGTATAATAAACGAGTTATGAAGTTAATTTCCTTTTCCCTAATGAAATTAGGCAGATCAATGTAATTACTTTTATCGGGCCCCAGGATATGGAGTCTCTTACAATCCCAGCTTATTGACAGGAAAACAAATCATATTTATATAATAGTCCTCGGAATTCAGTTTGTATTTTTTTTTTTAATAATCTTTATTCATCAGAGTAAGACTGAAATGGTTCTGTTTTCTTCACCATTTATCTCCAATTCATTATAAATTAGCACTCAGAAGTGAAAACATCAAACTAGCTTTTTGCACCTCCAGTCCCCCCTCCGCCCCCCCACGAGCCTCCAACCTCCCCCCCCCG
>NC_137676.1:17419077-17431577 GCF_963989245.1 Nansenia antarctica | reverse complement strand
CGAGAGGAAACTCCAGCTTACCAAATGTTTTTAAAGTGGATTTATATTCCAGCATCATGGTGTAGCCTTCGATAACATCCTCTCTGTACCCAGGAAGTGAGTTGACATGGGCTACCTTTCTTTTTGCGTGTATTTTCTTTTGTTATTTTAAGACAGTAGCAAGTTACAGTACAAGGCCAAACTTTGCTATCTCAAACAGAAAATCTGTATTCTCAAAATCAAAGCAAGGACTATACAATCAGATCTAGAGTTCTGTAGAAAAAAAAGAAAGAAAGAAAGAAAGAAGGAAAAAACAACGGCGTTGTTCTGTTCGGGGTCCTGTGTGTGATCTCTATCGAAGGCTCGCTCTGTGCCAAGTACCAGGCCCTGCGTGGTGACGACTGTGCCCTTCAAGATTAATTCGCACCCAAAGACAGAAAGATTTTTGCCTTCTTTAAACACGCCGATAATCTCTGACTTCTAGTGTTATTGAGTTAGGGTGTGTGTGTGCGAGGTGGGGAGGGAGGGAGGGAGGGAGAGAGGGAGGAGAGAGAGAGGGAGGAGAGAGAGAGAGAGATAACGGCTTGGTTCAGCTACAGCAGGGGGTGATGGTAGCGTAGCGATATTGGGTGCAGGACCAGATCAGACAATGCACAGGGAAAAGTAAAGTCCCATTAACCTTTGGGAGACCCGTAGATGCAATTTTTGTGAGGTGTGGAGAGGAGAAGGGGAGGAGAGGCGGATGGGGCGGGAGGGGGTAGGGGGGGAGAGGGGGGGAGGGGGGGAGGGGGTCACCTGTCGTAGAGGAGGAAGCAGATGGAATGCTCCTGATTCTATTTCCTGCCACAAAGCCCACTGTCCTCTGGGCAGATTATTTTTGAGAGCTGGTTGTCATGGCGATGCACAGGTAGCCCCCTCTTGTCGACCTATCAGGGGTCTTTGGCAGGGAGAGTATTTCCACGGTTCTGGTGGACACGGTGAAACACGTATCATATACTCCCTCCCTCCTCCTCTCCTCTCCTCCCCTCACCTCACCTCTCTTCCTCTCAACCTTGTTTTCACTTCTTTCCTCTACATTCCCCTCTCACCTCTTTCCCTCCTCCTCCTCCCCGCCCACCCTCCCTCTCTTTCCTTCTTGCTTTCCTTCTTTCTTCCTTCTGAAGGTTACTCTCATGATCAGATAGGCATCCTGTTAGATAAGGATCTATATGACATTCTAACAGGCTAAATATTTAGCAGCCTTTTCCTGTGTCTGGGGGGATGTTGATGTTATAGAGATTCCAGGGGTCCTTCTCAAACGCTACACCCTTTACTGAAACTTCCGTGTTGCACACAGGCTACACGAATCCCACTGAATAAATCAACACTGGTGACATTAAGTGTCTAAGCAAGGTTGAACATGTATCTCCATGGTGCTCAGAGAGGACAGAGAAGGTGCTTTCTTTTTTTTTTCCGGAGGGAGTCTGTTAGTTTGACCCTCTCCCTGGGTCTCTGAAAACAGACTTCAACTGTTTATTGAATCTTCACATTTCCTCTCCAAACCGAGTTCCATTAGCAGCGTTTTTCGACAGTTATTTTTGTCAAAACATTTTGCTTTCAGATTTTTTTGAGAGGTAAAGACCTTTGGACAAGCTTTCCAGCCCGTATCGATTTCAGTATTAATTCCATGTCCAAACTTTTTTTTTGTAAAACAAGAGTCGGCATCGCTATTGATCTGGATACAGCACAGCCACGTATCGGATCGACTAACCGGTGTTTGTGATGTTGAAGGGAGGTTAAGAGATTTTAGGATTCTTGTTCAAACAAACCCCCACAGAAGGTTGGACTCCCTGGTGGGAAAACAACGGAAAGTATTTAACAGAGAACCAGCGCTTTCAAACATAAGTTTGTTGGCATTCTCTTCCTTGGAGAAACATGTCCCGAGGATTAGATGCAGAAGAGATAATCACTCTGAGGCAATTGTACTGTGTGAAATATGCAATTTAACCACTGGAACTTTCCTCTAATCAGTCTTCTCAGTGTTTTTCTCCAATATTTACCCATAACCCTTGTTATTGGATCTGCACAGGGCCATAGGGCGTTTATGTAATTATTGTTAGTTACCAAGCAACAGAACTAACTGTTCTGTCACTTTCTAGAACATACCCTAGGTGTGGTGTACACTAGTGCATACTGTATCACCCCTCCTGTGTCTGAGTTTGTGTGTGAGGGTTTCATGCTAACAACTGGAGATACAGTAGTATGTGGTATTGTAGAACGGTATTGTAACCAGAACCAGAACCAGATGCAGATCCGTACTGCAGGGCGGCAGTAGAGAGTTGCGGGGGAGGCGGTGTCAGGAGCCGTGTTACCCAGTGGCCTCTCTGCTTGTCCTCTGCGGCTGTCGGAATAGGAGTCAACCGGGTACACGATCAAAAGAACAACCTGGCTCGCATTCATTGTTTTTTCATGTTCCTCCCGCTCTCTCTCTCTCTCTCTCTCTCTCTCTCTCTCTCTCTCTCTCTCTCTCTCTCTCTCTCTCTCTCTCTCTCCTCTCTCTCTCTCTCTCCCGCTCTCTCTCTACTCTCTCTCTCTCTCTCTCTCTCCCTCTCTCTCTCGCTCTCTCTCTCTCTCTCTCTCTACTCTCTCTCTCTCTCTCTCTCCCTCACTCTCTCTCTCTCTCTCTCCCTCTCTCTCTCTCTCTCCCTCACTCTCTCCCTCTCTCTCTCTCTCTCTCTCTCTCCTCCACTCTGCTGAGTGAAAACAGATGGAGGAGGGTGGGGGGAAGAGGGGGAGGGGGGGGGGTTTGGATGTGTGCCAGGATACATAAGGAAGGAGAACCAAGGAAGGTTCAGGGAAGGTAACAAATACAATGATAAGACAACACTCAAGCCATTATGAATGCTCTCGATTGGCCTCGAACTCCTCCACATATCCTAGATACGTAGATACTTTGATAGAGTTCTCAGTGGGGTAGCGACTGTATGCTGTACCTTGGGCTCTTTTGTTGCTAATTGCTAGATGTTGTTGCCAGAAAATGTTGTCAATATCAAGACTGTGAATAGCAACATATCAAAACCTACAACGTTGGACACAAAAATCCATAAATCCATACATCCATACATCCAAGCAAGGACGAGCTAAATGTCTGCCCACTGTTGCTGCTGCTCCTCCTCCTTCGAAGGTTCCTCAGTAAACTGGGAGCTGACCTGTGACCTTGTGTCTCTGTGTGTGTGTGTGTGTGTGTGTGTGTGTGTGTGTGTGTGTGTGTGACTAGGCTACAAATGTCATCTTTTAGTTTTCATTTTTGGGCAGCCTGGGTCATGTTCACAAGCTGGTGGTTAGGGGCCTTCAGATGGCCCACATCTCCAAGAGAAAGGCTAAACAGTTAGCAAGGTATCGCTCCATATCTGCTATTATCGGTAGCCGGTGCTGTACAGTCACAAACGTACATGAATGTCTCCCAATTAACTGATTGCACTGATAGTGTTTATGTCCTTAATGCACTTTGTATTTATGTGGACATAAATAAAGCAATTCAAATGTGTGTGTGTGTGTGTGTGTGTGTGTGTGTGTCCAGCTCCGTGCCCACGCCGTGGACATGAATGGGAACAAGGTGGAGAACCCCATCGACCTCTACATCTACGTCATCGACATGAACGACAACAGACCTGAGTTCAAGAACCAGGTGTACAACGGCTCTGTGGCTGAGGGCTCCAAACCAGGTACACACTGGGAGGGAGGAGGGAGGGATGGGGGAATAAATGAATAGATTAATGAAAGTAATTAATTAAATTATTTAATGCATTAATGAATGAATGAATGAACGACTGATTGAATGAATTAATGATTGAAGGGTATAAATGAATGAATACATTAAGAGTAAAAGCATTAATGAGTAAATGAATGAATGATTGAAGGGTATAAATGAATGAATACATTAAGAGTAAAATAATGAATGAGTAAACCAATGAATGAACCAATGAGCCAATGAAAGAACAAAAGAATAAACAAATGAACCAAAGAGAAGAAGTTGAAAACATGAAAACAATGCGGAGTATTGAAGCTCATGTGGAGTGACTACGTTTATTGGAACGGCAACGGACGTCAAAGTGCGATTGGGGACCGGTTGAATGATAGGAGTTCTATGTTGAATGACCAGACAGTGAGATGACTGGACAGGTCACAGAAGTGCTGAGTGTAACGATGGTCAAACAGCCAAACTTCTTTCATTCAATTCTTTTATTTGACCTGCAGAGAAGACACATAAAACACAATTCTTCTCTGTTCTGCAACTCTTGTGAATCCATGAAGATGGCGGCCATGTTCTAGTCCCACCGTCTATGTATATTTCACGTCAGGATAATTTGTTTACAGAACGAACACAAATTTCCCTCAAACATTACAAATAACAATTACAAACAACATGTGGAGCGACATACCTGCAGAGAAGACACATAAAACACAATTCTTCTCTGTTCTGCAACTCTTGTGAATCTGCGCGTTCAAAATAACATACAATAAATGTTCTGTTTCACATCATCACAATACATGTAAAAACAAACAGCACAGTACTACACCAACATTTTCACCCTACATTACAAGATTCTCCATACAAACAACAAAACACGAGGAGCATTTTACATAGCGCACATACCCATGAAGATGGCGGCCATGTTCTAGTACCACCGTAAGTACGGCAACAAGAGAAGGACAAAAGAACGCGCAGACCTGCAGTACACCCAAACTCCAATGGGGGGCTCCAACAACAACCAGGGCTGCTCAAGCACGGCGAAACTCATCTACATTCACCACAACTAAACATACATTCCCAACTCTGTTACACCCACCTCCCCTGAATTTCGCCAACCTTGAGCAGCAACTATACATTTAAATACTACTTTTTACTTTTTACACTATTACATAGGGCCGCCAAAGGACAGGACAGCCAACTTGAAAAGTATCCTATAAGGATGAAGTGGAAAGAGAGATAAACTACCTCTCCAACCAACTACTGGCGGTAGGATGCGTTCTACACCCCACAAGACCCTATTTTTTTTTTTCCTGTGTATTACTAGCCTTCAAGAGGCCACAACCTCTTATGAAACAATCAGAATACCGAACAAACCTATATGTCATAGGATGTCAGTGTGCACAGTGTATACATGCACTGAACTGAGCTTCGGCTTATCTAACTGTGGAAAGCCTGGAACACTGACCTACAAACAGCTCGAATGTTTGACTTAGTGTCTTGGATAATGTCTTGTCCTGACATAGTATAAATCAATCTGTCAACTGGTTTGATAAGGCGACCAAACTTGGACTTGACCTGTGTGACTGTACTAGGATGTTCACACTGTGTAACAGAAGCTAGAGTGTCAGTACGCTGTGTGTCACTAGCATCATCTGTCTGATTTGTGTTACCAGAAACATCAGTACAATCATCAGCGCTAACCACAAATCTAGAATCAGAGTTAATGGACTGATCTACCATTTGCTCCTCAGCCATCTGCTCGGGGACCCTCTGAGGGGCAAACGAGACTGAAGACACTACAGTGTTAGTAGCCTCTGTCCGTGAGTGGTCAGGGAATGGTAACTGGGTGACCCACTCTAGGGTTCTTCCCTTGGGATCCTTGGGCTCTGGAACAGTCAAGGGAACATCCCTCTCCCGAACAGCTCTTCCCCCATACTCCATGTCTTCAACCTCCCCTCCCTCACTCCCAGGACAGGAATCCACTCTCTCCGACTCGAACGCGGTTCCTCTACTCACTTCCCCAGGCAAGGAATCCTGTTCCACTTCCGACACGGACATGTCACTTGGCTCATTTGATGTATGAACAGCAGACAGGGATGAAACTGGGTCAGAGATCACACTCGTATCATACACCGGCAGAAAGTTCACCAACAACAATAGATTACGGTGGACTACCTTCTCTCGTCCAGTGACAGTGTCTTGTATCCTGTATGTGTGAGTCTCAGAGTTCCTATCCACCACAGTGTATACAGTAGACTCCCAACGGTCAGCCACCTTTCTCTTTCCTCTCTCTCTCTTGTTCGCCAACAGCACACGGTCTCCGACATCAATGGTGGGCCCTTTCACTCGTCTGTTGTAGAGCTCTGTGTGACGGTGCTGTTCTTTTATGACATGTTCCTGGGCTATGACCATAGCTTCTCTCAGATCCTTCGTGAGAGACATCACATACTTGTCGTAGCTGACCACAGCTGGATCATTCAGGACTGTCCGGAAGAGTATATCGACAGGGAGACGAGGAGTACGCCCGAACATCAGATAGAAAGGTGCATAGCCAGTTGACTCATGCGCTGTGCTATTGTACATGAACGTCAGAGTTTGCAAACGCCTCGGCCAGTTGATTTTTGCCTCTGGTTCAAGCGCTCGGATCATGTTACCGAGAGTTCTATTGAAACGTTCCACACTACCGTTACCCATCGGGTGATACGGGGTTGTGTGCGACTTTCTGACACCGGAGACTCTGAGCAGCTCACTCACTAGTTGACTCTCGAAGCTAGCTCCCTGGTCGCTATGGATACGTTCTGGGAACCCAAAGACGCAGAAGAACTTGTCCCATAGAACTCTCGCCACCTGTTTGGCTGACTGATCTTTGCAGGGGAATGCCTGGGCCATTCTTGTAAAATGGTCAGTAACAACTAACACATCAACTGACTTGTTCCTTGAGTCCTCCGCTGACCAGAAATCAATGCAAACCAGCTGAAGTGGCCTGGTTGATGTGATACTCTGCAAAGGCGCCCTCGCAGCAGGTTCAACAGTCTTACTGACAATACACCGCTGGCAGTTACGGACGTAGTCTCTTACGTCTCTGTCGAGGTTGAGCCAGAAGAACCTCTGTCTGGCCAAGCCAAGACTCCTGAACTGACCTTGATGGCCGGCATGGTCATGAACACCTCTCAGAACTTCAACTTTCTTAGACTCAGGAACCACATACTGGCGGCGTTTTGACTTCACGACTTGATCCCTCGAGACTCTGTAGAGTATCCCATTGCTCACAACAAGTTTCTCCCAGTGCTTCAGGTACCTCATGACTGTGACTGATTCCTTATCTCTCTCTCTCCTGGAGGGTCTCCGATGTCTCTCCACATAGTACAAGACTCGAGAGAGAGTTCTGTCTCTGAGCTGTTCATCCCGGAGTTCCTTCTCACTGTAAGCAGGAAGTGAGTCCTGACCACCTGGGACTAACTGAGGCAAATGGTGCAAGACTGCTACAGCACGCGTTCTTGCTCCGACCTCCCACAGATCGTCATATGACTGTAGAACAACAGACACTTCATCCATCTCCATAGACTGAGCGTGGACATGCAGAGGTGATGGGACACTTTGAGCGTAACTCTCTGCCTGGCGTGGAGTGTCACCACTATCATTGGACGACCGGAAGGCGTCCTGTACAGAAGCACTCGACACATCCTGGACTTCGGAGAGGAGATTCTTGTAGGGCTCTTCAAGTAATCTGTGACTGACTCTCTGCTTGACGAAAGGCACACGACTCAAGGCATCAGCGACAACATTCTGTGGGCCTGGCACGTACTTGATGTCGAAGTTATAGCTCGCTAACTTAGCCACCCATCGTTGCTCGCAGCAGTCCAGCTTGGGCTTCGTCATGATATGAGTCAATGGATTATTGTCCGTCCAAACAGTGAAATCATGCCCCTTCAACCAATGGCTAAACTTGTCACAGACACTCCACTTCAAGGCTAGGAATTCCAACCGATGGGCTGGGTAGTTTCTCTGAGACTGAGAGAGGGACTTGCTGGCGAATGCGATTGGCCTCGCTCGGTCTTCACCCTCTTGGATCTGCGACAGGACAGCACCGATGCCATCAAGGGACGCGTCCGTTGACAGCATGAAGGGACGGCTGAAATCAGGGTGAGCCAGGACAGCCGTCTCAACCAGCGCCGTTTTCAGCTTCTGGAAAGCCTGCTCCGTTTCGGGGGTCCAGTCAGTAACCTTCAACTTCCTGCTTTGTGACCTTTGTTTGGACTGTTTCACCTTCCCTTTTCTCTTCTGGCCCGTCAACAGAGAGAAGAGAGGCTTTGCAATAGCGGAGAAGCTAGGCACAAAGTGCTGGTAATAATTGATCATCCCCAAGAAAGATCTGATTCGTTTCTGTGAGGGGGTTACACCGTCCGCTTCCATCAGGTCAGCACTTGTCATCTTTGCGATGCTCTCAACTTTGCTGGGATCAGTCAACACACCGTTGTCATTAATTATGTGGCCGAGGAATTTGACGGATTTCCGGAGAAAAAAACACTTCTTGGGGGCCAATTTCAGGTTATGACCACGCAGTCTACTGAACACCATCTCCAAGCGTTCCAGAGCTGTCCTCTCATCAGGGGCGTACACCAATAAATCATCCAGATAAACCAGTAAGCTCAGATAGTTCTGGTCTCCGAAAATGCTAGTCATCATACGCATGAAGCTCCCAGGACTATTACAGAGGCCCTGCGGGAGGCGATTATACTCATACAAGCCCATAGGTGTTGTAAAGGCAGAGTACTTTCTGTCATCCTCGTGTAGTGGCATGTTATAAAACCCTGAGGTTAGATCCATAGTACTAAACAAGGAGTTACCTCCAAGTGCAGCTAAGCAGTCGGCCTGGTGAGGGAGAGGGTGAGCATCCTTCAGGGTCCTCTTGTTCAGCCAGCGAAAGTCTGTACAGATACGGAGATCTCCGTTCTTTTTCCATACAAGAACCAACGGAGATGCATATTCACTGGTTGACTTCCTGATTATATCTTTCTCCTCCATCTCACTCAGTACTTGGCGCAACTTCTGATACTGACTGGGGGGCACTCGTCTGAATGGGAGCCGGAATGGCCTGTGATCTGAGAGGTGAATGCGATGTATGAAGCCCTTTGCCTCTCCACAATCCAGGTGATGGCGTGAGAAGATGTCCTTGTAGCGCACAACCAGGTCAGCCATCTTGCTTCTACACTGTTCAGACACGTCACAGGAGTGTATGTCGAGCCCACTCAATCCCATGTACTTCAGTTCCTCATCAACAGTGCGGGCCGCATTTTCACTGGACGGGGTTACTTGACAGCAACTGAGTAGTGGGACCTCAGCAGGTCCGGTCTCATCCATGTCCTCGAGCGCAATGCAGGAGAAGACGTCGGCCAATTTAGCATTGCGTCTTACCAAGACGGGCCTGTCGGACGAGTTGATCAGCTTCAATGGAACCCATCCGTCTCCCCACAAAGGAGTAACAACTCTGGCCACCAGAACCCCTCTTGGAGCTGAGCGACACGATGTGGGCTCTGTCATCACAGCGCTACCAGGAGACACAATAGTGGACTTGGGTAGCTTGCCCCACATCAGGTACTCCCGACCAGGCTCAAGACACACGGCTGAGTTGCACCTGACTGTGCCTATCTTGTCAGGTATGACGTCACCTCGCCAACGGTTCAGACCAGCGAGCATCGAGAGAAACTGTTCAGATTCTGGATCGCCAGCAGGACAGGGCGTAGACACAGCCTTCCAGTAGCCATCACATTGCTTATACTGCCGGAGGATATATTTAATAACATTGGTGCCTAGTATCAACTCATCATGCTGGCCTTCAACTACCAGAGTGGGAACCATAATCCTACAGCCATACACCTCCATTTCCACGTTGAAAGCTGACTCAGGCTTGACACGGCGACCACCACAGCCAACAAGCACCACATTTGAACTGAACTGGTTATGCTCTGTAGCAACTCCAACCTCTCTAAGCTTTCCCTCTGCCGTCTTACTCATTGTACAAGCCATAGACCCACTGTCTAGCATAGCATTTAGAGTCACTGTATTACCAACTGTCACAGGTGTGTAGAAAAGGCTGTCACTACCACTAATTGTATGCGTATTCTGATAAACAATATCTTCAGAGTTATCACTTGAGCTTTTGAGAGCTATATACACTGTCTCAGCACTAGATTCGTCCTCACAATGGGAGTTTACTTGGCGACCTATACTTTCTCCCTCTGAATACAGGCCACCTAGTTTCCCTGAGGCTGAGGTGCTCGGGACGACCTGGTGGGACACTCAACTTTTGTGTGACCTGGGGCTAAACAGACAAAGCACAGCCTCTCTGACATGCAGTGTGAGATGGTAGTGTGTCTACTGTCATCACAGACTCGGCAGGCCTTCTCACGGGCGCCACCCTGGTATCTTCCGCCACGAGGAGCACTGTCACGCTGCTGCACTTTCCCCATCATCTGCTCCAGCCTCTCCATAATGCGAGCAAGAATCCTGTCTTCAGATTGCTGAGTGTTCTGGGCCACAGCAGTCGCGGAGGAGGGGCACGGAAGCTGGCCTAAAGCATGGTCCTGGGAAGGAATGAGGGTAGAAGGCAGACACTGTGTGTGGTACACTGGACTATGGGCAGGAGCAGGGGGGTACTGGGTGGAACACTGCTCAGACACAGACTGAATCGAAGGCTCTGGATGAGACTGCACAGTGTGGAGGGCGGTGGCATGGCTCTTCAATGGCACAGAACTACCGGTCCTGCCAGAGGCTCTCAGCTCTCTCTGGTAATTATCAATCTTCAACTGTATGTCTCGTGAGCTCCACTCCTCAATAGCCTTGCATTCCAGAATACGGGATAGTCCAGAGTCCGGGCAATGCCTGACAAACATCCGTGCTACCTCTTCACCTATGTTCTCCATCCTCCTACCTTGTCTGCGAAGGCCCTCACCAGCTACATCAGCTGCTTTGTTGATCCTCAACCAGTAGTCTACAGGGTTCTCATTGGGTCTGGGTAGAGTGGCATAGAAATCTGACAACGGGAGGCATGATGACACATCACTGAAGTACTTGAGAAGGATATCATAGATGAGATCAGGGTTCTGCTTCACATCAAGTGTCTGATCGCTACGCAAACCAACCCTCACGACATCCTTTGCCTTACCCATCAGCCTTGCCAGTATCTCCTCAGCCTGTTCATGCATTGGACATTTCTGCTTTCTCAGATAAGCTTTAGACATGTCAATCCAGTCCTGGACTGAACACTTATCAGAACTATCACCTCGGAACATTGGTGGTTCCCTGTCTGATTTTACATTCACAGTAACGCGCGGAACCTCCTGTCTAACAACATTAGGATCAGTTACAGGATCTGGAGGCGATGTGCAGTTGAGGTGTGCACTGCTCATACTACTTGAGTGAACTACACCAGCTGAAATTAACTTGGTTACAATGGACTCGCCAATCTGAGCACCTAGCTGACCCATCATGTCTGAAAGGTGATGAAGAGCTTCAGTGTCATTAACACTGGGTGTGGATGTGGGAGGAGCCTCCCCTGTAAACTGTCCGACAGCAGCACAACCTGGGTCCTGACCTGACCCTGTGCCTCTACCACTGTCAATAAACAACTGGGAACACCCCACCTCCCTACTATTGACAGCACTGTCAATGTCAATGTCACTGTCACTGTCAATGTCTATGACAGCACTGTCTGCTCTGCTCTGACATGCCCCCCATGCACCCCTCCCCATAGGCAACACTGGACTGGCAAAAATCTCATCATTAAAACCTGGCCTCTGAGCCATAGTGGTACAGACTTGCGTTGTGTAATATTACTGAATGAAAAAAATAATAATAATAATAATGTTTAAAAAAAATATAAAGTTACAGCAGGACATAAAAACCAAAACAATCAAAGCACTTTTTAAACTGATATAATCACAGACCTCAGACTGAATGACCATTTACTATAATACTCTGACCACACTTGATCTATCACACTAAGACCTGGCATCCACGCAGCATCCACGGAGATCGGCGTTCAGCTGATCTTGAGATCATCCGGGTCACGGCACCAGTGTAACGATGGTCAAACAGCCAAACTTCTTTCATTCAATTCTTTTATTTGACCTGCAGAGAAGACACATAAAACACAATTCTTCTCTGTTCTGCAACTCTTGTGAATCCATGAAGATGGCGGCCATGTTCTAGTCCCACCGTCTATGTATATTTCACGTCAGGATAATTTGTTTACAGAACGAACACAAATTTCCCTCAAACATTACAAATAACAATTACAAACAACATGTGGAGCGACATACCTGCAGAGAAGACACATAAAACACAATTCTTCTCTGTTCTGCAACTCTTGTGAATCTGCGCGTTCAAAATAACATACAATAAATGTTCTGTTTCACATCATCACAATACATGTAAAAACAAACAGCACAGTACTACACCAACATTTTCACCCTACATTACAAGATTCTCCATACAAACAACAAAACACGAGGAGCATTTTACATAGCGCACATACCCATGAAGATGGCGGCCATGTTCTAGTACCACCGTAAGTACGGCAACAAGAGAAGGACAAAAGAACGCGCAGACCTGCAGTACACCCAAACTCCAATGGGGGGCTCCAACAACAACCAGGGCTGCTCAAGCACGGCGAAACTCATCTACATTCACCACAACTAAACATACATTCCCAACTCTGTTACATGAGCCCATTAAAAAGAATGAGAACACCAGTGAAGCTCTCACGTGGAAGCGTTTCACATCACAT
>NC_137676.1:17411577-17414077 GCF_963989245.1 Nansenia antarctica | reverse complement strand
ACAGAGAGAGAGAGAGACAGTGAGAGAGAGAGAGAGAGAGTGAGAGTGAGAGAGAGAGAGAGAGACAGTGAGAGACAGTGAGAGAGAGAGCAAGAGAGATTGAGAGACAGAGAGAGAGTGAGTTAGAGAGAGCAAGATGAAGAGAGAGAGAGAGAGATTAAAAAGGGGGGCCACTGTAGACTGTAGAGGGTGTTGACAGCAGGGGAGGCTGATGGTGTAGTTTGATACCGTTCCTCCATTCTGTTCCATGCATTACAATGAGCCTGTCCTCCTCTCCCTCTACCTCCTCTGCTCCAGCCTCCCCTCAGTTGACGCTGTAGTAGAGGAACACAGAGACGGTGTGTGTGTGTGTGTGTGTGTGTGTGTGTGTGTGTGTGTGTGTGTGTGTTTGTGTGTGTACGGAGTGTTCTGGTGCGGTACAGAGAGAGGTGCTCGACATAATTACTCACTTGTCTAATTAGTGAGCCTGTTAGTTCAGGCTGTACATCCACTCTGATGGGATTGTCAGGCCAGCTTGGACTCCTAAACAAGATGTGAAGGTGGGTGTGCGTGTGTGTCTCTGTGTGTGTGTGTGTGTGTGTGTGTGTGTGTGTGTGTGTGTGTGTGTGCGTGCGTGCGTGCGTGCGTGAGTGCGTCTGTGTGTGTGTGCGCGTGCGTGTGCGCGTGCGTGTGCGTGTGTGTGTGTGTATGTAGGTGTGTGAAAGTGTGAAAGTGTGTGTGATGGCCATGGAGGGTGGACCGCAGCATCTCGCCTGGCGCAGAGCTGAGCTCAGCTGACTAATCCTCCTGATGTGGGATGTCTCAGCCTAATTGGGGTATTTACTCAGTAATTAGCAGGTGAGGGAGACACTGGGAGTTAATGGGAGAATCCCAGGAAAGAAACATATTATCCCGACAGCTCCCCGGGTTCTGTCCCTCCCGCAGCCTATAACAGGCAGCACCCCGGGGGACACACATACCGATCCCCCCCCCCCCCCCCCCCCACACACACACACACAGACAGACACACACACACACACACACACACGACACACACACACACACACATGACACACACACACGGCACACACACACACACACACACACACACACACACACACACACACACACACACACACCAAGGCTATGTTCTGTTTTTCCATATTTCCATATTCCATATTTTGGCTGATGAGCAGCTCTGGACCCTCTTCACAGAGAGCAGTCCCAGTGCAGGCATGGCAGACTGCAGTCCTAGTCTAGCAGAGAGCAGTCCTAGTCTAGCAGAGAGCAGTCCTAGTCTAGCAGAGAGCAGTCCTAGTCTAGCAGAGAGCAGTCATAGTCTAGCAGAGAGCAGTCATAGTCTAGCAGAGATCAGTCATAGTCTAGCAGAGAACAGTCCTAGTCTAGCAGACTGCAGTCCTAGTCTAACATAGATCAGACCTAGTCTAGCAGAGAGCAGTTCTAGTCTAACAGAGAGCAGTCCTAGTCTAGCAGAGAGCAGTCCTAGTCTAGCAGAGAGCAGTCCTAGTCTAGCAGAGAGCAGTCCTAGTCTAGGCAGAGAACAGTCCTAGTCTAGCAGAGAGCAGTCCTAGTCTAGCAGAGAGCAGACCTAGTCTAGACAGAGAGCAGTCCTAGTCTAGCAGACAGCAGTCCTAGTCTAGCAGAGAGCAGACCTAGTCTAGCAGAGAGCAGTCCTAGTCTAACAGAGAGCAGTCCTAGTCTAGCAGAGAGCAGTCCTAGTCTAGCAGAGAGCAGTCCCTAGTCTAACAGAGAGCAGTCCTAGTCTAACAGAGAGCAGTCCTAGTCTAACAGAGAGCAGTCCTAGTCTAGCAGAGAGCAGTCCTAATCTAGCAGAGAGCAGACCTAGTCTAACAGAGAGGCAGTCCTAGTCTAGCAGAGA
Organism: Nansenia antarctica; assembly: GCF_963989245.1. Taxonomy (NCBI): domain Eukaryota; kingdom Metazoa; phylum Chordata; class Actinopteri; order Argentiniformes; family Microstomatidae; genus Nansenia; species Nansenia antarctica. Next base: position 17,412,198 of record NC_137676.1, on the reverse strand, counting down.
TCAGTCCTAATCTAGCAGAGAGCAGACCTAGTCTAACAGAGATCAGACCTAGTCTAGCAGAGAGCAGACCTAATCTAGCAGAGAGCAGACCTAGTCTAGCAGAGAACAGTCCTAGTCTAGCAGAGAGCAGTCCTAGTCTAACAGAGAGCAGTCCTAGTCTAGCAGAGAGCAGTCCTAGTCTAACAGAGAGCAGTCCTAATCTAGCAGAGAGCAGACCTAGTCTAACAGAGAGCAGTCCTAGTCTAACAGAGAGCAGTCCTAGTCTAACAGAGAGCAGTCCTAGTCTAACAGAGAGCAGTCCTAGTCTAGCAGAGAGCAGTCCTAGTCTAGCAGACTGCAGTCCCTAGTCTAGCAGAGACAGTCCTAGTCTAGCAGAGAGCAGTCCTAGTCTAACAGAGAGCAGTCCTAGTCTAGCAGAGAGCAGTCCTAGTCTAACAGAGAGCAGTTCTAGTCTAACAGAGAGCAGACCTAGTCTAACAGAGAACAGTCCTAGTCTAGCAGAGAGCAGTCCTAGTCTAGCAGACAGCAGTCCTAGTCTAGCAGACAGCAGTCCTAGTCTAGCAGAGAGCAGTCTAGTCTAGCAGAGAGCAGTCCCTAGTCTAGCAGACTGCAGTCTAGTCT
>NC_137676.1:17401181-17411377 GCF_963989245.1 Nansenia antarctica | reverse complement strand
GGAACAGATTTATGAGACAGATTTGGAATTGCCTGAAGTCTGGCGACGCATTGACCCCACCAGATGCTGGATATCTTCTTTGGTGATGCTCTGCCAGGCCTGTACTGCAGCCACTCCTCAGTGTTGTTTTGTTTTGAGGTCTTTTTGCCTAAAATCTTATCATCAGGAAATGAAATGCATGTTCAATTGCATTTGAATCTGAAGATTGACTTGGCCAGTCAAGACCGTTGATTTTGGCAAGCTAACATTTTGGCTATGTTTCTGATCTTTTTTTCCAGCCTCATAATGGCTTTGGTCCTCCTGTGGACAGACATCAAAAGCAAACTCCAAAGGCAAATCCAAAGCCTAGAATCAATACTAGACATTGACAGCTCTCTTATGCCTACACAAGAGATGTGACGGAACACACCTGACTAACCAGAAACACACAATCCAAGTGTCTCATACTTTTGGGTACCCTAAAATAGGGGGACTCTGCATACATGTTTTGTAATTTCTGAATGGTGAAACCACAAACCAATATTATGTACAAGTGTGAAGTCAAACTAGTAACTACTAAACTGTAGAGCCCCAAAATGCTTCACTGCCCCTTTATTTACGCACTCTATGTTTCCAGAAATTACCCAGGTCTTGCTGTTGTTGCCTATGTTAAACGTTTTTGTCAACGTTGATGCCAAAAGTGCTCCATACGAGAAGGAGTCATGCAGCAGAACTTGTAATTAATTCAGTAATTAGCACTGACAGAAACAGCAAGAAACCGTAAAAAAAAGAAATACTGGTATATCTTGTTAGATGTACTATAGCCTAGCCGAAATGAAAACAGCTTTGGTTCCTCAACATTGGCTTTGCAGCATTCAGATACAAAATCACAATAATAAAGTAAAGTAAAATAAGTAATAATAAAGTAGTAAAGTAATATAGTGATGGTAGTACCAAGTCACACTACCGTGGCTTCAATAGTGCAAAATGCTGTGCAAAGTACAATAAGATGAAATGCAACACAATAGCAGTGCAAGTAGTTAAGTAGTCAAGTAGTGTACAAGTAACCCAGTCGTGTGCACATAGTTATATAATAATCGGACTCCTACAGCATGTTTCTGTATGTGCACAGATATGATGTTTACCAAAGGAACCCGGCAGGGCCTGGGGGGTGTTCCTCTCGTTCTTCTCCCTGACTGTGTGGAACGCTGAGCTCATACCCTACAATAACATTTAGAGGGACAGCAATAACACCTCTTTTAATTCCCCCTGGTACCTCCAGCACCCCCAGAGTTTTGGCATTTTAGTGCTCTTCATTATCTCTTAGATGACTGCCTTTTAATAATCCTTTTCCTCTCCACATCGCCATCTCCCCGATGCCACACTCAGAGGGCAGGCGGACCGTAAGTTTGCCGTATCAACCCATGGGAGGCTATCGGGGAAGTCAGGAAATGAGAGACACCCCCACCCCACCATCCCCCCCCCCCCCACCCCTAACAAGTAAACAGGCAGGCTTTGACTCTCTCTGGGGAGCGGAGCCCGGAATGGCTACCGACTCTTATCGGTTTCACATCTGACAACCTGTGAGACATACTGTAGGTAGCGGAGCGACGTCACATCACTGCATGCATTTGAATTAATGCTGAATATGTTTACTCAAGGTCTCTCCAGTCTCTCTCTCTCTCCCCCCCCCTCTCCCCCCTCTCTCTCTCTCTCCCCCCCATCTCTCTCTCTCTCCCCCCCTCCCTCTCTTCCCCCCCTCTCTCTCCCCTCTCTCCCTCTCTCTCTCTCTCTCTCTCTGTCTCTCCCTCTCCCCCCCCCTCTCTCTCCTCTCTCTCCTCTCCCCCCTCTCTCTCCCCCGCCTCCCTCTCTTCCCCCCCCCTCTCTCTCTCTCCCCCCCTTCTCTCTTTCTCTCTCTCCCCCTTCCTCTCTTCCCCCCCCCTCTCTCTCTCTCTGTCTCTCCCTCTCTCCCCCCCCTCTCTCTCCCTCTCTCCACCTCTCTCTCTCTCTCTCCCCCCCTCTCTCTCTCTCTCTCCCCCCCTCTCTCTCCCTCTCTCCCCCCCTCTCTCTCCCTCTCTCCCCCCCTCTCTCTCCCTCTCTCCCCCTCTCTCTCTCTCTCTCCCCCTCTCTCTCTCTCTCTCCCCCTCCACATGAGGCACATCTCCATAACACTCTGACGTGTCTCCCCCACATTTACTCAGATATGCCACCAGAGACCAGGTTCCTCATCTGTAAACAGGAGCTGAGGGCTCAGCCAGAACATAGAACATGTCACACCCTTCCACAACTCTCTGGGGAGTTCATCCATGATGGACGAGAATGGAGGCAACACACACACACACACACATACGCACGCACACACATATGCGCACACAGGCAGGCACACGCCCACACACGATTATTAACACACAAATAGATCCATTTTCCCATTTAATGAGTAATTAAGATATGGAAATCCACGTTTGTGATGAACGCAGAAGATGACAGGTGAGGTGAGAGAGCAAATCAGAGACAAAGAAAAAGAAGGAGGGAGGAGGAGAGAGGAGAGAAAACGGTGAGAGGAAGGAGAGAGGTGAGAGCTCAGTGGGGGCGGGAATGAGGAGAGGGTTGTGTAGTAGAGGATAGGGGAGGGAGGAGGAGGAAAGGGGGAGGAGGAAAGAGAGGAAAAGGACCCCTCACCCGTCTGCCTGCCCCCAGGGTGTGTATCTTAGTCTGCCTGGAGGCATGTGCCTGGACCTCCCTGTGCACCACTGAATACCACCGGCTGTGGATCAGAGAGCTTGGGAGCGCGTGGTCAGCCTCCTGATAACACACCACGGGGGAGGAGATGGTCAACATCAACCTCTCTTTTCCTCATCAACACACACACACACACACACACACACACATACTCGCGTGCGAGCGAGCGCACACACACCCATCGCACCTGTCAAATCCAATCCCCTCATCGCCCAATGCCGCTTGATTATGAATGCTTTTTATATCGCGGCGGTGTCCGTTCAGTGATAACACTAAGGAGAAACAACACACACACAGATGTGTCTAAGTCATTACCGTCACCATCAAAAGTACCAGACCAAAGCCTCGCGGCGCTAAATCATCAACCGTGATAATATATCTATACATACACGTCGCCGACATCACCTACAACACGCAACATATTTGTTCAAGGCTTTTTTTTGTGTGTGTGTGTGTGTGTGTTTTTTATTTTTATTTTATTCAAACGTGTTATTGTGTGGTCTTCATTAGGAGAGCAGAGAGGCTGTCACTCTGCTTTAGGCTCCCGCAGCAAGCCGTGACGGTGTGTGTGGGTGGCTGCAGCAGCCTCTCTGACACACACACGCACACACACACACACACACGCACACACACACCCACACACAGCGGGAACAGGAGGAGCCATGACAGCCCGGCCATGAATAGTTGAAGGCCCTTGCCGTCCCTACTTAGCGTTAGGCTGGTATTACAGGTAGCGGGACCAGAGGTCCCTCTGAGTTTAGCGATAACACTGTTCCAATTGGCTCAGCCTTACCGCTCAGCCGTACCACTCTTCATTATTTCCTTTATCATCAACGCGGCTCCGCGCGCACATCCTCCTAGTAACAAGGCTGCAGGTGGATGATGGAGAAGGATGAGAGGAATGTTTAAGTGTTTTCCGGGGATATTGGTATGGGCTTTTGAGTTAGAGCGCTGTGTATTTGATTCCACTCTCGGCTTTTTCTTTTCTTTTTTTGGGGGCGCTGTCTCTCACCGCTACCCTCCTCCCCCCCTCCCCCCCCCTATCTCTTTTCTTCCTCTGAAACTGAATGTTCCTCGCCTACTCCTTTCCTCTCCTCTATCTGCTCTATTTTTTTTGTATTGTTTTCTCCCTCATCAATCTTCCTCTCTTCCTCTCTCCACCTCAGTAGCTCCTCTTTGAAGCTGTGGAGCCGATGGCCCCGTGGTTTACCAACATGGCGTATCATGCCCAGAGTTGACAGATCCTTCTTGACTTTAATGGAAATGGTGTATTAGATAGTACCTACCTGGAGGGCAAGACCTAACCAATGATTACCCCCCCCCCCCCTCTCCCTCTCTCTCACCCCTCACCTCTCCCCCCTACCGCCTCCTCTCTCCCTTCCCCCCCCCCCCCCCCCCCTCCACTGTCTCCAGCCGGTGGACTATGAGATGAACCAGGGCTTCATGTTGACGGTGGTGGTGTCCAACCAGGCCCACCTGGCCAGCGGGATCCAGTCGTCCCTCCAGTCCACGGCGGGGGTCACCATCTCCGTGGTGGACGTCAACGAGCCGCCCTTCTTCCCCACCAACCCAAGAACATCCGCTTCGAGGAGGGCGTCCCCGCAGGCACCTTCCTCACCAGCTACTCCGCCAGCGACCCAGACCGCCTGGTGCAGCAGGTCATCAGGTAACACACCCGGAATGACTTCTAACTCTACTAACTCATTTGATTATTATTATTATTATTATTATTATTATTATTATTATTATTATTATTGTTGTTATTATTATTATTATTGTTATTAATACTAGTACTATCATTGTTATTATTATTGTTGTTGTTATTATTGTTGTTGTTATTTGTCATTTAGCTGACACTTAAACTTTATCCAATGTGACTTACATTGCAATGAGTGCATGCATTTTTCAGTATATTATGGTCCCAGCGAGAATCGAACCCACAACCTAAGCGTTGTTAGCTCAACTGAGCCACAGAGGACCACTCATTTAGTGCAGAGGGTGAATATTCTCCCAAATCGTCAACATTCTAAAATGACCATGGGTGACTTTGGCTGCGTTCGTAAATTTGCTCTGGAATCTGATCAGCACTCATGGAATGCCTCTTGTCCAATCAAATTACTTGGTGCCCTTATGACGTTGAACTCAGTGTGCACTCCGGCGCTCTCAGAGCTCATTTACGAATGCAGCCTTTATTCACCAAAATGCATAAATGATGATGCTTCGTTTTTGTAGCCAATCAGAGTAGTGTTGCTAGCTAAACACCACATGAAACAATTGGCACTCTGGGCGGTGAGTGTTCCGGAACTATTTGGCAGTTGATTTAAAGTGGAGTAAAGAACAACTTGGCTGCTACAGGATTGGCACTCGACTGTGTGTACTTAACGCATAGGCCAGTCCAAGCTTCACAAAACGACAACAAAAACATGACACTGTATATCTTACAATCTTAATAATATAAAAGGTTAAAAGTCCTGATATGTTTCTGTAAACACATCTGAGGTAAAGTCGGGACCTCCTCTCCCAGTGGCAGTAGGCAGTGAAGGCCTGGTGCCATCTCATAGGCATTTAGAGAGAGAGAGAGAGAGAGAGAGAGAGAGAGAGAGAGAGAGAGAGAGAGAGAGAGAGAGAGAGAGAGAGAGAGAGATGGATGGAGGGATGGAGGAGGGATGCTAGTTCTTGGCACTACAGTGGTCCACTCTCCCAATGTTAATGCGCTAGAATGGTACTCTGCATATGGAGGGCAGGAGGTTAATGGGGGGCAATACCCCCTGGGTAATCAGAGGCGTGTGTATTATAAAGATATTGGTAGGACACACACACACACACATACACACACATACACACATAACACATGTCCACACACACTCACACACACACGCACGCACACACACACACACACACACACACACACACACACACACACACACACACACACACACACACACAGAACCTCTGGCCCCAGCCCAAAGGTCTGACACAGCATTCTGCCCAGCTGCAGTATTCTCTGGGATAAGACACTGTGGACTTAAATTTAAACCAACCTTTAAATGACCGCCTGCCATCTTCAGATATTCCTCTGGACCACTGCAGCATTGAGGCATTCATACTGCGAGGTGACCCGTGAAATTGGGATGTGACAGGAAGGGCTTGCTTTTCTAATGATTATCACGGCTTCTGATTACCATAATGGTTGATAATGGTTCTAATTATAGTTTAGTTTGATAGATAGGAGAACAAACGGAACGTTTACTTCTACTGGTGGCTTTACAATGTCTCTTGAATGGTCACGCGCGCGCGCACACACACACACACACACACACACACACACACACACACACACACACACACACACGCAAACACACACTGGGCACCTCCCAGGGACAGGGTCCAGTGTGATGGACTGTATCCATGGAGATAGCCAGCTGGGTGACAGATCATGTGACTGCGACATCATCACCCCATAACCCCCCCCCCCCATCCACACATACACACACACACACACACACACACACACACACACACACACACACACATACAGACATACAGCCAAGCCCAGAATCATCCTCACTGAGCCCTTCTCCTCTCTCTCTCTCTCTCTCTCTCTCTCTCTCTCTCTCTCTCTCTCTCCTCTCTCTCTCTCTCTCTCTCTCTCTCTTGGGAAAAGATCTAAACAAATTTGCCAGTTAATTTCACCGCAAATGAGAGTAAATTGGGTGTACATTCTAATTTAGGCAGACGCCAAAGTCACCAGCTGGGCTCTCTGTCTTGCTGCAACTCTCTCTCTCTCTCTCTCTCTGTCTCTGTCTCTGTCTCTGTCTCTGTCTCTGTCTCTGTCTCTGTCTCTGTCTCTCTCTCTCTCTGTCTCTGTCTCTGTCTCTGTCTCTGTCTCTCTCTCTCTCTGTCTCTCTCTCTCTCCGTCTCTGTCTCTCTCTCTCTCTGTCTCTCTGTCTCTCTCTCTCTCTCTCTATCTCTCTCTCTCTCTGTCTCTGTATCTCTCTCTGTCTCTCTCTCTCTCTCTCTCTCTCTCTCTCTCTCTCTCTCTAGACGCCTCTTCCTTTTTGTCATGCTCCCTCCATCCATCCCCTTTCCACTCTCTCTTTCTATCTATCTCCCTCTTATTTTCCTACAGCAGTTCTAGTTTGCAGTACATCTTAGAGATAAGTTTGTCTCGTAGAGGCACACCGTGTTCTGTCAAGGTCTGCTGCACACACACACACACACACACACACACACACACACCTACACCCAGACACACCCATTTTACCCTAACATAAGCAATTCTCCTGCTCACATGCATAGCCACAGCCAGTCGAGTAGTGTAATAGAATACATTTTCCCGTTAAACTGCAAAGATGAACCCCCCCCCACACCACACACACACACACAGACACACACATACAAACACACAGGAATGACATGAATGTTATTTGTGTAGGGAAACAAAAACACTTCTATTTTCTCATCTCTTGGCTTCTTATTTCTCCAAATATGAGCTGTATTCATTCATAATAAATGCGGATTAAGTGCTGCCAATCAACCTAACCACGTATTATCATGTTTGCAGCTATTCATTACCCAGCCTATCTCCTTGCACAATCACTGACGAGATCAGTTAGTGTTCAAAGTCTCTCTTTTTTCCCGTTTGTTGACGAATGAAATCATGAAACTTTTGATTGGAAAGTTTGTTTTCTGTTTTCTCGGCTTCAATATGGTTTGAGTTACCATGGCCATTTCCTGATAGTTTGTGAAAGAAGCGACGTGTGTTTTTTGTTATAGACGTGCCGCTCACGTCTTACTGCTGTGTGTCATTTTTGGGGCGTGTTGTCTGTGCAAAATGTGGCTATTGGTGGTGACACCAGAGAACAGAGCTATGAATAGTGGAGGGAAAGAGGGAAGGATTGGAGAAGGGCAAAAAGGAGGAGCAGAAAAGATACGAACGAAAATAGAGCGGTGTATTAAGAGTGTGAGACAAAGGTGTGGAAGCCCGAGGGAGGGTCGGAGAGTTGAAAGGAGGTTTGGGGGGTAGAACTGGACAGCTTTAGACTGGAGGCAGGAGGTCATGTTGGGTTGAGGGTGTTCAGGGACAGGACATGGTGTGGGATGGTTGGGGAGAGAAGGAGGAGGAGGATGGAGGAGGAGGAGGAGGAGGAGGATGGAGGAGGATGGAGGGTAGAGGATAGAGGAGGAGGAAAGAAGAGGAACCAGACATCCACCTGTCAGATCCAGGCGTAGGATTCGGAGATGTACGCATAAATGATTAAACCGCACCACCCTGCAAGGCCTTGAGGACTAGACCTAGACATGTATTTTTCATTTCAAGGGATGCGGTTTGAAAAATACATGTTCTCCTTCTCCTCTACCGGTGTCTTGCGTGCCTCACCCACCCGGCTTCATAACACAGTTAATCGAACTCACAGCTCTCACAACCACCCAACAACCAGGAGAAGGAAGTTGCACTCACTATGTGGGAGGCCTTGAGAATGTTCTAGCGAAAACAACTGAGACGATAGTTAAACTTTTTTTTTTTTTCAGGAAAAAAAAAATGTCTGGCTTTGTCTGTCTGTGAAAGTATGCCAGGACAAACAAGGACTGTTTGCCAACCAATCAGCACCAAGGGAATGATACCGTATTTCATTATCTGTTGGCCGGCGCTACTGCCAATCGCTCAGGCAGTATTGTTACAACCCCCCCCCCCCCCCCCCTTCCGAGCTGTCCGTACTGTAAACAACCAGGACAACATCCACTCTTCCCTGCCGACGTTGAAAGACATCACCCTGTCCCCGGGACGACACGAGGAACCGGCGCGCTTTAATTAAAATCCCCTCCAGAAATCTGACATTAAAAAACAGAAAATTAATTAAGAGGAAGTGATTTTTAAAACGAGCCGACGAGATTGAATATTCCGCCGCTCTCAGGACCGGACCTCACTGAGGTGCCCTTTATCTGCCCGATTGTTTAAGAAAAATGACTAATTACAGACTGGGATCGTTCTCTTCTTCAATGGCGACGGAAATTGGCGCGCACTGGAGGACTATTATGCCAGTAATATACTACGTATACGTTTTATTATCATCTGCGATGAAGCGCTGTTTGGGGGGGGACTTAATTAAAGTGCTGTGTTGGAGTGAGGGCTGGGCACTCGGGAGCAGACCTTTGTGTAATGCCTCTTTATCATCAGAGGCCTCTAATCCACTCTGAATGTGTTAGCAGATAGCAGAGCGGCAGAGAAAAGAAAATGACCTAGTCTTTTAGTGACAAGTGACAACAAAAGCGCTGAGAGGGGAAAGGTGTGTCTCTCTTCCTCTCTCCTCTCTCCTCCCTCCTCCTCCTCCACTCCCCCCCACCCCCCTCTCTGTTTCTCTGTCATTCGCACACGCTCTTCGACTCTCACTTTCTGCGCACAAGCCTCCCGATCCCACCCTGTCTTCTCTCTCCCAAAACCTCTATGTCCCTCCCTCTCTCTTTGCTTACCCAGCCTCAGTCAATCTCTCCTCAGACATGACTGCCCTCTACTGGCCACTAAGAGTACAGAACCGATACGACAGTTAACACGTGTGTGTGTGTGTGTGTGTGTGTGTGTGTGTGTGTGTGTGTGTGTGTGTGGGTGTGTGGGTGTGTGTGTGTGGGTGTGCGTGTGTGTGTGTGTGTGTATGTGCATGCATGTGTGCATGCCTGTGTGTGTGTATGTGTGTGTGTATGTACATGCATGTGTGCGTGCGTGCCTGTGTGTGTGTATGTGTGTGTGTTTGTGTGTGCATGCATGTGTGCGTGCATGTGTGTGTAAATGTGTGTGTGTGTGTGTGCGTGTGTGTGTGTGCCTGCGTGTGTGTGCCTGTGTGTGCCTGTGTGTGTGTGTGTGTGGTGTGTGTGTGTGTATATATGTGTGTGTGTGTGTGCCTGTGGGTGCCTCGAGCCTCCGTGACCACTCAGGAGTGTGGGAATGCCTGTTATCCCTCAGATCCTGTTCCCCAGGCCACAGAGAGCCTGGGATACAGCTTGCTTCCTGCTGCGAAAATCCTGCCTCTCTGCCTCTCTCTCTCTACAGGGGAGGGGAGATTGCTCCCTCTATCCCTTCGTGCAGCCAGGCCTGGACTCTCCCCCACACACACACGCAACACACATGCACACCGCTACGCTAACCCACAGGAGCCTGTACCATGGGATATGGTAGGGACAGGGGCAGGGAGAGGGACAGGGACAGGGGCAGGGAGAGGGACAGGGACAGGGACAGGGACAGGGACAGGGACAGGGACAGGGACAGGGAGAGGGACAGGGACAGGGGCAGGGACAGGGGCAGGGACAGGGACAGGGACAGGGGCAGGGACAGGGACAGGGAGAAAGACCAGAAGGGACACATTTATAAGCATGTTTTTACGGAAATTCCAAGTGAATAGACATATCCTTTTTGAGAACGGCATGGAGCCCCACCCCCTTCTGCGGCGGCGGTGGCGAAGGAGGCGTTGCAGAGAGTGCATGGT
>NC_137676.1:17263681-17393681 GCF_963989245.1 Nansenia antarctica | reverse complement strand
ACCCCCCCCTCCCTCCACCTCTCAGGCCACCCTCAGGCCAGCGGTACAGGGACGCTGCAGATCACTCTGATCGACGTGAACGACAACGCCCCGGCCCTGGTGCCCCGCGAGTCCCAGATCTGCGAGCGGACCTCCAGGAACACCAACGGGGTCAACATCACCGCCGTGGACGCCGACATCGACCCCAACGTGGGCCCCTTCGTCTTCGAGCTGCCCTCCTTCCCCGCCAACGTCCGGCGCAACTGGACCGTGTCGCGCCTCAGCGGTGAGGAGCAGTTAAGGAGGGAAAAAAAACTGATCAGATCAGCGTTGTGACGTGCGCCATGAGAAGAAGCGCTCGGTGATATCCCCACACAGAATCTACTGTAGAACGCAGAACATTCTGGATCAGTTTCTTTTTTTTTTTGAAATTTTCTTTTTATTGTCAATGGTCATTGGTTACAACAATCGTCATTACATTCAACATATCACAATCAACTCAGTTCCTATGACCAAAGTCTTTTTTTCTTTTTTTATATTAAGTAAAGTAAGGACAAGACAAAACGAAAACAAAAACAAACAAAGAAAAAAGAAAAACAATAGCGAGTGAACTTTGGGAGCTTTCATCTTACATATGATAGATTAGAATAGAAAATGATTCAAGAAAATAAACACAATTACATCACCCTCTCATGTTCTTTTAACAATTCAACAGAAATCTGACCTTACAGGTTTAACATATCCAGTCCATTTCGTCCAGATCCGATAGAATTTTTCTACCTGAATTCTAAGGGAGTATGACATCTTTTCCATTACATATATATCATGAATTATATCTATCCATTCATCCACTGTGGGTACGTCTGGCTTTAACCATTTTCTTGTGATAGCCTTTTTACTTGCTACCAGAAGTATCAATATCAATTTTCTGTCGTTATTGTCCCAATTTTCGAATGAGATGTTTCCCAGGTATAAGGTGTCACATTTGAAGGGGATGTTAATTTCAAAAATAGCTTCCAGATTATTGTGTATCTCCCGCCAAAATGGGACTAGATTTGGGCATTCCCAGAATACATGGTAGTGATTGGCTTCATTCAGTCCACAGGATCTCCAACACGCTACACCCGTCCCCTGATGTCGTTTTTGTAGGGGGGTGATAAAAAACCTTGTAAGGTTTTTCCAACTAAATTCTCGCCACGTATTTGAGCATGTCGTTTCCCATTGTAGTTTACATAATCTGTCCCAATCCTCCCCAGAAATAGTAAAATTACCCTCTTTCTCCCATTTCTCTTTAATATATATTGTATTGACTGTTTTGAGATTGATCTGGCGGAAGCCATTGTATAGTCTAGATACCACCTTGTTGCATATCAATGATTTGCTTGCTGATGTAAATACTTCCATAATTCCTGTTACCCCCTCTTCTGATACTCCCCCTAAATTCTGATTGAAATGGTGTCGGACCTGGAGATACCTATAGAAATCATTTTGTTCCAAACCATGTTTTCTCTGTAGCGATTCAAAGCTATGGAATGCCCCCTTGTGGACAAAAGTTAAATAGTTCGAAAGGCCTTTTCCAACCCAGACTTTAAATCTAGCATCTGTTTTGTTTGGAGGGAAGTCTGTGTCATATGCACACCATCTTAGCATTTTAAGTGAGTCCTTTATACCACACAGTTTTACTGTCTCCTGCCAAATCTTCAAAGCCACGTTAATCCAGGGATTATTTTTATTTGTCATGTTGTTTATTAATTCACTATCTGCAACTATCGCTGCTATTTGAACCCCTTCTGTCATTGCACTCTCAATTTCCTTCCATCTTGCAGAGTATGATGGAGTACACCAACACACTACAGGCCTTAATTGAGCTGCGCAATAGTATTCTCGTAAACAAGGAAGGCCAAATCCCCCGTTTTCTTTTCTTAACTGTAGAGTTTTGTATCTGATTCTGGGTTTTTTCCCTTGCCATAAATATCTAGATATTAATTTGTCCCATTCTATAAATTGCTTAGCAGGTATCTCCACTGGAAGAGTCTGGAATAAATACAGTAACCTTGGTAGGATGTTCATCTTAACAGACTCCACCCTAGAGCTCAAACTCAAGAAGGGAATGAGACTCCACCGTAGTACATCTGATTTTAGTTTTACATTCAAAGGGCCATAATTAAGATCAGATAATTTTGAGACATCTTTTGGCAGGTTAACACCTAGGTATTTGATTGAATCTGCATCCCATTTCAGGTTATATTTCCCTCTAATATCGTTGGGTGGGTCATAGTTAAGTGTTAGTACCTGGGTCTTCTGAATATTTAGTTTGTAACCTGAAAGTGTCCCATATTCCTTTAATAAACCCATCAATTTTGGGATTGTCTGTGTGGGCTGTGTTAGATATACCAGGACGTCATCCGCAAAAAGACCAAGTTTATGCTCACCAGCTGCCATGTCTATTCCCTTAATTTCAACATTTTGCCTTATCCATTGGCTCAAAGGCTCAATAAAAAGGCTGAATAGGAGTGGGGAAGCGGGACATCCCTGCCTGGTTCCACGTTCCAGAGTGAAGGATCCCGATAGGGCACCATTAATTTTGATCCTTGCGGATGGGCTATCATATAATGCTTGGAAAGTTGCAATAATAGACTCATGAAAGCCGAATCTCGATAGTACCTTGTATAAAAAGGTCCAACTAACTGAATCGAAAGCTTTCTCAGCGTCCAAACTTACAAGAGCTGCCTCTATTCCGTGTTGTGTGATATGTCTGATAATGTGCAATGACCTTCTAATGTTGTCTTGTGTTTGCCGTTGTCTAATGAATCCTGTCTGATCTAAATGAATGAGTTTAGGTAGAATCCTATCTATTCTTCTGGATAGTATTGATGTAAACAGTCGATAATCGAGCTGGAGAACACTGATAGGGCGATAGCTATTACAATCTAGTTTGTCTTTCCCTTCCTTCGGTATGACTGAAATTATTGCTTCCCTCCACGAGGGTGGAATTTCCCTTTTCTGTAGTACCCAATTAAATGCCTTCAGTAATGTTGGAGCTAATTGTTCTCTAAATGATCTGTACCATTCAGCAGTGAAACCATCTGAACCCGGGGATTTGTTTGCCTTCAATCTCGAAATTGCTGATTGTAATTCCTCTATTGTTATTTCGGCTACCAAGTCTTTATTTTGTTCATTAGTGACAGAGGGTAAATCAAGAGAGGCTAGGAATGACTCAATCTGTAGGTTGTTGTCCACTTGTGGTTGGGAATATAGTGTTTTATAGAACTTTTCGAAACTCTGTTGAATTTTGTCTAGCTTACATTCTATCGCTCCGGATTCGGGGTTCCTTATTTTATAGATTGCATTATCTGCTTGTTGTTTTCTTAGTCTATATGATAAGAGTTTCAATGATTTCCCACCTACTTCATAGTATCTTTGTTTTGTAAATAATAGTTTTTTTTGTATGTCCTGATTGCCTATTTCATTTATCTCGTTCCTTATGTCTTTCATTTCTTGTTTTACCCTGTTATCCAAATTGTTACTGTGTTGTCTTTGTAGATGTTTTAATTTAATTTCCAGGTCATGCAGTCTTTGTCCTCTAAGTTTTTTTATAAGTGAAGTAGTGGCGATGATGTTACCCCTCATTACTGCTTTAAGTGCATCCCAGAGCATATTCGGAGCCACTTCCCCGTTATCGTTTATTTCAAGATATGTTCTAATTTCAGTCTTCATGGCCTCCCTTGTCTCTGGGTTATTCAGGATACTTGAATTCAGCCTCCATATTGTAGACCTTGGCTTTCTATTGAGACACACAGACATGTAAATAGGGCTATGATCAGAGAGGGCAATCGGTCCTATGTCACATTGACTTATTCTATGTAGGTCTCTATTGTAAATTTAAAAATAATCTATCCTTGAGTATACGGCATGGGGGGAGGAGTAGTGGGTGTAGTCCCGGCTGGATGGATACAATTCTCTCCAAACATCTATGATTCCCATTTCCTTCATTAATGCTTTTATCTTCCTACTTATAGGTTTTGACTCTGGATTACCGCTAGATGCATCCAATCTTGGGTTTAAACGAACATTAAAGTCCCCCCCACAGATTAAGATTCCCTGAGATTTTGTGGCCATTAAATCAAATATCTGTCTATAAAACGTCCAGTCACTACCAGGAGGAGCATATACATTCAGTAAACTCACTAGGGTTCCCTCTATTTTCCCTATTATCATTATAAACCTACCATCTTTATCTTTAAACTCTGATATGTGTTCATAGGTCACTGTATTTGATAACAGTATGGCTACACCCCTCCTATGACCTGGTTCGTATGAGGATGAATATACATATTTAAAACCCAGTTTATTCAATTTGGCATGCTCTGTATTGGTAAGGTGGGATTCCTGTAGGTATGCTATTTGTATTCTATCTTTCTTTAATTTTGTTAGGATCTTCCTTCTTTTTATCGGGTTAAGTAAACCATTAACGTTAAAAGAAACTATTCTTATATCTTGCATTTAGGTTATAACATGTGATATTTCCATCATGTACATGAAAAGCTTCCCAGTCGCTACAGTAAACAGTTGTAAATGAAATACACAAACATAGTACTGAAAAATGAACAATGAACAATGAAATACACAAAAATAGTACTGAACACTGAACTGGACTTCCGAAGGAAAAGGTGACATATCACCTTTGGTAATGAGGGGTGCTGGCCACTAAGTGGGGCCCCTCTGTTGCAAAAATAAAAAATTAAAAAGATGTGGCTCTTGGTCAATGACCGAATAGGCTGAAGGAAAAAAAAGAGTCTAGTGACTGTCTATGAACTGTCGGTGTCAGCCTATGTTAACATCTTGAAAAAATAATAATAAGAGTCTCTGGGCTGAAGTGAATCACTCACTCATTATCTGCTGTAGAATCCACATCGCCCCGACGAAACTGCTTCAATCTCTCCCGGACTTGCTGCTGATGTTGGTTCTGGGCTCCACCCCTCCGGGGCTCGGTTGTTTCCCACGGTAGAAGTCGAGTCAGCGTTTCCTCCGTTATGCCCTTGTCCTTGGTCCCGCGAACAGCTCCGTCCAAGATGAATCCCCGTCTCCGCAGGTCCTCTGCTGCTTGTGTCGCGCTGTTATACATGACGGTGCCTGTATCAAAAAAGACACGCATTCTAGCCAGCGGGGTCTGGAAGCGTATTCCCCTCTCCTTAAGCGCCTTCTTGATGGGTATATATTCCATCCTTTTGTTCTGCACGTCCGTCGCATAATCATGGTCGAAAAAAACACGTTTGTTTTGGTAAGTGGGTTGCTTTTTCCAGGCGGTATAGAGGACCTTTTCTTTCACTGTAAACTGGAGGAACTTGATGACCATGGATCGCGGTGGAGCTCCTCCGGGTGGTCTGGGCGCCAAGGCACGGTGGGCACGCTCTATCCCCAGGTCACAGTCAAGATCACCTCCCAATTCTGACTTTATCAGTTTTTCAACAAACGCTGCTACGGAGGTACCCTCCGAGTCCTCTGGGATGCCGTAGATCCTGATGTTGTTGCGTCTAGACCTCCCTTCCAAGTCAGACACTTTATCTTGCAACGCCCGCTGATTACCAAGTAACTGGGTGAGGGCATCCTTGACACCAATGTCCCACCGCTCCATTTCAGCCACACCGTCCTCCATCTGCCCCACGCGCTCCTCCGCCCCCTCCACTCGGCCTATCACGTCTTGGATTTGCTGGTTCACTCCTGTCGTGAGTTCATCCATTTGTTTCTTAATGTCCTCTCGGAAATCCATGAGGAATTCGGAAAAGTCCTTTTTCAATTCAGCTTGCCAAGTTGTCATACCCGCATTCACGACTTCGCTCACCACTTTACGAATCGAGTCCAGCGTTTCGTTCTCTCTCAAGCCTCCATCTTGTTCCGTCGGGGTAACGTTAGCTCTGTTGCTAGCTGCTCCGTCTTTCTCAGTTATTCTCTCAGATGGCTTTCGAACCCCAGTACCCTTTCTCTTATATTTGTCCCCCTCCATCATTACGTTGATATATATCAATTCGAGTGCATAAAATATCTTGAATTAGGGGTAATTTAAGGCTGACACCGGAGCTCTGTTATCAGGCTGCCATCTCTGTTCGCGCGCCACCGGAAGTCTCTGGATCAGTTTCAACGTAGTCAAACTGTTACCAGAACTAGAAACTATTGTAGGGTTATGTTTGCATTTTGCATTTCCTTGGTCTTATGCTCGTTGATGATAACTTGTATCTGCTCTCTCTCTCTCTCTCTTTTTTTTGCTTCCTCTCTCTCTCCTGTCCCCCCTTCCCTCCCTCTCTCTCTCTCTCTCTCTTTTTCTCTCCTCTCTCTCCTTCCCTCTCTCTCTCTCTCTTTTCTTTCTCTCTCTCTCCTCTCCCCCCTTCCGTCCCTCTCTCTCTCTCTCTTTCTCTCCTTCCCTCTCTCTCTCTCTTTTTTTTCTCTCTCTCTCCTCTCCCCCCTTCCCTCCCTCTCTCTCTCTCTCTCCTCTCCCCCCTTCCCTCCCTCTCTCTCTCTCTCTCCTCTCCCCCCTTCCCTCCCTCTCTCTCTCTCCTCTCCCCCCTTCCCTCCCTCTCTCTCTCTCTCTCTCTCTCTCTCTCCTCTCCCCCCTTCCCTCCCTCTCTCTCTCTCTCTCTCTTTCCCTTCCCCAGGGGATTATGCCCGTCTGACTTTGCGCTACCAGGTGTATCTAGAGCCGGGGGTGTACGAGGTGCCGGTGGTGGTGTCCGACTCAGGGAACCCCCCCCTCTCTAACAGGTCCATCATCAAGGTGAAGGTGTGTCCGTGCGACGCCAACGGAGACTGCACCACCTTAGGAGCCGTGGCCGCCGCTGGCCTGGGGACCGGGGCCATCATAGCCATCCTCATCTGTATTATCATACTGCTCTGTGAGTATCAGTGACACATCATAGACACACTGTTAAGTGGATTAATAATAACCAAAGGAGGCTGAAGCTTTATCGATCATTTCAGAGTGTTTTTTTTTTTTTAAATCTTGCAAGAGGGGTCTCTAGCACAGTCAACATAGGGTTTCAAAGTACAAAGCCCACCTCTCTCTGTGGTCGGTTCGTCGTCTAGTTACAACATTCAGTTCTTTGCACGACATCACGTGGGTACAGATAAGACAGAGCGTCGTTATTTCACTTTAGCCTTGGAGAGAAGGGAGTGAAAGTGGCTCTTTATCTGCCACCTGCAGTTTTAATCACATAGCATTCTTGTTATTCATACAGTCTTCAGTGAACATCATATCATGATTGTTGTATTAAAGACATTTTTCTCACACACACACACACACACACACACACACACACACAGGCACATGCACACACACACCTGGGGAGGCTGGTGGAGGTAGAAGTTAGAGGACGGGCTCATTGTAATGTTGATACCTTAACTCATTCCGTCCCCTCCATTACAATGGGCCTGGGGTCTGATTTTACATTTACATGACATTTGATGTACAAGTTACTTACAATCAATACATTTGACTAAGTAAGTGAATCATCAATTAACCAGGCGTAGCAGGAAAAGTAATCTAGGTCAGGCCAGAGGCCATTGGCAGTCGTCGTGCTAGGAGAAGAAGGTTTTTTTTTAATAGTGCTTGATAGACAGTACAAGTACAAGGGGGTAGTAGACATCTCAGGGGAAACAGTAGGGGGGGAAACAGGTGTCTCCATTGATACTCACGCGCACGCACATACACACACACAGCCTATCGTTGAAGCAGTCCAGGTGTCGCCTCCCAGTCAGGCGCTGTTCTACTGTTTCTTCCCTCCCGAACTGATCTGACCCTACATTCTGATTCGCTCTGAGCTAACAATTAATTATTAACACCCAATCATGTTCCCCCTGCTCCCAAAGAGAGTGGGAACAGAGATATCTTGCTTGTACTGTACTTCTTCTCCCCCCTCGAAGCTATCTCTCCTACTTTCCAAGGTGCCATAGATCAGATCTCTATGGAATAGAACATGGAATATTCAACCGGCACACCAGATGCTGAAAAGGCTTACGGTTCCCATCTCTCTCACACATCGCTGCAGTTTGGGACATTATTCATCAAATATTTATAGCAGGCTTTAGACAATAACATATGGTATAGGTTGTATTATAAATGAATGGCCTCAGAATGGCCCCTCAGATATGTGTGACCCACGGGTCGTTATGGTGTTCTGTTCTGTTCTGTGGGTTACCATAGAAGACTGTGTCTGTCTGGCTGAGAATGTGTGGTGGTTGGCGGTTCATTGCATTACTTTATTTAACACTACAACAGCCGTGCCTATTTTACCTACTAGTAGAGCCGCCTTGGGGGTCAAATAGACCCCCTTTTTAGAATGTAAATCTGCTATTTTCACACAGAGATCACTAGAGGGCGCTTCTTTTTTTAGCCTGCCTCCTACACAGAAAACATACTATCTTATCCTGAAGTGATTTTGAAAATGTAAGGATACTGGGTGGTAGAACGCACATATCTAGGAAAAGTCATGAAAGGAGGGTCCTGAAATGTTATAGAGTGCAAAGATAGAATTGTTTTTTTACTCACAGGGGTCACCGAAGGTAGCTATGTACCGTATGGGGTATACAGACGTATTCATTAGAGACTAATATCAAAAATGAGGTTTATACAGATATGTGCAAAAAAATATGGTATGTACAAAGATAAGTATGTCAACATGTCGTGCGAAGGGTGTGAGTGTCCACAGTGACCAGGGGGGTGTGCAAAGGTAGCAGTAGTGCTAGTAGCAGTATGTAGAAAATAATAAAAGGAAAAACATTGAATGAGGTGTGTCCAAACTTTTGACTGGTACTGTATATATATATATATTATTTGTGTATGTCTCATGACAGTCAAACGTCCTCAAGAAAGTGTCTTAACAGAGGAGACTGTTTTTATACAGAGGTCACAGTCACCCCCTCAGGTAGGGCTCAAGCCAACCACAGGCATGTCCTGTCCGCATCTGTGATGAGGAAGGGCTAGCTGTGATGAAGAGGTTAGGGGGGGGGATTGACCCCCACTTTCTCTTAGAGACACAAAGGTGGAAAAGGAAACACAAAAGGCCAGGAACTGGTCTAGTATGGCTTTAGAGTACTGGGCCTGTGGCCCAGAACTGCTCTAGAATACAGTCTCATGCTGGTGACTGACCTTTGAATCTCTGTTCTATTAGTCATAAACACCGCCATAGTCACCACGCCAAACACACCAGCCAGCTCACAGGTAGAGAGGGAGAGACCAAGTAAACAACTCGCGACCCGGATGTTATAGGTGTGCTGTGGAATTAGGTAACCAGTGGGTATTGTAGTTTTAACCATGGGTTACAATGGGGTGTATGTTAAAGCTGTGTGGTTGTGTGTTGCAGGTATGGTGCTGCTGTTCGTGGTGTGGATGAAGCGCAGAGAGAAGGAGAGGCAGACCAAGCAGCTGCTGATCGACCCGGAGGACGACGTCAGGGACAACATCCTCAAATACGACGAGGAGGGAGGAGGAGAGGAGGACCAGGTGAGAGCACACGCACACACAAACACACACACACACACACACACACGCACACACACACACACATGCGCACACACACACACACATGCACGCACACGCACAGGTTTGCATAAACTTATGAACACCTGTGATCTTCACTGCCCCCTCTCCCTCTCCCTCTCCCTCTCTCTCTCCCTCTGTCCCTCTCTCTCTCCCTCTGTCCCTCCCCCTCTCCCTCCCCCTCTCCCTCTCCCTCTCCCTCTCCCTCTCCCTCTCCCTCTCCCTCTGCCTCTCTCTCTCCCTCTCTCTCTCCCTCTGTCCCTCCCCCTCTCCCTCTCCCTCCCCCTCCCCCTCTCCCTCTCCCTCTCCCTCTCCCTCTCCCTCTCCCTCTCCCTCCCCCTCTCCCTCTCCCTCTCCCTCTCCCTCCCTCTCTCCCTCTCCCTCCCTCTCTCCCTCTCCCTCCCCCTCTCCTCCCATGCAGGACTATGACCTGAGCCAGCTGCAGCAGCCTGACTCCCTGGAACACATCATCACCAAGCCCCCGGGCGTACGGCGGGTGGACGAGCGCCCCATCATCCCTGAGTCCCAGTACCCCATCCGACCAGTGATCCCCCACCCTGGAGACATAGGGGACTTCATCAACGAGGTAGGGGGGGGGACACCAGGGGAAACAGCACACACCCGTAATACACCACTGGTCCTCTGTGGCTCAGTTGGTAGAGCATGGAGCTAACAACGCTTGCACGGTTGTGGGTTCGTTTCCTGCCGGGACCATATATACTGAAAATGTATGCACTCATTTTAAGTTGTTGTGGATAAAAGCGTCAGCTAAATGGCATATATAGTATATTAATAACAGTCATTCATGAGCTTACCTTACATTTATGAAATGTTTTACATTTAGCAGATGCCTTTATCCAAAACGACTTACAACAAATACATTTGTCTAAGTAAGTGCGTTATCGATCCATCATCATCGCAAGAAAAAAAATAAAAATAAAAAATAATCTATGCTAGGGCCTGGGGCCATTGGCAGTCGTAATGCTAGAAGAAGGAAGAATAACTTCCTTTTTTTTTCTCCTTCCTTTTTGAATGTATTTACAGTAGAGAAGCTGTACAGGGGGGTAGTGGGGATGAAGTGGTCTTTAGGAGTCAGTCAAAATGTAGCAGCAGCTGGAGGGGCTGCCTCTATTTTCACTCACCGAACACTTTATCAGGAGCACTGATCTCACTTTGCTCTCAAAACAGCATCAGTTCTTCGTGGCATTGATTCCACAAGATGTTGGAAACATTCCTTTAAGATTCTGGTCCACGATGACATGATTGCATCACGAATTTCCTTCAGATTTCTGAGGTGTGCACTTTCAAGCTTTGAATCTCCTGTTCTACCATCATCTCGAAGGTGTTCTATTGGATTCAGATCCAGTGATTGGGAAGGCCACTAAAGAACACTAAACTCATTGTCATGTTCATGAAACCAGTTTGAGACGACTTTCGCTTTGTGACATGGTGCATTATCCTGCTGGAAGTAGCCATTAGAAGATGGGTACATTGTGGGATGCACATGGTCAGCAACAGTACTCAAATAGGCTATGGCAAGCCTATGATTGATTGGTATTAGCGGGCCCAAAATGTGTCAAGAAAACATTCCCCACACCATTACACCACCTGAATGAATGAGACGGTGTGCAGGTGTTCCTAATAAAGTGTTCAGTGAGTGTAAGTGGTGCATGAATTTTTGAATAACAGTCACAAGCTTCAATGAGTTGAGTTTCTGGCAGTGAGGATGTTGGTGTTTTTTTACCTGACAGCTGTTATCATGGATGCATTCACACGCACACAACTAACCCCGCTCTTTAAACACTCACGGAAGAAGGGTTTGATTGACAGGCTCATGACAGCACGTTCACACTTGAGAGGTGTTGGCAGCTGTTCAGCTTTGATCTACGTATCTTGGCTTCACACACACACACACACACACACACACACACACACACACACACACACACACACACAAACACAAACACACACCTGATCTCGCTCCAGCAATCTGGCAAAACACGAACATCCAAACCCACGGTGACTCTGTTGCCCACTGTATCCTCTTAGGAGTTGAAGAACCCTGTCAATGACTTCACTCAGTTACTCAGAACCCGAGAGAACACAGCAGAGTTTTCGGGAAAACATTCCACTAGAAGAGCGATCTATTTGGGGACCATTCAACTATAAAATCTCACATATCTGATCAGAACCATGCATTCTATGCGCCACCGACCAACCAAACATGGCTGAGATCCACGTCTGCTGACAAATGTTGCTCCAACAAACATTCTGACAAACAAGCATACAGTACTATCCTTCCCTGCCCGGTTAGCTTAGTGTAAACCAACGGATGCTGAAACTCTCCCTGTACTGCAGATGATGTCCTCTGTGTTGCCTGACTGTATGATACTGTTAGCCTAACCTATTGGCCTGTGGGTTAAGGACCCTAACCCTAACCCTAACCTAACCTAACCCTATTGGCCTGTGGTTAGGAACCCTGACCCTAAACCTATTGGCCTGTGGTTAGGAACCCTAGCCCTAACCTAACCCTGTTGACATGTGCATTTGGAACCCTAGCCCTAACCTAACCCTGTTGACCTGTGGGCGTTAACTCTTCTCCCCTCCTCTCTCTGTGGCGTGTCCCTCCAGGGTCTGAGGGCGGCGGACAACGACCCCACGGCCCCGCCCTACGACTCCCTCCTGGTGTTCGACTACGAGGGCAGCGGCTCCACGGCCGGCTCCGTCAGCTCCCTCAACTCGTCTAGCACGGGGGACCAGGACTACGACTACCTCAACGACTGGGGCCCCCGCTTCAAGAAGCTTGCCGACATGTACGGAGGAGGGGACGAGGATTAAACACCCCCCTACCGACCGCCCACACACCCCCCCCGCCCCCCTCTCACACCCACCTCTCTCTCTCTTTCTCTTTCTCAGCAGCCATGCTCTCTCTCCTCTGTCTCTCCACCCTCTCTCTCTCTCTCTCTCTCTAAACACACACTAGGACACAAACCAACCAACTGACCCTCCTCCGACCAATCTATCAATCAATCAATCAACCAACCAGCCAACCAACCACAGTTGACTGTGCTGTGAGGCAGCGTTGGGGTCCCACATTGTACCCTCCTCTCCTGCTCCAAGACTGTCTGAGACTGAGACTGAAGATCTGACTGTAGGCTCTTCTTTTTTTGTTGTTGTTCTTTGTTCGTTTGTTTTTAATAATTGGTAGATTTTGGGGTCGGTTACTTTTGTCTTATTTTGGTTGTTGTTGTTTTTTTTTTTTTTACGTGCTTGTTGTCCTCACTGTCCTTCGATACAATCTATTTCCTCATATTGGGAGGCAGATTGCAGTCCATCCTCAGTCCCCAGCCCCCTTTGCAGATAGTTCAAGCTTTTGCACGAGGGTAAGAAAAGAAATGAATACAGAAATAAAACTCCTTCCTCTGAAAGGAAGGCAGTGGGTTAATTCTCTCTTGAACTTGAATTCCTTAGAATAGAAGCACTGTTTGTTTAAGAAGTGCCTTCAGTGGTGCATATTTAGCAGACTCCCGCTAACTCAGGATTGGTTGCCATTTTCTTAATCGCTTGGCCCCATCCCCTTATCGAACCTCTCCCTCGATTTTCTTGACCCTTCAAACGCAGGAGCTGCCAGTTATGGTTGTGTGGAAGGGATTCACCTATAGGGGATGAGGTATCTATCATTGGCATAATGGTAGGAGAGGAAGTGCTCTGTACAATGTCTCCTTAAGTGAAGGACAAGTTGTTGTTTTTTTTCTCCAATCTGGCACGTGAACTCCTGATGCCCAGCCATCCTCTAATGTGAGTAAAGGAGGGAAACAGTTCCATGATTGAACTGTGTCAGAAGGGAAAATTGTATATATGTTTTTTGAAACGGTATTTTCTTTTGAAATGTGGCTCTGGTAGTGGTTGAGTTTAGACGGTCAACTTTTTTTTTTTTTTTTTTTTCACGTTACTTTGCACTTATAAGTCTGGTTGAAGTAAGGACTGAGATGACACATCACTTTATGACTGTAATGTGAGGGAAATTAATCCACAAGAGGGTCTCTTTGCTACCTAGATCTTGTCTTTAGATCACTGACGTAGTGGGGGAGAAGCATGACTTCCAGCCACCTACGGAACACCCAAAGGTAATCAACATGGCATCCCGTGGTTTGGTAAATGTGTTGAAGAAAACTATTGCCTATAAACTGTACAAAGATGGGGAAAGTATGTAAAATAGATATTGTTGTGAAGTACTAGGAAAACTTCAAGAGGTTAGTGTGCCATTTCCTTCTAGCAGTAGGCAGGCTGGTAGAGATTACAAATTGTGAGACCCAAAGTTTCAAGCTTTGACTTTTCTTTTTCTCAGTTTTTTTTTCTTTTGTTGCTGATTCACTGTTGTGACATGCTAAACTTTTGATATACAATCTCAATGCGGGTCCCAGTGGAAATAACATTGGGGGGCTGAGACTCTGCCAGGGACCTCCAGCGCTTACACAATCTGTCTTTCTATAGACAGTTTTTCATTCATCTAGAAGGTTGGGAAAAGTGTAAGAGTTTTTTTAAAGAAAAGGTTTGGCCAAATCAGCTTGTTACCAACTTTTCTGAAAGAGCTTAAAAACATCTGCACCGAACCAAAGCAGTGTTTCTGTAACTATGACACTATTTAGCAGGGACTATGTCGTTTAAGGAGGGGTCATTTTGTTGTCTTTTGTGAAAACACTACCCATGGGTCATTCCTATGATGTACACTGCCCCGAGTTATATATATATATATATATATATATATATATATATATATATATATATATATATATATATATATATACAATAGCTCATTGGCGACAGAGAAGAGAGAGTTTTAGATGCTACAATGATTAGATATGCAAAATGTGTTTTGCCTTCACATTTCATTACCCACACACATCCCAACTGAGGCGTTGGTTCTTTTTCGCACACAACATAACATGTGATTACCGACTGATGGACTTCAGGTTAGGGTTAGTGTTAGGGTTAGCATGAGAGACGTAATACCTGTCCAACTCTTGTTGTGTGATGTCATCTTGACAGAGTCCAATTGTACAATTGGAATGTGGAACGCTCAATGTCACCTGATTCCAATGTCACTTCAGTTGAGATTTTAAATTTGAGCTGAATTTTATTTCTTCAACACACTATCATCTATGCCGGTTGGGGGACTGTAAAAAAAAAAGCATCTCCTCTTTCCCTAATGGTGGATTTGATAGGGATTGGACAGGGTTATGTATTTAATCCATCCTTCACTTCCTCTATTAATTAAGAGGATTAGAAACCCCTTGAGGTAATCTCCCTGACGAGTCGGCCTCAGAAGTCCTAGATAAGATGTGAGCAGGACTCTTCTCACCCTCTTCACTTCCTCCCAGCAGCTCTCCCTTCAGGCTGCACCCAATCCAGCTGAGACTGGCACAGGTAGAATAGAAAGGAGGACGGGCGTCCTCATCGTAATGCATGGAATGGAAAGAGGAATGGTATCAAACACGTGGATGCGTTATGCATTACAATGAGCCTGTCCTCCGATTTTTCTACCTCCGCCAAATGTCCCAGCATGTCCTCCTCCCCTCTCACTTCACTGCGGTGTCACCCAGAGGAAAAACGTAGGAGTATCCATATGAAGAGGTGTCCTCCAGAATAAAGTATTGTCTTAGTGCTTCTATTCACCACAACGTACAGTACGTAGCTTAGCTGACCACACGCAGCTGTCACTTTTCATTATTATTCATTATTAACTCTGACACAATAAATGTTGTATATAAACCTGTTGTTTTTTTTTACACACTTTGTTGTTTTGTATATTGCTTTTGATTTTCTTTCACCTTGTTGTTTTGGTTGTCTATGTTGTTGGATGAATACTTGCGAGCTTTGACTCACCACTAAAGCCATGTGTACTTACTGAAGACTACGATACTTTAAGGCTTGCAGCCATACTTGTTTATTTGATGCTGCTGTTCAAGGTTGGCTTCATTGGTAGATGACAAGACATCCCGCTTTCTACCAACACGTAAACAGTCTCTACATACATTACATTTACACACATTAACGTTCAATCATACTGTACATACATATGTATACCCTCACGCCTCCAGGCCTTACTGCGTGTGTTTTCCAATGTTTCTATTGAGGTTGTTGACGCCTCAAGGTTTTGCTGTATCTCCACCAGAGAGCTCCAACATGGATGAAGCATTCATAAAGACATGGTTTATGAATGCCTTATGCTGATGCATTGTCTTTCAGACATACATCTGCCTGGGGCCACAAACAGAGTGGAGGGAGACCCCCCCTGTCCTAAGACCTACAGTACATAGCATTGTCACATGAAGAGCATCACGCCTGTCCTACTAGAGGATGTTTGATTATCAATGCCAGGACCACAAGTCATTACTGAGACCAATGAAGCTTGAGTAAAAATACGGGATAAATAAGAAAGGAATGGGACACAGAAGTTGTAAATATGCAAAGGTGGCTAGGTTGAATGAATGCCGTAGTGTGACAGAGATACAGACAGGCGTGCTGGGGGGAGATACATGGATTGTACCGTTCATGTTTCAGTCAGCGAACTGAACTGGGAGTGTTAGCGGGAGGCTTAAGTGTACTATAGGAAGTCCTTGAAGACATTCATGTGAATGAGGGTGGGACGACTGAGGTATGTACGTCTACTGCAGTATATCTTTCAGACCTGCCATGAAGCAGGTGTGCACTGTTTGGCCCACTTTACAGTGACTCCTTTATCGTAAGGCCTGCACACAGGTGGTCTGTCTACAGAGGTGGTCTGTCTATAGAGAGAAGCGGCCCATCTCTCTCTTGAATGACGTGAGGTTTGGGAGGCTCAGCCTCATTCAGGACGACAAGTCCTCCTCA
This sequence comes from Nansenia antarctica, assembly GCF_963989245.1. Classification (NCBI taxonomy): domain Eukaryota; kingdom Metazoa; phylum Chordata; class Actinopteri; order Argentiniformes; family Microstomatidae; genus Nansenia; species Nansenia antarctica. Next base: position 17,377,300 of record NC_137676.1, on the reverse strand, counting down.
CAGCTTTCACCCACCAATACTGTAGAGTATCTAACAGTAGGAGACTCCACCGGGGGTGATGTTACAACGGTAGGAATAGTCCTTACTGTCGCCAGGACCACAAAGAAACACAACAGTGTCTAATTGGAGTTGCCCCAATGTTGCTCACGTTTGAGTGTACATAATGTAGTAATTGCTTGAAGCTAAACAGATCAAGTTAGGCAAAATATAACTGTACAATTGGAGCTTTTTTGCATGTGTCTTTTTATAACAGACAGAAGAATTCTATAACAGTTACCATACAGAGACTTTTAAAACGTGTAGCAACCCGCATGACAGAGGTTGCGGTCCGGAAAGAATTCTGGTGTGTACCATACTCACATAAAAAAGAAATGTAAAAAAAGAAAAAAATGCTTAAAAAAAAGAATAATTGCACAGTTATCAAGTTAAAAATACTTTTTGTAAACTGTCAACAGCACAAATATTTTGTATTGTTGTTTGTACCATTTTGTATGAAAAGAGAAAAAAGTTGGGAAAAAAAGGGAAAGAGTGTTGTTTTCAGCGTGTGTTTCTAGTGCCACTGCGATCTTGGTTTCCAAATACAGTACAGTACATACGCAGCCTTGCAGATAAACCTTGTAATATAGAAGCTGAGCTGGCGACCCCCCCCCCCACCCCCCCACCCCCGCCAGCAACCTTGTGTTATAAATAAAGTCTCCCCTCCTTATAAAAGCATTGTTTCACGTCTCCTCCTTGTCTTCCCAGTATGTGATGTGGTACGTCGTGGCTCAGTTGGTAGAGCATGGTGCTAAACAACGCTTTGGGTGCCTGTAAAACAGTGACTCAGGGCCGGTTCATAGGACACAGATTAAGCCTAATCCCGGATTAAAATGCATCTTGAATGGAGGTATTCTATTGAACAGTTTGATTGTCTACTTCATATGTGTGAGGGAAACTAGCCCCACTTGTATAACAACATGTCATCAGCAAACTAAAATAAGTGACACAACTTTGACCATAGAATGACTCGAAACAGTTTCCCTGTACCATCATATATATACTGTATATATTATTTTTAAAATATATATATGTATATATGCCATTTAGCTGATACTTTTATCCAAGGCAAGAAACTTACATTGTGGGTGTAGTACCTGGTGAAACCGGGAACAAGCCGGCAGCCGATCAAATGTTCAGACTTGTTCAGAAAAATGTAAATACATTTCAAAGTTATTGAAAACCAATGACACACTCGCTAGTCAACTAACACAGCTTGTTTTGTGAGCCTGCTAACTATGTAAAGTAGTGTTATAGTTAACTGGGTAGTAGTGGGGATTACTCACCGAATCCATTGCATTGCAATATTTTGGCTTGACTAGCGAGTGTGTCATTGATTTTCAACAACGTTGACATTTATTTATATCTTTCAGGATAAAAGTCAGAACAATTTGATTCACCAGCTCCTGTCACATATTTTTCAGTATATACATGTATGGTCCCAGCAGGAATCAAACCCACAACCGTTACTTTTGCTGCACGGCTACAGACATACTCTCCTACCCACAGCACAGCTTTGTTTACTAATCTGGCTCAACTTTGGTCATTATCAAGGGATTGATACACACTGCATGAAACATGCTGTGAGAAAGATCAGAAAGCTTTCATTTTAATATATCTTCATCACATCAAATGCCTTTAGTTATATCATTTGTGTTATTAGAAATATGTTGCTGCCTTTAGCCAAACAAGATCAGATTCCTTTCGACTGCAGGTTAATGAATGAGTTAAAATGTCCTTTGAAACATTCAGACTTCATCAGTTGGTATTCTGAAATGTTTGAAGTGTTATTTTAAATTCTATACGATATTGTGTTTTCTATCTCTTGTTTTACTATTACATTTAATGATGCAATATACAACACAGCTGACGGATCAAAAGGCAGTTGCCAAACAACGGAAGTTAATTGGATTTATTTTTGGTGAGCATTTTTTATTAAGATATTTGGAATCATATTCTACTTTGCAAATAGCTCAAGTCAGACAATATCTCATTCAGGGGACTCAAGTTATAATCTATAAACTAACAAAATCAAGGCCAAGCAGAGCAATTCTACCTGACATCATATGCAGTGCTCCACTTTATTTTTCCCCATAGTGGTACAAGTTGTTATGAAATATCTCCTGTTTACTATTCCACTGAAGTCACACGCTGCAGACAGTCTATCAACTTGGTGTAATGTGTCTTCTTGCCTTTAGCAGCAGGGGAGCCCAGATTGAACCCAAGGGTAGTTATATGTGATTTGGTAACTGCATTTGATTATGGCCCTGGAAAAGCAGGATGCAATTTGACAGGAGGCCCCCAGCCTGGTATAGAGTAACACTCACCTTGATAGAGCAGGCGTGCAAACTGCACGATAACTGGATTACAAGAACCCATCAGCGTGTAGACCCAGACTGGGGGGCGCTTGTCGGGGCAGGGGGGGGGGGGGGAGGGTGTGCAGCATGGATTTCCAACGACCTTGATCAAAATGCTATCAATCCTCATGTTTTCATGAAGAGGTCTGATTTCTAGGCTTACATTGGCGTGTAACACACACACACACACACACACACACAGACGCACACACTCACATACACACACACACACACACACACACACACACACACACACACAGACGCACACACTCACATACACACACACACACACACACACACAGACGCACACACTCACTCACACATACACACACACACACACACACACACACATCTGTCTAGGGAGGCTCTGGGTGTCTACCACAGAAGAACTGTTGCCTTTTTATTCATCCATGAATAAGCTCTGGCTCCTCTCAGCAAAGCGTCATTGACACTGTCTTATCGTAAAGCTTTTGAGACTTTGGGGAGAGTGAGAGTTTAGATTGCTAATATTTGCAATGGATGATTGAGACTCACTCTCCACCTCAGTTAAGTAGCAGCACAAATGATCAACACAATTAAGGTGGTTCTGTTGTCGGCTCGGGGACTAATAGGGGCCTCTAACAAGGTGTGGTAATGATGTCTCTACCAGCTTTAGCTGATGACATGCAAATAGGAATAAACTTTCTATGATATTACAAGGCGGGCGCAGATCATATTTTCCTAATGCGCCGCTGAACGCTCGATTTAAACACTGCCACTTAAGACGGTGTTACCATGACGACCTCGCCACTCAAACGCAATCATTGGCAGGCACTATGGAGCGAGCTGCAAGCAAGCATAAAACTCCTCTCCTCATTAATGTTGAATGTAAAAAAATACTAATAAATAAATAAATACAATCCTACAGTAGTTTGATGTATCGGTATGGTGTGATGAACACCGGAGATTATTTTTGATGGGAACTTTTAATTGCGAATGTTGCAAAATGGTGTGGAGGGTCATCCATGCGAGCTGTCACTGGTCATTTGAAAAACTAAAATAGACCTAAATCTCAATGCGACCACCTGTATGAATAAAAGATCAAACTAGCATACCTTATGAACAAACAACCAGTAGTCTCTCTCTCTCTCTCTCTCTCTCACTCTCTCTCTCTCTCTCACTCTCACTCTCTCTCTCTCTCAGTAGTCACTCACTCCACTCGAGACATATACGTATGGAGTAGTAATAAAATACATTTTGAAATAACCTTGATTCAAGGTTGGTAAAAGCAGGATTCAAATCAGCACCACGAAAACAGTATCCATTTTAGACAGAACAAGCTGAAGCCCGGCACAGACGAGGAGGGAGGCGGGCCGGTCCGAGAGTGACCTCCAGCTGTACTCGTGTAGCACTGTGGGTCAATGAACCAGCAGCAGGATGCATCTCCTCCTCATCGATTGGCCTGTCACAAGACGTCAATGCACAAGCAGACGGAATATCTCCTACCGTCTGCCAAAGTTGGCTGACACACAAACACACACACACACACACACACATTCACATTCACATTCACATTCACATTCACAAGGACACACACACACACACACTATGGCCTCCATCAATAGCCCGCCCACGGTGTTAGAGAGAGAGGCTAAGAGACAGAGGGTTGAGGTCTGTTAGAGAGAGAGGAGGACTGAGAGACAGAGGGGTGAGGTCTGTTAGAGACAGAGGAGGGCTGGGGGGGGCCAGGTAAACAGAGTTCTGCCTAGCAGTAAAACGGCACGGTTGACTGGATGTGTCATGATAGATTAACGCAGGTAAGTAGCCTATGGTTATGTGGACCACATTAAGCTGCATTGAGGCCCGTTATGGATTCATACAGGTGGCTAACCTGTGTTTATATTGATCCAATGATGCAATGTTTTCCCCCCGCTGATAAGGCTGACTGGCAAGGTCGTCGATGTTCTGGTCAAAATCATCCGGTCGAAATCGAAAACAAATACCGTATACAAAATACAGGGCCGCTGAAGAAAGAGGTGTGCCCATAAATATTTCTAAATAAATATCTATATCGGCTCCTTGAACCATGTCCTCTAAAATGCTGTACAAACAAGTTCAATTTCACATGAGATTCTTAGCTGTTTATGTTGTTTTCGTTCACATTGGCTCCTTTATTAGGGCCGGATCAATAGACGGATGTAGGAAGTGCTGGGCTGAAGGCTGGAGGATGAGCACACGCACGCCGGCGAGCTCTGTGAGTGTTGCCATGGGAAACATGGCGTCAGTGAGCGGCAAACTGTGAGGAGAATGGGGGTTATTGTGTCTCTCTCTCTCCCTACTTGAACCATAATGACATTTAGAACATGACCTTGACAAAGCAAGACATTTGTCAAGTAGGGTAGATGTATATGTATACGTATATGTATTACTGGATAATTTTACCATAATTAAAAGTGTAGCTAGTGTACCTTTTCCTTCATCAATGTGTGACCGAGAAATCGGAAGGTTACAAATGGAACCAGGTTCTCTGAAGAAGATAAGGGAGACCCTCCTTCACTATATGCGACATGCACTCGTGTTCACCTACCGCTGAAGATCCTTATTCAGTCAACGGCCTGGCAGAGACCGATGGCGGTTGCGATAAGTGATAACCCCACCTCTCACCCGTCCCAATAAAGGGACGTGGCAAGCTCGCCATTAATATCAAGCGAACCACTCTTCAGGAGCTCAGCACAATGAGGTGGTGAGGTGAAGGGTCTCCTTCGTCTCCTTCAGACGAATAGGGCTCTTCTCCAAAGGGCTCTTCTCCAAGGTCCAGTGAAATAGAACCCATTATCTCAACAAATATCTTGACTGACTGAGCCAGAGTAATTGGAAAAGCTGAGAATGAATCTATTCAAGGGATATTTGAGAGGAGAAACAGAAGTTGTTTACCATTAGACATAAAAGGTATATTAGGCCACAAGGCCACCGAAGAATGGAACGTACAAATTAACTAAATCATGTGCTTCAGCACTTACAGTTCCTCTCACATAGAATGTAATTTGTGTGCAGATATTAGGCAAGGCAAGGTTATTTGTATAGCACATTTCATACAACAGGGGAAATTCAAAGTGCTTTACATACAGCATTAAAAAAAATACAGCTAGAGGAAGATAGTAAGAAAATAAAAATAATAAGAAGAAAGAAAAACAAGAATAGATATATCTAGAAAATAAATAGATACACATTTAACAGGATGAGAGATCCTATTAACATTGAGATCATGCAGAGTGATCATCTGCGAGCTCACACTGTTTATCATAAGGTCAAACCCACAAATGTGCATCTATAAAACATCTAAAAACACCTTAGTGCGCGACCACATCTACATGAAATTCGAGCATTTGATAGATGCTTTGCAAAAAAACTTCAATAGAGTGTAGATTGAGTAAGAGTGTGAGTGAGTGAGTGAGTGAGTGAGTGAGTGAGTGAGAGAGAGCGTAAGAGAGTGTTTAAATTAGCTTTGAAGCAGAACTGAGATTGCCTTCAGAGTAGACATGGCCACTCCACCCATCCATCCATCCACCTACCCACCCACCCACCCATCCATCCATCCATCCACCTACCCATCCAGTTCCCTCATATTATAATATTATGCCATTTAGCTGACGCTTTTATCCAAAGCATTTAAATTAAATTGTTGGCATTTAGCAGACGCTTTATTCCAAAGCGACTTACAACAAATGCATTTGACTAAGTAAGTGAATCATCTATCCTCCAGTCACAGCAGGAAAAAGTAATCTATGCTCAGGCCAGGGGCCATTGGCAGTTGTCGTGCTAGAAGAAGCATGTTTTTTTTTACACAGGAGAAACATACGGGGGGGGTAGTAGATGTCTCAGGATGGACAGCTAAGGTGTAGCCTGAAGAGATGGGTCCTCAGTCTCTGGCGAAAGATGGTGAGACTTACATTGTGACTGACATTGCAATGAGTGCATACATTCCAGTATACTGTATGGTCCCAGCTGGAATCAAACCCACAACTTAAGCGTTGTTAGCGCCATGCTCTACCAACCTGAGCCACAGAGGACCGCTTTCCCAGAGGACCACATTCTCATTTCCCTTCTGAGGGCTTGAGGACTGGAGGGAAGGGAGGGGACAAGATGAGGAGGAGGAGGAGGAGGAGGAGGAGGAGGAGGAGGAGGAGGAGAGAATTGATTGATTGATTGATTGAAAACCTTTATTGTCCCCAATGGGGAAATTTTGTTGTCAAACAGCTCAGTTAGGGCAGAAAACATTCAATACAGAAAACAGAAAACATTCAATAAATAAATAGATAAAACAGTGCCGGCTCAATAAGTAAAAAGTTCCAAGTTCCAAAGTTCCAGCTCCGGGTCTCCCCCACCCTGCAGGGCCTGGTTGTAGAGTCGGAGTGCAGCTGGAACAAAGGACTGTCCAAATCTTTTTGTACTTTGACGGGGGAGAACAAATCTGTGGCTGAACTTGCTCCTCATCCCCGCCAGCTCGCAGTACATCGGGTGGGAGGGATTGGCCAGCATGGCCGCCAGTTTTTTCCCCATCCTCTGTTCTGCCACCACCTCTAGGCTGTCCAGCCCGGTCCCCACCACAGAGCTGGCCTTCTTCACCAGTTTGTTTAGCTTCGCAGCATCCCTGGCACAGGTGTTTCCACCCCAGCAGGCCACGGCGAAGAACAGAACGCTGGCAACCACCGACTGATAAAACATTTGCAGCAGCTTGTTGCAGACACCGAAAGACCTCAGCCTTCTCAGGAAAAACAGTCTGCTCTGCCCTTTCCTGAGAAGAGCCTCGGTGTTGTCAGTCCAGTCCAGTTTGTTATTAATTTGTACTCCCAAGTACCTGTAGGAGTCCACCCTCTCGACTTCCACCCCCTTGATGGTGATGGGGGCTGGGGTCCTTCTCCTCCTCCTAAAATCCACCACCAACTCCTTTGTTTTGCTGGTGTTAAGCAAAAGGTAGTTGGTGTCGCACCACTGCACAAAGCTCTCCACCAGGGCCCTGTACTCCTCATCCCTGTCGTCTGTGATGTAACCGACGATAGAGGAGTCATCAGAAAACTTCTGCAGGTGGCACTGGTCGGAGCTAAACTGGATGTCGGAGGTATAGAGGGTGAAGAGAAAGGGTGACAGAACAGTTCCCTGGGGGGCACCGGTGTTGCACACCACCACCTCAGACTGACAGCTCTGCAGTCTCACATACTGACGCCTGTCTGTGAGGTAGTTGTGGATCCAAGCCGTCAGGGAGTCCTCCACACACATCACTGCTAGTTTGTCAGCCAGCAGTGATGGCTTGATAGTGTTAAATGCACTGGAGAAGTCGAAGAACATGGTCCTCACCATGCTCTGTGGCCTCTCCAGGTGTGTGTAGGCCCTGTGCAGCATGTAAATTATGGCATCCTCCACCCCCATGCTCTCCTGGTATGCAAACTGCCGGGGGTCCAGGAAGTCCTTCACCTGGGGCTTAAGGTGTTGCAGCACTAGCCTCTCCAGGATCTTCATGACCTGTGGTGTCAGGGCGACAGGTCTGTAGTCGTTTGGGGTGCTGGGCCGTCCCTTCTTTGGCACTGGGACGATGCAAGAGGTCTTCCAGAGCTGTGGCACCCTCCTCAGTCTTAGAGATAGACTGAAGAGATGTTGGAATAGAACAGAAGGTAAAGTAACTAGTCTGATATGTGTTTTTTTTCCGTCTGATATGTACCTGGTGGCTGTTTCAGTGGGGTGCCCCTGGCCCTGGAGGAACTGGTTAGACAATAGAGCAGAGTCTGTTCTCTCTCTCTCTCTATTCTCTCTCTTCTCTGTTCTGTTCTCTCTCTGTATCTCTCTCTCTGCTCTGTTCTGTTCTCTCTCTGTATCTCTCTCTCTGCTCTGTTCTCCCTCTCCCTCCCTCTCTCTCTCTCTCTCTCTCTGCTCTGTTCTCTATCGCTCTTTATCTGCTCTGTTCTCTCTCTGTCTATCTGCTCTGTTCTCTCTCTCCCTCTCTCCCTCTCTCTCTCTCTCTCTCTCTCCCTCTCTCCCTCTCTCTCTCTCTCTCTCTCTCCCTCTCTCCCTCTCTCTCTCTCTCTCTCTCTCTCTCCCTCTCTGTTCTCTCTCAGTAATGCCTTTGCTCAGAGGGAGACGTGTCACAGTATGTAATGAGAACAAACAAATGGTCCAGCCTCATCGGCCTTATTGTCGTACACATATGCATTGAATCATTCCTAACCATGGTGGGCGGTATGCAAATTGACTGCTGGCCCCATTGTGAACCCCTCGTTTGATCTTGTAAGAGTGTGATGCACTCTGGGTAAGACTCTGCTCTCTCTAGAGAGAGAGGGAGGGGGGAGGTTCAAACAGTCAAAGGGACCTCAAACAGTGTGAGGAAACTTTAAATCTCCACTTTTTTATCACGCAGGAGGAGATATTCAATCTACATGGCTGTTGCTGAAACTACAGTTTACTGAACATTGTGATGATGGATGATATTGGGGGGGGTAATGGTTACCATGAGGGTGATTTTAAGAAGTATCTGGGGCTCTAAAGCTCTGGCTGTGTGATTGGATGATGCTTCCCCCCAGGTGGTCAAGACGAGGCCCCAGGGGTAGATAGGCCAGGCTGACCACATTAAGGATGGTGAGCGAGAGACATATGAGTTGGGCGCTGGGCCCATTCCACGGTTCTAAATGAGATTGGGATTCCATTGTAGCATTCTAATAGCATTACCCTCCAGAGCTATTCAGAGAGTTTCTATCTATCACTCACTCACTCACACCGTCAACACAGTGCAACCAAGCAGTCTCCGTACCAATAATGCTTGAATTTCTTGATTATTTCTCCCTATCAGTCTCATCGCTGATGCACAAACGTCCTACTTGACTAACCACAGTTGCCTGAAGTCGTCATTCTGTCTGGCAGCGGTGGGGGTCATGGTTATATATGAGATGGAATGGAATGAAGATAGCTCAATGAGTCTTGAAACGCAAATGGAACATTCTATAAACTCGCTGTCACCCGTTGCTTGGCCAACCATGACGCAGCTGATGACAAGTGTGTGTCTGTGTGTGTCTGTGTGTGTGTGTGTGTCTGTGTGTGTGTGTGTGTGTGTGTTTGTCATTGTGCCGCCCAGGTGTGCATGGGCACTGATCCATATATTGCATCAGTAACGTCGTTGTCTGTCTCCCATTCAGTGGGCACACATTCATCAGCAATCGCAAATATTTTCATAAATCATGCATTGCAATTGTAAACAAAGACATTCATACCATACATTTACATTCTCCCCACCATTTACTTCAACACAAAAAACTGTTTTCTGGATGAAGCGACCGAATTGCAACCCCAACATTTCAAACAATTGTTGTCGCTTATGCTACTATTTGCTAAATTACCCTAACCATAACCACTCAAAGTCAATGCCTAATATTCCCGCAATTCATAATTCACATAACTCTTACACAACGCATCTTTAGTTTTTGGCGTATCTTACAGCACAACAGGTGGTCAAATGGTGGTATAGACAGATAATATATGCAGGCTTGTTTTTTATAAATCTCGCAAGACTTCTCGCAAAATAAGCCCTGATTGTGTGCCTCCCAGGCCTGGAATTTCATCCTTTTAGGGGCAAGGCCACTTGGCCTACGGGCTTGGGCTTTTTTTCTTGAGGACACAAAGGGTAAAAGCCAGGGCTGCAAGGCCATCAAATACAACAATGATTTTAAGTCCACAGAAATAATGAATTTTACTTACGGTGTTATGGATGATTTTATTTTTAATAGGCCTACATGGTATAACAATAATATAATATTATAATAATGGTATAATAAAAAAAAATTAAACTGTTTATTTCACAAAATAATCTATTAGCACAGTACAGTTCAGTACAGAACAGCTCAACTCAGTACAGTACAGCTCAGTACAGTTCAGCTCAACTCAGTACAGAACAATGCAGAACAGAACAGCCCGGTCCGGACCTGCTGGGTTCAACTCTGAGGACAACAGGGAGGTGAACAGTCTGATCTCACCATGATGGACAGAGGTGCTGTTTAACCCTACACCAAGGTGTCGGCCCAAATAGACCCAGGACATTGCTCCCCATCAGAGCCCAGCTGCGATAAGTTATTGTTCTCCTGAAAGACCAAAATATTGACACCTAATACATCAACTGGGTAAAGACGTCTAACAGCAAATTACATGATAAACTGACTCACTGAATAATAACTGGCTTACAGTTATATTGGTGTGTTGTTAGCTGGCTAACTAACTATATTGTTGCTTCTTGAAACATAATTTTCCAACCACCTTCTTAAAAAAAAAAAAACATTGTTTTGCAGTTTTTAACTGCATCCTGAAAGCACTTCTTTAGAATCTTCTCCCTCCACTGCTTGGGGAGACAAATATATAATTATTATTATTATTAATAATAATAATAATAATAACGTTTTATTTGTATAGCATGAATGAATTGTATAGCATGAATGAAAGAATGAAACAGAAGAATGAAAGTAGCGTTGTTGTAATGAAGCCAGCAACCGGTGTTACCGTGTTAGCCTACCTAACATAAAGACATACGGGTAACATTGATTTGACAGCTACCTAGCAAGCGTTAACTAACGTTACGTTTGTTAAAATGAATGTTACAAACATTAGGCTCATTAGATACCTAACTTGGTCAGTTGTTGCGATATACGAGCAACGCGTAACATTATATGTTGAGTCTTGTTTCAATCGTTCACTCATTTATCACACCTTCCTACCTCAGCTAGTCAATCTTATATTCTCAGAAGTTCACTCAGTCACAGCTTTGTGGCATTGGCAGTTGGCACATCAGGACGAGTTCGATTAACTCCTGGATGGCCGGTGCTCGAGCCAGTGCTAAATATGTGTCAAACTATCGTCAGAAATTGTTTTCCAGGGGTTCATATCAGGCCGCAGTGGCGGACTCAGGCTGTTTGAAGGGCAGGCAGGGGCGAAAAGAAAAAAAGGGCACCTACTGCACAACATGTGCTACCCCATCAGTGCACATGGTCAAGTTTAGACCGTTGGAAGGGCAGCCAATAGGGCACATCCTCTAATTTTGCCACTCAAAAGGGCACTTTAGTGCGAAGTTTTTCAACTGTGGGGGCACATGGTCAAGTTTAGACCATTGGAGGGGCACCAATAGGGCACGTCCTCTCATTTTCGCCACTCAAAAGGGCATTTTTGCCACTCAAAAGGGCACTTAAGAGAGACGTTTTTCAACCGTGGGGGCACCAGGAGGGGCGGTCGCCCCCCTCTGAGTCCGCCAGTGTCAGGCCGATAAGAATTCAGAATCTCAACAAAAGACACTGGTGTCTAAAGATTGTATTGAAAAATGGACTGCACTTATATAGCGCCTTATTCCAAAGCACTTTACAATGGCCTCTCATTCACCCACACACACACATTCACACACCAATGGCGGCAAGCTACCATGCAAGGCGCCGGCCCGCTCATTGGGAGCAATTTGGGGTTCAGTTCAGATTCTACCTCTTGAGCCACAGCCGCCCGTAAAAGAGGCAGAGAAAACAGCTAAATCAGCTGGGCATCCAGGTCACTGTGGCCCCAGGGCATATCATTTTTGGAGGGGTATAAGGCCAAACTCAGCGGGCACTGCGACCGCCATGAAACTCCTGCCCTGGTGCACACAGACCATATTTCCGTAGTCTGCAGAAACGACCACCCAGAACGTATTCCGTTGGAGACTACGTTACGATTTCTCCCTCCACCAGCCTCCAGAGATCAGATCTCTTGGGAGCCAATTGTTCAAAACGTAATCATTCAGAAGGAGCCATGATTATGCTGATTTTTGCTATCCAGAATCAGGCAGATTTTTTAGTCGTATAGGGGAAATCAGCCAGCTCGATCTGATCCTGGATAGCAAAAAAGAAATCCTGCCCCTTTGCCCTGCCAGTCACAAAGTGCCCCCCCCCCCCCCCTCCCCCCCATTGTGCCCTTACTAGCGTTACTGTTGGCTTTACGGTCCTCTCTAAAGAGTCTGCATTGCTGTGGGGTTCGCTCAGTGCTACCTCTGGGCTTTGTTACTTTGTGCAACTGTCAAGACACAAGTCTGCAGTTAGCTAGTCATTACTGTGGAGGAATCATAAGAGACTCTAAAGTACACTCTAAAGTAGTCACCAACTTCTCGCCCACCAAGTGCTTAGCCACCTAGAGTATATTCAAGAATTAAGTAACCCGTCTATTAGACCTGTCTTCAGGGGCCAGTGTAGGTGCCAGTGTTTTTAATCAAAAGCTAATTAGAAATGTCCATTTCAAATGACCCGGGAGGCCAGAGAAACATGACCTGTGACCTGTTCAAAGTTTATTTTCAAGACTTTTAAAAGAGATGACTCTGAACCCTACTGGTCATCAGACGACTCTCCTCTAATTCTGTCTGCTGAAGTTTTAATGATGACAGTCTGTTTCCTCGGCTGGGAGAGGATATAGACCTGTGCATTGGGGGCTCGAGCACCGAATTACCACCATCTACGGCATCGGCATCAATTTAGCATCGCTGTCGATTTAGCGCAAGCTACCACCTGCCAATGAAAAACTCCCCCACCCCGCCACAACCCTGGGCTGGGGCTGGGCTATGCCCCTGATGTTTCAAAATCCTAACAACGACCCTTACAGCCTACTGTTTGACTTCTATAAACTGCGGCAGTAATAATAGCAAATAATGTTTAACGTTTAGCATAATTAGATGGGAAAATAAACGGAAAAGGGCACAAAGTGTTTACGATGTTTCCATGGATATTTGATTTGCAGAGACATGTTTCTGTTGAGTAGACCACAGGAGATTGATGACACTAATGGAAGCACGTAATGCTTGGTAGTATGGAAATAAAACAGCTTTTACAACAGCAACGGGAGAGCTTCCTGTGAACCTCTTAGAGCTAGGGAAGTAACCAGGCAACTGCTGTACAATCATTGCAATAAATGAGAGTTGTTTTAAAGAAAACTATTATGTAGTCCATTTCTACAAACAGACTTCCTGTCACCATGATGAACGTCACAATTAGGGCCAGGGGACTCTGAGCCACCCCTCATGCGTAGGGGCCCTACGTTTCTTTTGGCCATATAACCAGATCACATGGTCATTAAAAACTCCAAAGCACTACACACCATGTCACAGCTGCAACAATTGCCTCCTTCTGATTCTTTTCCCTTAAATGAGAACGGCTTAATACAGTCAAGCAGCGGAGCAGAGAGTCTACTGGCAGAGAGACTGCGGCTGTAATTGATGGACACTTGGCATGCTCGGTGCGCTTGGCGATTTGTAGAATCCATAAAAAAGAGATGTCGAGGTAATTATGTTTGTCATGATATATTGAAAGCAGGAATCGGCGAGCCACTCAGAATGCCTGACAGCTGTAGCGTGCAGATGCTATCAGACCTCTTGTCCACGGCAATAAAGTGAAAGCGGGTCATTTTAACAGGTAACAGCTGCTCATGGCTAATTTGTTCAATTACGCACGGAAGATGCAGGCGGAGGTTGTACGCGAGCCCCCAGGGACGTCCACACCTCCTTTCCCCCCTTTCTTTCCTGCCTTTCGACAACGAACAGAGAACGAATCTATACCACAGAGCATCCCTGGCCATGGGAGGGCACCGCTTATGGACACCTACTACTGTTGGTGTCTCTGTAATTGTCGCTCAATTGGGGCAATTAATCACAAAGACTTGCTCATTCACTTACCGTGTTAGCGCCATGAATATTAATCCCTTGCTGATTTTGTAGTGTATTTGTCTGTGTTTGAAAGGTGGTCAATGGCACTGAGTGTGTGTGTGTGTGTGTGTGTGACAGACCATGCAGGTGCAGTTATGGGAGGCACTGTATGAGCAGGTGTTCCATCAAAGAACGGTGAAGGAACTCTCTCTCACTCTCTTCCTGCTCCACTTTCTTATTCTGAACTCTCTCTCTCTCTATCTCTCTCTCTTCATCCTCCTCACCCTATGTGTGCACAGCATTGTAGACCTACATCAATCCAATAGTGCCACAGTGCCAGAGCTAATCTCACAGAGTGTTTGTGTTTGTGTGTGTGTGTGTGTGTACACTATCAATCCTCACCCACTGATAAGGCGGCACTCTATGGATAAGAGTCATCAGTAGGTAGGTACATTATCTATCCAAACAACCCCCTCTCTCTCTCCCCCCCCCCTCTTTGCCTTGTTGCTCAGAAGGATTAGGCTGTTTGTTGATTCAACATGTTTCAATATTTCATGCACTCAGGATGTTCTCCGCCTCCATCCTTTCTTCCTTCAACTAGCATTTGCTGCAGAGGAGACCAGTGGAATAGAGCAAATAACAATGTATGGGGACCGTAGATTCCTTCCCTTATATGGTATGTGTATACTGGGATGTAGACAGGGATTCTCAGGTATATCGACCATGTTTGCACTGAGTGAACTCAGCAAACAACTTTGTGAGCCTCAAATCCACACTAAGTGAGAGAAAAGTGACTTATGCGCTTTAATGTGATCCCCCTTCCCTGAGCTATCTGTCTGAGAGTTTGTTTGTGTGTGTAATCCCCACTGTGTGTACCTACCTCTGCATTCTCAATCCACCCATGTCTCAGTAGAACAGAGGACAGGACATCCTGTGCTACTGTCTGACTTGCTACTTTTCTTTTTTGCTCATAAAAGATCGGTCCGCTGACTCTGTGCTCTGTTACTTTGGCTGTTGTCGGGCTACTCTGTTTGGGTGAGAGTGAGACACTGCAAGGCATGCTCTGGAAGTTGCTGTCCAGAGAGAGAGAGAGAGAGAGAGTCTGGTATGTGTACCAGGTGGCCTAGGTAAGTGCTACACTGGTGCTTAATGGAGTGTTACCCTAATACTCAGGGAACCATGTAAGATGCGCTATAAAACTGCAATTCCGTATATTTATTACCCACAATGATCCCCCCCACCTCTCTCGCTCTCTCTCTCTCTCTCACACACACACACACACACACACACACACACACACACACACACACAGACTAAACTAATACATTTGTTTTTGATGTGTTTGATTCTGTTCCCTTGAGACTGCTACATCTAGTTTGATGCAACAGTGCCCTCCTCTGGGAACACACTGCACTGCAGGATCCCCATCCCTCCTCCATACTTTCAAGGCCATCCATAACCTCGCCCCTCCATACCTGTTTGACCTCATCCACATCAACATTCCCACCCGGTCCCTCAGGTCTGCCTCCTCCATCAACCTGACCGTCCCCCCAGTCCGTCCCCCCATCATGGGGTTAAGAGCCTTCAGCCCTCCGCCCCTATGTCCGTTGACTTACTGTTCCCGTGTTGCTCTGCTACTAGCTATGTATATACTGTATATTTCTCCTCTGATTTTTAATTGTATTTGAATTTTGTAACTGTTTTTTAAATTTGTTGTACGGCGACCTTAAGTGCCTTGAAAGGCGCCTTATAAAATAAATGTATTATTATTATATCCGAACATTCATACTACAACCTATTTAGCAAGGCATTTTCAGTATGCGAGATTAGAGTTTAGACTTTTACAGTATTTATTTGTAGTTTTATATGAACATTTAGTATACAAAAAAAAAAAGATTTGCCTTTCCATTGTGACACGAAAGCTCATGCTACCTGTCTACTAAAATGATCCACTACATACTAATTTACAGCCTACTGTTTACTAAAATGATCCACTACATACTAATTTACAGCCTACTGTTTACTAAAATGATCTACTACATGCTAATTTACAGCCTACTGTTTAATACTTTTCAACATATTACACTTTAGTAGTACTGAGAAATCATCATCTGTAGCTCGTGTACTATTACCACAGTCATTTAATTTCACTGCCGCCCACATCCCTGACTTGCTGCCTTGAATTGTGGGACTAACATTGGAAAGGACTTCCTGGATAGTGTGTAGTGAATTCATACTGCATGGAAAGGCAAATCTAGCATGACATCTTGGGATTTTACTACTAATTTTGCTAAACTTCACATACTGCAAAACGTTGTAATCTGGCATACTGAAAACACCTGCTAAATAGATCGCAGTCAGCAGGCGGACATGGCCTGCGTCTCATTCATCCGGAGAAACCATCATCTGTAGTTGAACCATGTTGGAGTTGGTAATTGGTTAAACTTCGCTACTGCCTGCCTCCCTAACTGGTTTTACTTCTTTACCAACTAATCAGTGTATGCACCACCAGTAAGATATTTGGGGAGTATTTTAATTTTTTTCAGATCATGTAAGCAGCTTAATAGAAATATTGTCTTATTCTGAGTAAGGCAAATCATCTGAGTATTTTCTGCATGCCCACTGTTATTTACTGCAGTAAATAAACTATGTTTAGGCATTGAGAAGGGTGCAATTTGTGTTCGTATAGTGTATGATGTGTAATGGCTCAAATCAGAGAAGCACAACCCATCTGAATATTTTTCTTTTTTTAATGAAGGAGATCATTCTCTCTCAATCCTCTATAAAACAATAGCAATTAAAAACCTTTTTTTAATTAGAATATTTACATATCAACAAGTGCTGTGCAAAATGTACAAGATATTGATACATATACTTCAGTTTTTCCACTTAAACTGTCATCTGATAGAAAATTAAAACAGGGTAAGATGTGTAACAGTTGCTTGGGTAATGGTATCAAAAAAATCGATACTGATTGATTAGCAGAGATGAAAAATCTTCTTGAAAAGAGACTGCCTACCTTGTAAATCATCCTCTATTGACAGACCTATAACAGGCCAACTGAAGTTTATACAGTCATAAAATCATTATAAAATCATCAATAGATATTCTTTCATACAATAACGACAACACAAAGAACCAATTAGTATGTGCACTAAGAAGTATAAAGATATATCCTGCATTCCATTACTCTTCACTAGGGATGTCCGGATCCCATTTTTTCACTACCGATACCAATACCGATACCTGGGCTTCAGGTATCTGCGATACCGATACCAATCTGATATTTGTATTTATTGTTTTACTCCTGAATAATAACAAATACTTCCCCAGTATATAGTCCACAACAACAGTTGGCTATTAAAGACTGCCAGCCTTTATTCAAGCAACAAAAACAGTACTCTGCAGTACTCAGTGACCAACTGGTTAAAACAATTTAGACAGCAGCATTCAGCATTGTAGAAAAAAAGAGTTACTGTCTGATTTCTAGTTTTAGTGCCTTCAGGTTTTTATTCTATTTATCTTCTCTTACAAATGGCAAATCAATTATAGGACCCTTTTTAAAAGTGTAGCCTAGTGACGCTGCTGATGAGACCAGAAATCGAAGGGGTGTCAACAATATCTGGTTTTCTTTTTTTTCAACTCAAGTTTTAAGTACCCAGTCCATATAATAAAAAACAGTTATAATCTGTGGATTGGATTAACTATTCTCGTTTTTCGGAGGCTACAAGTAAGTGATAATGACTTGTAAACATACTCTCGTTTTAGGACGTGTTCAAAAGCAAGGACTGTGTGTTCATCTAGTTATGTGTAGTTATGTGTTTTTAGCATGTCCATGTTCTCTCAGTATGTTGTGATGTTATAAAAACGCAGTTAGACGTTCCTAGCGATGTACCGCTGTTAGCAGCGTTTGTTGTTGTGGTTTGATCAGAGTCACTTTTCTCCTGTCGCATTCCCATTCGGTGCACCAACATTCAAATACTCGTGTCACCTTGAATTTTTTTCCGATTTCAATGTATGACGCATCATTTGAAAGCTTACCATCTGTAGTTTCAGACTATGTAAATAACCGAAAAATTACTAAAACAAATGGTTTATGATTTCACCAGCTAGCATCATGACATTGTCAGACTCATTACAAACAGGTAGCAACTAGCCAACTCTACTGTTGTCATCACGTGAGTGACACGCCAGATCGGCCACGCAGATCGAAGCCTATTTTTTTTCTGGTGCGATCTGCGATCCAGCATTCAGGACCAATATCGCAGCGATATCCGATCTGGACATCCCTACTCTTCACTCACCATGGTTACCAGCTATGCGTCCCTCCAGCCATTGAGCTCTGCACCAAAATCTCTCCCTTCCTGAATCAAATACAATCAACTATGCATTAATGCAATCCACTATACTGCACATTTCTGTTTTGCAAAAATATTTATAAACATTTCAATGTTTAAATCCATTCCTTCATAACTGCTTTCCGAAAACTCTGACCCTCACAATATGGAAGCTACAGATGAGATACCATGTCTGGTATGTGTGTTGACCTATACTTAATCTTCTCAACAGACATGCTGACAAATAATCATTAAACTGATTCCAAACAAAGTCAAACACGTACACGTAAGCGCATAAAAGAGACAGAAATCAAAGAAAGCCCGAAGACTAAATGAAAATTGACTGAAGAATGACAGATGACTTTGCTTTGATTAGACGCTAACTAATAACCTGTCAGATAGCTGGAGGTGAGTTAGACATTTATGATTCATATGGCTTATTTTGGCAAGAAGGCAACACAGCAGATGACTACCAGTCAACTTAAAACAATCCACAGGCATTAGAATATCATTAAAATGACTCGATATTGAAAATAAAGACACTTGTCCACAATAAGAATCAACTTTGTTGTCATTGTGTGTTTCACCAATGGGGCTTTTCCACTAGAGGGCTGACCCGGGTCAGCCCGGGCTGGCCTGCTTCTTTGGCGCTTTTCCATTTGTCGGCCTGGGTCGGGTCGCTTCTTTAGCTACCCATCGAGGGCAGGAACCTTTTTTGAGACCCGGAACCTTTTTGCCAGGCTGCGTGTGACGTGTGACGCTGCACACCGTTGATTGGTCAATGGAAATCGTCATCCCATGTTCATAGATTTAAATACCACATTCGCTCTTGTAAAATGTCACTACAGTTTCTGTAATAGCTTATTAATAAAGATTCGAAAAATTATGCTGACCATCGTATTATCTTAGTTTAATGTCATTTCAATGCATCATAGAACTTTTATTTACAACAAGCATAACACAAAAATCGCTTTTATGCACCGTCTTTGCCCGTGAATAACACCGGCTGTGAAGGTGGTAGAAACACAATACTCCTTTGCTAACTTCACCATCGGTATACGGTCATTTTGAGCCCTTAACCACCGCGCTGACACCCCGAGAAGTTATGCTTTTAACCGTAAACTCAATGAACCGGGAGTTCACCCGCTGCTGCTCGCAGCACCGCGCCTGCTGGTTGAAAGTCCCGTTGACAGCGCGGGGAGAGAATAGTTTTACCAGGGAATTCGCTCCGCGCTGTGTCGACCGTGATAGGAGTGTAGGATCGACACCATTCAAATGGTTTTGGATTCCCTGTCCTCTCCCCTATCCGGACACGTTTGAATTGTTATCCTAACCCACGGTAAACCGAAGTTATTAACCCGCAAAGGGCACCGTCTTTGCCCGTGAATAACACCGGCTATGGAGGTGGTACAATCACAATACTCCTTTGCTAACTCCACCATCGGTATACGGTCATTTTGAGCCCTGAACCACCGCGCTGACACCCCGAGAAGTTATGCTTTTAACCGTAAACTCAATGAACCGGGAGTTCACCCGCTGCTGCAAGCGTATCTATAACGAACGTGGAGATTGAATGAGCCCCGCGTCAGCCTTTCCGTAGAAATACATCGCTCCGTTATATATCTAACGTTACATGTTTTAAGGCTGATCTGTGCATGATAGTGCTGCATTATGTTGATCTATTTATATCGATCTATTCTTGCCAATTCCTTATTACCAGTGGAAAGGGGGATGGCTAAAACACTTTGAATGGGATAGATAGGACTTTCCGTTCAATGAGGCATGATACTCGCGAGTTCATCTCGCTTTTCCCCCCGTTGATGTATTAAACAATCTAAGCAATCTAATCAGAGCAGTTGTTATTATGTAATATTATTGATGGATGTGCCATTTTTGATGGACAGCAGTGAGCGGATGACTTGATGTGAGCATGTATTTGACTAATGCTGATAGTCTTGCTCCGAAACCGGAGCTGTCTACAGCGGATTCAAACTACCGTAATTCATGAACTATATGCCCAATCTAAAAAATTCAAAGAGTTTCTGAAAGCAGAGAAGTTGCACTTTTTGAACAGTTGAACTTTCCCCCTGCTGATCTGTATAGCGGGGGGAATCTTATGACACTGTTATGACGCGTAACTCCGCCTACTATCTCCTGCTCCTCCTACTCGTTCCTGGTCTCTTGTGTATAGTGGAAAAGCGCCAATACCCAGAACTGTTCAAAAGCGTGCCGAAGCGAACTGAGCCGAGGCGAGCCGGGCCGTATAGTGAAAAAGCGCCACAAGAGTCTCTGTTTTGACAGTGATAGGGAACACATTTGGGACATCATTACTGCAGTTCTGGTAAATGTGTTTGTTAGACCTGGTTAAAAGTTGCTCACACTAAAATGTCAATTAATATTTTTCAAACTCATTTTAGGTTAAAAGATGTAAAAGCTGATATCCCCACTGAACATGGGGATGTTTCCAGACCCAAAAGGTGACCATCCAGTTCAGAGGCTTTAGCCTCCAGGACACCAGGGGGCAGTGTTGTGAGAGGTGGTGCTGTTAAGTGCCAGGGCTGGGGGGGGGGCACCAGGAAAGGAGGGCCAAGAATGTCACCGCCTCACTTGAGGGCTGGTAGAACGTGATATCCCATACGGGCGACGCTGATCCCTTCCCTACTGGAGGTCTTCATTCTAGCCAAGCTCAGCAGGGGAGGAGGGGTGAGGTGCTGGTCTCTCTCCCTTAGAGGGAGATGCTGATGGGTGTTGCTGGTCTCTCTTGTCCCTTTGTGAGGTGGTATTAGAGGAGTCTCTCTCTCTCTCTCTCTCTCTGTATTTGATGCTACTGTGTGCTAGCTGGTCTCTCTGCTATTTGAGGAAGCCTCTGTAGAGCAGGTGTGAGTGACAGGTCTCTCTTTCGTTCTCCAGGCAGAAGAGCAGGTCCCTGAGGTTGACCCTGGTGATGCGCTGCCGGGTGAACTGCCTGGACCCCCCTCCACCAGAACCACTCGACTGAGACGGCCCAGAGCCCGAGCCCTGGACCGACACAGAGAAAGAGGGTCACGATCAGCAGATGCAAATTCACCTTAAAAGAACAGGTTCTAGGACCGGTCCGCATTTGGTACTGTACCTCAGCTCCGGCTCCGCTGACGGGCGAGTCCATTTTCCGTTTCTTCCTGGGGCCGATGGCTGCCAGGGCGGTCAGGTTAGCCTCTCTCTGCCGGATCTGGTTCAGCTCCTGCTGCTGCATCTGGAAAACACGCACATACACAAGTTAGTTAGCTTTCTCTCTCTCTCTCTCTCCCTCCCTCTCCCTCTCTCCACACACACACCGTCTCAAGGACTTTTTGAAATTCAAGACTTTCTCAAGGACCGCATTTCATTTTCAAGCACATTTATTAATCTCGTTTGATCACAGTGCAAGTCAAGGCATCAACATTGATGAAAGCACATTCCCGAAACATTTGAAAAGGTATGAACAATATCAAAAACACGCATTTGAGTGCATCGGTGAAAGATATAATTCAATTAACACACACACACACACACACACACACACACACACACACACGACTGCAGACGTGCGCGTACACACCTACACGCCAACATACACACATGACATTAAGCGTAATACAGAAAATAATGCACACATTTTTTAACACATGATGCGTCACACATCATCATAAATGTTCGATCCAAATCCACGTGCAGAAGCTCTCTCCTCTCACCTCTTTGGCTTTCTGCTTGAGACGGAGCTGCTCGGGGTCCTCCTGCCGCGACCGAGACTGAGACAGACAGACAGACAGACAGAGGGGACAGTTTTAGGACTTCCGGTTAGAGCCACCAGATGGCGCAAAGAACCCAGTTTTGTCGGCTGTTTCCTATGGCCGATGACGCCTCGTTACCTTGGCAGCCTTCATCAGGATCTCCCTCTCCTGCTCCTCCTTCCTCTGCTTCTCCATCTGGTCCAGCTGCTCAAAGAACTTCAGCTGAGTTCGGACATCACCCACGTGCTCATACCTGTCGTCCTCCTGAAGGAGAGAGGGATGGAAGGAGGTGTGTGGGGGGGGGGGGGTCGAGGAAGAGAGAGAAAGAAGAAAAAAAAGGGGAGAGTCTAAATATACCTCATACCACACATGCACGCGCACACACAGCAAGACACTGAGGAGGTAGTCCCTCACCTTGAAGGTCATGTTCTTCTGCTGCGCCACTTCCGAGACTTTCTCCAGCAGGTTCTGTAGCCGTGACTGGGTAGCATGGGAAACGTAGTTTATCACCTCCGGGCCCAGCTCTGTCATACCAAACTTCCTGCCTGTTGTAGGGGGGAGGGGGGGGGGGGGGGAGGGTGGATCAGAGACTGTGAGTGTGTGTCTCACCTGGCTCCAGACAAGCAGTCGCTCGTGTCACAGAGAACTGTGTGTGTGTGTGTGTGTGTGTGTGTGTGTGTCTCACCGATCTCCATCACTCTCCGGGTCAACGACGAGGTGTAGAGGAAGGCCTCGTCTTTACAGGAGCGGGTTACCGCGCCGACCAGCTCCGAGTTGGTCGCTAGGATACGGGCGCTCTCCTCTGACAGGTTCACGCCCGCCATGGAGGCCACGTCGTTGATGTCATCATCATCCCTAGTGGGATGGAGGGATGAGAGAGAGAGAGATTCAGTATCATGTTTGTATAGGCTTCAATTTCACTAAGAAATTAGGTTAACGTAGAGGTGTTGGGAGTCAAAAGTCAGTAATAACAAGCAGTGAGAATCAGTAGACAAATAGTGACATCGGAGGGGAAAAACACTTCAGGTGAGTTCATCCATGGAAGCTGTCGTCTGATGTGCGCTAGCGTGAACGGGGGCCCACAGGGGTGTGTGATGCTGACCTGAAGGTTCCTCCCCCGGCCTCCTTCAGCTTGTTCCTCTGTGCTGCCGACAGAACAGACTGGGGACCCATAGACACCCTGGTCCCCGGGGCGAGAGCCTGCTTCGCCACAGGAACTGACCCAGAGAGAGAGAGAGAGAGAGAGAGAGAGGGAGGGAGGGATGGAGAGAGAACGAGAGGAGTAGAGAGAGAGAAAAGGGGAGGGGAAATAACATGATATAATATTAAATAATATACATCTATAATAAAAAAATGTGCCTTTTCCACATGCAGTTACACACATACATCACAAGGGGGCATAATATAATATGAAATAATATACATTTATAATAAAATGTGCCTTTTCCCACATGCTGTTACAGTTACACACATACATCACAAGGGGGCAGTGTTCCCTTACAGTCCCTGGTAGGTGAGCGACAATAGGACTAGTCTCCAGAGAGAGAGAGAGAGAGAGAGAGAGAGAGAGAGAGAGAGCAGTGCGAGAGAGAGAGAGCAGTGCACACAACGGCACTTATCACATTACTGCCGTCTCCCCTGCCTAATAGCAGCCGGCCGCAGACAAAGACACTGCACTTACACCTAACGGTTTCTGTCATTGACCCTGCTCCCTCTATTGTCCTGAGAGAGGTGTTTATATCCCTGAGCCGGCTAGTGGAAAAACACACAGAGCGGTGGTGTCTACTCCGCTGGAGTCATCGAAACACAGAGAAAGCGAATCGTACCCTGATGAATGGCTTTATGCGTTAACACAACAGTGGAACTGTTGGAGAATTAGCAGAGATTTCTCACGTGACCTTAAACGCACAGGAACTCTTTATTCACACGATATGAAATGCATGCGCGCGCACACACACACACACACACACACACACACACACACACCTGTCTGCAGCTGTTTGACCACCTGCGGCTGGCCCATGATGATGCGACTGTGGGGCTGGCCTCTCAGGGTCACCATGGGCGACTGGGCCAGGGTCATCTGGGGTCTCACCATCGCCCCCTGCTGCTGGGGCACAATCTAGAGAGAGGGGGAGACAGAGAGAGAGAGAGAGAGAGAGAGAGAGAGAGAGAGAGAGAGAGAGAGAGAGAGAGAGAGAGAGAGAGAAGGACCAGAGGGACAAAGTGAGAGAAAGACGTATAAGCTGAAGCAGATAATACACATAGGGCCGGTTTCACAGACAAGGCTTAAGCCTAATCCTAGACTAAAAAGCATCTTTCAATGGGGATTTTACACTGAAAGTGTGACTTAGTCCAGGACTAGGCTTAAGCCTTATTTGTGAAACCGGCCTCTAATATAGTACTGTAACAGACCATACAGCATAATATCAAAACAGTTATACAATCCTATGCTAATAAAGAGCTCAAACTGCATGGTCGCAGCCAAAGGTAAACGCGGGAACCGCGAACTACTGTTTTACCATGCCAGGTTTGCTGTGAGGCGTCTGGGCCAGGTTGATGACGGGGGACTGATGAACAGTGCCCGCCCCCACCAACATCCCCTTCGCCCCGACACCGGTAGTGGGGGTGGCGGTGGTGGTGGTGGTGAGGGGGGTCCTCTGCATGGACGTGCCGCCCAACACCACAGCGGTGAGGGCCGTGGAGGCAGAGGCGGGCTGGGTGCTGGCCTGGGGCAGCTGGCTCTGCTGGATGAAGGCCGCCGAGTCGGGGGTCATCTGCCGCAGGGCAGGGAGACTCCTCTGGAGAGAGGGGCACAGGGGGGAGGGAGGGAGGGAGGGGGAGGGGAGTCAGAAACACAAACAACTACAGTGTCAAGAAAAAGTGAACCCTTTGGAATTACCTGGATGTGTATAAGTTTGTCTTAAAATATGGTCTGATCTGAATTAAGTTAAAAATAATGATATAAAAAAAAATGTTGAACTAATAACACAGATTATTGTATTGTTCTTGTCTATTTTGAATACAATCATTCACAACGATCTCAGACTTATCATAGATGCTGGTGGTGTATCAGTTCTTGTCTTGTTAGATTTGAGTGCTGCTTTTGATGCAGTAGATCACACTATTCTAATACATTGTTTAGAAAACTGTGTTGGTCTCTCAGGACTTGTATTAGGATGTGTTCTCACTAGAACATTTGCTTCACTTGGAATCAGAGTTTAGGATAAAATTCGCTTTGCTCTGCGTCGTTTGGAGCTATGAGAACTCGCATTCGAAGTCACTCCTGGAGCAAACAGCCGATGGATGCTCCGCTTGAAAAGGGTGGTTTCGCTCCGATTAGAAACAACGCATCGAGGCTGTCCATAGGAAAACAACAGCGCATGCGTGTTGATCTGGATAAGAGTGGGATGAACGGGCAAACTGACCAATCAACTACCACGTCTGTTGCTTCGATTGCGTATGTTACTTCGTTTACATAAAGGGCTGTGAGAACGTAAATCAGAGAAATAATTTATGCAACAATGTTGCAATCTCATCCACTTGCAATCATCTCATGATTCAGAGTTTCATGTGAGAACATGACCTTAGAGTGGTTTAAATGGTATCGAGCTGGTAGGCATTTCTCTGTTGTCCTGGGAGACTCTGTTTCTGATAATGTTGACATTACATGTGGGGTCCCTCAGGGGTCTATTCTTGGTCCCTTGCTCTTCTCCCTGTACATGATCCCATTAGGTGGAATCAGAAAACATGGTGTAAATGTTCATAGTTATGCTGATGATACTCAGCTGTACATATCAGTATTGCCTGATAATTCACATGCACTCAGCTCGCTGGAGAATTGTCTCCGAGATATAAAACTTTGGATGTCCAAAAATGTTCTACAACTAAATCAGGACAAAACTGAGATTCTTGTCATTGGACCAGAACAACAAAAAGACAAATTGTCGAATATGATGGGAACCCTGCTTTCAAACTGCAAACATGAAGCTAAGAATCTAGGTGTGATTATAGATTATGACTTAAGCTTTTTCTCCGGCAAGCTGACGCAGAAGTGTTAATGCATGCTTTTGTTATTACCCGTTTGGACTATTGTAACAGTCTCCTTTCTGGTCTTCCGAAGAAAGCTATTGGCCAGCTGCAATTAGTCCAAAATGCAGCAGCGAGAGTTTTAACCAAAACAAGCAGACAAGCTCATATAACTCCTATTTTAGAAACTCTACACTGGCTTCCTATTAAGTTCAGAATAGATTTCAAGATCCTTCTGCTTTTTTCTGTTTATAAAGCTCTCACTGGCATAGCACCAGAATATCTGAAAGACCTTTTGCTAGCATATCAGCCCAATAGAGCTCTCAGGTCTTCTGACGCTCGTTTTCTATGTACAAAAGAAGAGATTTGGTGAGGCTGCATTCTCATTTTATGCACCCAAATTGTGGAATGCACTGCCAGTTTACATTAGGGATGCAACCTCAGCAAATATCTTCAAGTCAAGACTAAAACCCCATCTTTTTAATATTGCCTTTAAATTACTAAATAATTAAATTATGATTATATAATGATTGGAGCTGCAACGTTTGCAAGAAAAGCGCTATACAAATAAAAAGTTATTATTATTATTCAAACATTCACACAGTGTAGGTTGGAAAAAGTATGTGAACCCAACTAGGCTAACGACTTCTACAAAAGCTAATTGGAGACAGGGTTAGCAAACCTGGAGTCCAATCAATGAAACGAGATGGGAGGTTGGAGATGACTGAAAACAGATGACTGTTTTGACAAACATTTTGAGTTTGCTATTCACAAGAAAAATCTGGCTGATGTGAGCCATGCCTTGCAAAAAAGAGATCTGCGATTGTCGTAACACATTTTTACTTAAAAAAAACTTCTAAATAATATCTCACAAACCCAGAGCTGTTGATGGTCTCAGTAGACTTCTTTATTGCAGACAATCAAAGCCGGGCTGGTTCATGAAGCAGGCCCTGAACAACCGCCAGCATATCCCTTATACAGTCTTTTCCCCACCCATTGTCCTGGCTGTCTCAATATCGTCATGGGTTCCTAGGCGTCATGGGCCGACTAGAGAAAACAAAAGAGGTGGCCATGTCTTTGTGACAATTCAGATGCATCTGTTGTCTGTTGCTGTGACGAAACTTGAGCAGAAAACCGGTTCTATTTAGGGATGCTCCGATTTATCGGCCACCGATTTAAATCGGCCGATTTCACTCCAAATGACTCGATTGGTGATCGGCAAAAATGGCCGATCGGAAAAAAACGGCTTTTTTTTTTTTTTTTTTCCCCTGGGGAAGACAGATAACTGAACAGAAAACATAGGAGGACGTAACAGTATGTAAACCATGAAGGCCACGTTTATGATGTCTTTTATACAGCCATATCGACTGACTTGGGCTTCAGGCCCTAACTGGGTGATAGGCCAGACCTTTACTATGCCATAAAAATGGGTCTGCGTTTGCTTGGTGCCTAATGGATCAAAACTTTTGTCTAAAAAGCAAAAAATATGTAGGCTATCCAGTCAGTAGGCCTACAGTTATGTATTTTTTTTAAAATCGGTATCGGTATCGGTTGATCTTGAGGAAAAAAATCGGTGATCGGTATCGGCCCCAAAAATCCAGATCGGAGCATCCCTAGTTCTATTGTCTGCCAGGTTTTAGGGTGATCATCAACGTGTTAATCTGCTCAGACAAGACCCTCCCTCTGGTTCCTTGAGGTCATTTCAATATATACAGTTCCACACAATTTAAGCTTCTCAATATACACATTTTAACCCACAAATAAAGAGAAACCCACTATACGAAGACCTACGATCAAACATTGTTGATTTGCATAAAGCTGCAAAGAGCTACCAAATCTCAAAGAGTTTAGACATTCATCAGTCCACAGTTCGACAAATTGTCTATAAATGGGGATGATTTATGACTGTGGCTAATCTCCCTAGAAGTGGGAGCCCAGCCAAGATGACTCCAAAGGCACAACGCAGAATTCTCAATGAACCCTCGAGTAACAGCTACAGGCTTGAAGGAATCATTGGAACTGGCTAACATCTCTGTTCATGAGTCTACCATACGTAAAAACATTGAACAGGCATGGTGTCCATGGCAGGACACCACAGAGGAAGCCTCTGCTCTCCCCAAAAAAACGTTGCTGCGCTCCTGAGGTTTGCCAAAGAGCACCGTGACACTCCACAACGCTACTGGGAAAATGTTTTATGGACTGATGAAACTAAGGTGGAATTCTTCGGGAAGAACACATAGCACTACCTACGGCGTAAAAAGAGCACCACATACCAACATGAAAACCAACAGTGAAGTACAGTGGAGGGAGCATCATGATTCAGGGCTGCTTTCATGCCTCGGGGCCTGGACAGCTTGCCATCAGAGGGGAAAATGCATTCCCAAGTTTGTCAGGATAACGTCAGGAGGTTCGACCTGTTATTAAATCCAAGGGTTCACTTGCTTTTTCCACTAGCACTGTGAATGTTCAATGGGTGTGTTCGATAAAGACATGAACGATTATAATTGTTGGTGTGTTATTAGCTTAAGCACATTGTGTTTGTCTATACTTTTGACTTAGATGAAGATCAGATCCCATTTTATGATCAATTAATTAAATTAAAAACAGGTAATTCCAAAGGGTTCACATACTTTTTCTTGTCACTGGACAAGTCGGTCCTCGAATGGGACATTTTATTTCCATTTTTATTTGTCCACTGTATTTGGTGGGTAGGAATTGCTAATCGTCAGTTACATACAGTATTTGGTTTAATTAGTTATTTGTGACGCGTCTCTGAGTTAGCATGGCATCAATACATCAATGTTACAGATTAATAACAGCAGCCTATTGCTCCCCATATACAAGCGCTTTAATATCAACTGATAAAAATGATAGCCAATGCCCATGTAAAATAGATGCTCTCTCATTGTGTTTGGATAGTCCTTCATACCTGCTGATAGCCATTAGTCTCACCTTGAGGAAAGGCACGAGATATGGCTGTGGGGAAGAGTTGAGCTCCCGGTATAGCCTACTGGTGAAGTCCTCCGCTTCCATCTTCCCTTCCTGTGTGGACACACGCACGAGAAGCATCAGGGAATGTGACAAGTGTTATACAACCAATGGGAGAAGAGAACATAGAGGTAGAGAGGGAGGCTGAGGGAGGGAAGGAGAGAGAGATATACCAGCAGGTTTTTGACCAGCTCCTTGACGTTGGCAGTGGTCTCCGAAGACTGCTTCCCACTGGAGGCCAGCTTGATCAACGTAGACAGGAAGTTCTTACACTTCTTCACGTTCTCGAGGGTCTCCTACACACACACACACACACACACACACACACACATTACCACCACGCCAGCAACTTGGCGCTGGAACAGAGGTGTCTGAACCAGGTCAAAGAGCAAAACTGGGAACATTTTCTTTCCATTACACTTTAACCATAGTCAGGTAGTGTATTATATGTGGGAGTATCTAGTGCATGAAGGTGAGTTTCAATACGGAGTAACTAGACACACAGGTTTGCTACTGGGGCTCGGGGAGGTGGAGGTGAGGAGCGTTGCCTCACCGTGGTGGCCACAGCGGGGGTACCAGGGGTCCCAGCAGTAGCAGCTCCGGGGGTCCCTGCTCTCTGGGTCACCACCGCTGCTGCTCCTGCCGCCCCAGGCTGCATCGGAGGGGGCGTGGCCATAGGCTGGCCTGGGGTGGTGGCGGTGCCCCCCAGCATGATGGTGTTCTACAGGAGACCGGGAATTGAGATGACATGAGAGAGAGGAGAGGGGGAGAAGAGAGAGAGAGGGGGGGGGGGGGGGGGGGGTGAGAAAGAGAGATGGGGAGAGAGGGAAAAAGAGAGAGAGAGAGGGGGTGGGGAGGGGGAGAAGGGGTGAGGGTTTGTTAGGTGTCCTAATAAAGTAACATGACATGTTGTGGAGTCAGTCATCGTCATGGGGGGTATCTGTCTGTCTGTGTGTGTGTGTGTGTGTGTGTGTGTGTGTTTGGAGGGCAGTGTGTGTGACGTGTCAGTGTGTGGTCAGCCAACAGGTGTCTGTCTGTCTGTCTGTCTGTCTACCTGAAGTACAGGCGGCCTCTGCAGCGTGGTGGTCGCCTGCACGCTGGTCTGGGCCGAGGAGCCCTGCTTGATGATGGTGGTGGGGGTCACCTGACGGGCCAGGAGGGGCGCCCCTGGAGCCTGGAGCAGAGACAAGAGGAGAGGGGGGCTCAGGGGTTCTCCTAGGCCTCTGTGTTTTTCCTGTCTTTACCTTCCAAAATGCCATGTCCTCTCTACCCCTGGAGATTACAGTTCACAAAGCTGAATTCTGGTGTGTCTGTGTGTGTGTGTGTGTGTGTGTGTGTGTGTGTGTGTGTGTGAGCCTGCTTAGTACTTAAGGAATATCTGTGTCTATGACTGTGTAAATGTACGGGCAGGAGTGCAGATGAATGTGTGTGTGTGTGTGTGTGTGTGTGTGTGTGTTTACCTGCACAGAGGTGATCTGGACAGAGGGAGTGCTGGTGGGGGTTGCGGGCCGTGGAGTCATGGCGCTTTGGGACTGAGACTGGGCCTGCATCTGGGCCAGGGTCTGCTGGTGGATCATCAACAGCTGCCCGCTCTCACTGCGCACCAGGACCATCCCTGCAAAGGGAAAACATCACAAAGGGGTCATAGGTGAGAGGTCACACAGGGGTCAGAGTCTAGCTCCGGAAGGATCAACATACACACAACTTAACCCCACCGTCTCAGAGTTTGCAGGGCTGAAAGAACCAGGTAGGTGTAAGCTTTGCTAATGGGTCAATCTAGCCTTCCAGTTAGGCTAGAGGGAGCTTTTGCCATGTTGCTTAAACCAGTTTAATCCAGTTCCTTAGATGTGTAAACACCAAGAAGGCAGAGACAACGAAGGGAAGGATCAACAAGATTGTTTAAATAAACATTTTAAAGTTTACAGACCGGACCCAAATCAGTCGGCCTAACGTAAGGGCATGGCTACACAACGTCGATACACGATTTCAGAGCCCATCTGATCTCTGGTCACACAAGTGTTTTCACACTGTTATGCAAAGATTTTCCAGCCACACAGAATCGCATATCACAGCTGGTAGAAACAGGAACTTATT
The DNA here is from genome assembly GCF_963989245.1 of Nansenia antarctica. Lineage (NCBI taxonomy): Eukaryota > Metazoa > Chordata > Actinopteri > Argentiniformes > Microstomatidae > Nansenia > Nansenia antarctica. The sequence goes on along the minus strand of NC_137676.1, from coordinate 17,346,054 downwards.
CAGCACGTTCCAGAAGCACGTCACTACATCACACAAGGGCATGCACGTGTTGATACGAAACCAGGAAGCACAACAAAACATTCTCCGCAATATTACTCTATATAAAGTACCATTCATAGCATAAAGTGTTTTTATTCATATACAATTATTTATTTTTTAATTATTACTCATATTTCTAGGCCTTTGTTCTCTTACGCCTATATTACGCACAGACACACACCCAATATATATGTTATTAGTATGTTATTAATCTGTGTAACTTAACTTTAGTTGTGTGAAAAGAGCCGAAGCATAATAAACTTAGCCTAATGATAATTGTTGAAGTGCCTCTTGCTAAGATGTTTCTAGAAGACTGTCAATAATATCACAGCACTGGTTCATCAAGTGTAGGCTATTTATTGGGCTCTTAGGAGTCCATACCGTGAATACACTTCATAAGCTTTCAAAATGATAAAGGTGTTTCTTGAAACTCTTGTAGGTTGGTTACTAGGCAATGTTCTGATTCTCCAATGTTCCTCTTAAATTGGGTGATACAATTTTTTTATTTTCAAAAACATTTCTTTTAGCTGTATTAGTGACTGGTCACATTAGCCACGCTACTTGCACCAGTACACATGTATTGAATATCAAATACAAACATTTGATCATGCAAAACAACAGCCTTATCTTCGTTGTCATGGTATTCTTCGATTATGATGATGCACTTCACCAGTGTATTGGCCATGCGTTCTATTTTGTGTACAAGTGTGGACATTGAGATAGTAGTTAGCCATGACATACAGACGTAGCATATTGATATGTACATTTACATTTTTGACATTTAGCAGATGCTTTTATCCAGTGACGGTATCAACACGCTCCCGTATCGCTGACCATACGGCTGCGGAATCCAAGGAATATACGAATACGGAAAACTCCCTTGCAGAGTTTTCAAAAGTTTGCGGAATCAGTTCTCGAAACGTGTAGCCGTGAGGTGCAAACGTTATCAAAGCATCACAGAGTCAGATGAATAACAGCCTACGGTGGAATAGCCTTGTTTGACATGACCTCTGCCTGCTGCTTGAACAGTAGCTTGACTGTGCTTGCAAACATGTCCTTGTTGATGTCACTGTGTCACTGTGCCACCATGATAACAGGAATAGACAGAATCAATGGAATGTTCACTCACTCTGGCTGTCACACACACACACACACACACACACACACACACACACACACACACACACACACACACACACACACACACACACACACACACACTTCCAGGAGGGACACAGAGTGTCCATTGGCAGTTTCTCTGATAAACAAACAAAAGGTTCCTATGTGTCGAAAAGCAATGACATGTGAAGCTGTTGCATTTCTGATGCTACAAGTTTTAGGCTATCAACAAAGTTATTGTTAATAGGTCACTTTTGTGAGAGCATCATTCACAACAGTGGATTGTTTACAAAAGAAAAAGAAAAAGAAGAAGAAGAAGGAGAACGCTTTTAAAGAATAACTTGGTCAGAAAATGTTAAAGTTACCTGGAGGGAGCTGAATATTTTGGATGTTTGGAGCATTCTGTTGGGGATGGGGCAGCCTGGGGGCCAGCATCTGGGGCGCGATGGTCCGTATCCCGCCGGGACTGGCGGCGATTGCCGATGGCATCGAAGTCCTCGTCACATTCTGTAAAAGTGTGCTTTTCACAACGTTGGGAGCCGCGACGACCTGCGCTGTTGTCTGTATGATCTTAGGCGATTCAAACTTGTTGATCTGTCCTAACAAACTCGCAGGATGGGCAACGTTGACACAGGAGGGTGTTAAAACGGTGTTATTGCTCCCGCTTTGCGAGGTGACTGTCCCGGGGGTGCATTGCATAGGTGGCCTCACGAGTGTGACAGTGGGCACACCGCTCGAGATCACAGTCGAAGTGACAGCATTCTGCAAAGAGTTCTGAATGACAGTAGTACTGGAAGCTGGGGGGGGCGACGTTAGGTTTCCTTTGAGCACGGAGGAGCACGGTCCGTTGTTGACAACCGTGACAGCAGACTGAATGTTCATGTTGTTCCCCGAGTTCCCTAAATGATGAGAGTTCGTCACCACGCTACTTCCATTCAAAGTTTGTTGCATGCCAGCCGTCCCAGGTTTGCCGATCCCTGCTCCTCCGTGGTCAGACACCATAGTAGTTACAACACCACTAACTGTTCCCGTTGCCTTGCCTTGACTGGGACCGGTTGTCATGCCCGATCCCGCCGCCGATGTGGTCCCGGCTCCCGCTGCCGCCTCCATGGTGGAACACGGGGACCTGGTACTGTTAATGACACCTCCCTGGACTCCGCTCCCTACCACAGCGGATAAAATACATACATGAGAGAAAGGTAAATATGATCATATTTGTAGCGGAACTCATGCCACTCATGCGTTAGTTGTGTCCATTACTTGTGTGTAAAAGAGATGGAAATAAACAAAACAACGTGACCATTTAAAATGAGCTAACCAGAGTCACCCGCTAAGCCCATAGCGCTGCTTACCTGCTTTAGCAAGCTCTTTTGAAAGTCCCATGATTTTGCTGTCCTGGACATTGGAATTGCCTATGTGATTGGTTGCAGCCTGGACCCTGACCGCGGAGTTTCCGTGAGCCGATCCCGTGAGCTCAGACTCCAAAGATCCGACGAGATCACTCACTACTTTCTCGTCCACCTCTGTGTTGAAGAAAACATCGTCCAGCAAATCGGAGCCCGCCGCCATCTTGACCGTGCTACGCTCGCTCGTGAGACGCATGCGCCGATTGGATGTACCTCACTGACATCGGATTCCGGGCGGCGCTGATTGGTCGCTTTTGGATTTAAAGCTTTGGGATGAATGGTGACGAGTTGCATTTCAGAATGCCAGCCGGATGAGACGGCACGGCCGAAAATAGGGACGACAGACTGTGACAGGCTGCGAGATGGCCGTAGTATCGCCAAATTGGAAACGGACCACACAGGATGGTCATTGCACAACACATGGCGATTACTTTGAATCGTTTTTTCGAGTACATCGACACGTTTATTTTCCCGTTTGAGTTGTTGTGCTCGACTCAAAATGGCTGCGTTGTTTTTTTCTGGAGTGCAGTCCGCGAGCAGCTGTCACCGCGCAGGAGAGGAGAGCGCATATCAGGCGCTCAACGCTGTCAAACTGAACTAGACAGCTCTGCTGGCGCGGACTATTAAAGCCACTAATAGCAATAATATCTAATAAAATAATATCCATTAAACAATATTTGGTTTATGTATTTTATTGTTGTTTTTTCATCTATAATGTAATATGTTGATGTTTGTCTGTTGTGAAATAAAAATAATATTGAAAGAAAAATTGATAATTGAGATTCCTTTTTTTTCCCCATAACTATAAAAAGACTATGCGAAACAAATACGTTAGTGTTTGTGGACCATCCAGACCAAAACAGGCCCGTATAGCAAATGTTCCAATGCTTTATTTTTCTTTATAATAACAATAATAGCAATAATAAATCAATAATAAGCCTTGGTCTGTATACAGGCTTTCTTGGGGATATGTAGTCTACAGCTGAAGGAATCTGAATCACAGATGTTGTGACCAACTATACTATGTTTTAAAATGTATGCAACAGAAGGCTTAAATCCAGTAAACAACTATTCTATTTCACCGGGGTATAATGTTGCTCTGTCCTTGCGAGTTTGTCTTTTTTTTTTCTCTTGATTGCATTTTACTGGGACTGAATTGAGTATTGAATGAATTGATAATAAATTATTCTATTGATTTATGAGACGCTAGTGTCAGTCCCACGTTATTTGTTTCGAGTGAAAACGTGACTTCCTACACAGCCCCTAAGCAGTCCCTAAGCAGGATGACGTTGATAGGCTGAAAATAAGATGCCTCTAAATATTTATTTTAGTATCATTTTGGGGGGAAAGGCTGGACATGTCCCATGTGCAGTGGGATAAAGAGTGTTGGCAAGCAGTTAAGCATAGGAATAGTTCATTTAGACAGTTGAAAAAACATCATTCTCTGGAATCATTAATTCAATATAAAAGGGCACAAGCAGTAGTTAGGAAAACAATAAAAACAGCTAAACGGACATACTGGAGGAAATATTGTAATACGATAGGAAGGGAGACTAAGCTGTCTGATATATGGGGAATGATCCGAAGAATGAGTGGAATTAAAAGGAATTATGTAATACCAGTGTTGACAGGTAGCAATAAATCAGCAGTCAGTAATAAAGATAAGGCAGAACTTCTGGCAGAAACACTAGTGAAAGTTCACAGTTCAGGTAATTTAACAGTAAATGCTAGACACCGTAGGGATACAATTCTTGCTCAGAATATAGATGTTAATGTAAAGAAGAGTGCAACAAGGGATAGTTTAGATTTACCTTTTACATTGCTTGAATTAAAAAGGGCTGTAAATGTGAGGAGGCAATCATCACCAGGGAAGGATGGTATTTGCTATAGTATGTTAGCTCATATGAAGGATCATGCATTATATGTAGTATTAAAGTTGTTTAATAAAGTGTGGGAATCAGGTAAAATTCCAAACAAATGGAAACACTCAATCATTGTACCTATTTTAAAACCAGGTAAAGACCCATCAGATCCATCAAGCTACAGACCAATAGCACTTACATCACAGTTAGGGAAAACTATGGAGCGAATGATCACAGAAAGGCTAACATACTATTTAGAAAGTAAAGAGTTGTTCTCTCCTTTTCAAAGTGGGTTCCGTAGAGGAAGAAATACTATGGATTCCATTTTACGTCTTGAGTCAGAAATTAGGAAAGCTCAAACTAACAAAGAAATGGTGTTAGCTGTCTTTTTCGATGTTGAGAAAGCTTATGATATGTTGTGGAAGGAAGGATTGCTAATCAAATTAAGTAAACTGGGGGTAGATGGTAGGTTATATAACTGGGTGTTAGATTTTCTTTTTGGCAGGACAATACAGATAAGGGTAGGGACAGAACATTCAAAGGAATACAGGGTTGAGAATGGGACTCCACAGGGGAGTGTTTGTAGTCCAGTATTATTCAATGTCATGATTAATGACATCTTTGAACAAATAGAAAAAGGAATAGGGAAGTCTTTGTATGCAGATGACGGGACCTTGTGGATAAGGGGGCGGAATCTGAGATACATAGAGAAGAAAATGCAGATTGCAATTGAGAAGGTGGAACAATGGGCAAATGAGTGGGGGTTCAAATTATCTATACCTAAAACACAGGTAATAGTTTTTTCTAAACGATCGAGAGAAGTGTCATTGAAATTATATGGGCATACTTTAGAACAGGTTCATGTAATTAGATTCCTTGGTGTTTTATTTGATGAAAAGTTGACCTGGAAACAGCACACGGATAAAGTAAAAGATAAATGTAAAAAGGTCAATAACCTGTTAAGATGCCTGTCAGGGAGAGATTGGGGAGCAAGCAGAGCAGCATTGTTTAATGTGTATCAGGCTTTGATGAGGGCTTCTCTAGATTATGGATGTTTAGGATACATGTCAGCAGCAGTAAGCCATCTTAAAAAGTTGGATGTGCAACAAACACAAGGACTTGTAGTGGAGCTTTTAAAACATCCCCAGTAGCAGCAATACAAGTTGAAGTTGGGGAACAGCCACTGTGGATACGCAGAATTAAACTATTGTTAGCTTACTGGGTTAATCTCCAAGGTCAGAATAGTTCACATCCAACTAGGTCTATTGTACAAGATTGTTGGGAGCATAATAAGACTCATTATATGAGTTTTGGATGGATAGGGAATACAATAGCAAAAAGGTACGATTTAGATAAATTACGGTATAGTCCAGTAATCCCGCACTCAATTATTCCACCCTGGTTATATGTGAATCCATTAGTAGATTTAGATATACAGCAAGAACTACGAAAGAAGTCCAAACATGCACATCCTGGGAATGTGGTACAAAACTATATTGGTCAGCACTATACAGGCAAGTTCTTAATTTTTACAGATGGCTCAAAAGACCCAGAGACAGGACGTACAGGAGCTGCAGTATTCTTCCCACAGTATAAAACAGGAATTAAAAAAAGAACCACTGATCATTTATCAGTGTACACAGTGGAGCTCCTAGCAATATTGACAGCATTAGAATGGTTGGTAGAGAATAGGGTTAGTAATGCACTCATTGCCTCTGACAGTTGGGCAGCACTGTCAAGTATCAGATCGTTGAAATCATGCAGACAGGATATTGTTTTCAAGATCCATCATTTAATTTATGTAATATATAGTATGGATATCACTGTTTGCTTTGTTTGGGTTCCTGCTCATGTAGGGGTAGAAGGAAATGAAGATGCGGATATATTAGCTAAGCAGTCACTTAAATCAGAATCAATAGAAATGGATATTCCACTTAGTAAAGCTGAGGTAAAATCAATCATTAAAAAACACATGCAGGAACTATGGCAAGAAAACTGGAACAGAAATGAAACAGGAAGGCATTTGTTTAACATTCAAAAGAAAGTCGGAATAGGAAGTAGGATGGGCAGGAACCGGAAAGAAGAGACAGTGATATCCCGGCTCAGGATAGGTCATACTGGGTTGAATGACACACTTTACAGAATAGGAAAACACCCAAACGGCATTTGTGCACACTGCAATAACCCGGAATCTGTTCAGCATGTGCTGCTGGAATGTGGAAAATATGAAGAACAGAGAAAGCTCCTGAAAGCAGCAATTCAGAAAGTTAAGTTAAGGTTTACTGTAGGGAACTTACTTGGAAACACAGATAAAGTAAATAACCAGGTAATTAAATATCTGAAAGAAACAGGATTGATAGGTAGGATTTAACCCTACCCCTCCCCACCATTTTGTTTATTTCTTTCATTTACATTTTTCCCCCTACCCCTCCCCACCATTTTGTTTATTTATTTCATTTACAATTTTCCCCCTGTCAAGCTAACGTTCCACACAGTCCGGTAGGGGGTGGTAATGAGCCACACAGTCCAGTAGGTGGCGGTAATGCACCTTAAGCTGGTTGCCAACCGCCAATCAAATAAAAAGAAGAAGAAGGCTGGACATGTCCCATGTGCACAGGTGCACCTGAGTGAAACGAAGAGGCGTGGGCGTGGCTTACCGGTTTGTGTCACTCACTATAAATTCTATCCGATGGCGCGCCGCACGTGTGCTGCTGTATGGAATTCAACAACAACGCAGAAAACTAAAGGCCTATTAAGTGCCATCGGTTCAGCAGCCATGAGCGGAACGCCCTACATCGGCAGTAAGATAGGCTTGATTTCGAAAGCTCTAAATCGATACGAGGGCATCTTATACACAATTGATACGGTGAATTCGACGGTGGTGTTGGCGAAGGGTGAGTGATTGCTTGCCAAACGAATGCCCATGCTGCGGTGAGGCTAAAGGTTTGGCCTAGCCATTCCCTAGTCATGTAGGCTGTAGCCAAACTTTCACATCACATGCCCTTGACTTGAACATAGTAGACTACTGATAAAAAATATAGGCGGTGATCATCCTCCTGTGACTTGAGTCTTGAGTTGGCTTTGTCAATGAAATTGAAAGATGTATTTATGTAAACCAGCTCTTTTTCCCTCTTTTATTTTACCCTTGGCTCTCTTGTTTTTAGTCTTTTTTCCAAGCACCAGGGGAGCCCCCCCCCTCCTAAATTTCGTTGTATGGTACCTGTACTGTATTAATGACAATAAAGACCATTCATTCATTCATTCCTCTTTTCTTGGACAGTGAAGTCGTATGGATCAGAGGGGCGACCTACAGACAGACCAACTCCACCCAAAGATGACATCTACGAATACATCATCTTCAGGGGAAGTGACATTAAAGACATCACACTGTGTGAGCCTCCGAAATCCCACCACGGGCACGGCCTACCGCAGGACCCTGCCATAGTGCAGGTATGTAGGCTATGTATGTATATGCATGTGTGCCTGCCCTAACCCAGTCCATACATCAAAAACAGCTTGTGCTGTTACACTGTTAAAACTACCATTTATCCCCCTCCTTCTCTGGTTCAGTCTTCCATCGGCAGTTCAGCAAGCTCTTACCCCAACCAAGGACAATTCAGTCCTTTCAGGATCCCCTCATATAACCAGCTAGCTGCCAGCTCCTTGCTCAACCAGCAGTATGCTGCAGCACTTGGCCTGGGTGAGTTAGTAGACTGATCAAGTGAATGTTGGGCTCACAGTTGGTGAGTCACTTGGTAAGAAGAATGTCTATTGATTTATTTACTTGGGCTTCAGATTGGAGTGCTTGGATGAAAGATCTTTTCATCCTATTAGTGAAGGTTCAATGGAAATACAGCCTGTGAGGGACAATTGTGTGAAATGATTACTATGAACAAAAGTACATTTAGTCTATTAATATGGCACACAGGCTCAACAGGTGCTTCAAATGAGAATGTCCAACTTGTGGGTCACTAATACTGTGTTAATTGTTTTCCCCAGGGGCTGGACTTCAAGGCCCTCAGGTGAGAAGAGGTCCTATGGTGGAGCAGGCAGTCCAAACAGTGCCTGCAGAGAAGGCTGGGCCGAAAAAAGGTCTGGGTGTATCCCAGGACCAGCGTCGGGACACCAGTAAGCCCCAGCAGGCTGGACGAGGGAGCCCACAGACCCAGAGACGCTCTGGGCCCATGGGTAAGCAGACTTGGCGGCAGGGGCAGGGTGGAAAGGCCCTCACCGGAGCAAGCTGGAGGGGTACAGTATCTCCTAAAGTCTTTTCACTTGCAGGTGGGTCAGATCCTGGTAGGACATCTCAAGCACAGAGCGAGGGCAATGAGGAAAACAGGCCGCCACCGCCAAGGAGGAGACAAGGTCATTCTTTTACACCTAGACCTTTGTTACGCCTAGACCTATCACTGATAAACTACAGATTTTGTGATGTGTGAAATGTGATGTGCTGTGGAGAGATTTCAATAGTGTCCTCCGCTTGTGGGATTGACCTTTGCTTATAATAATATTGAAGTAAAGACGTTTTCATTTTGTTATAGGAGCCCGTAGGTCGAGGAACCGGGGTAGGGGTCAGCTCATTGTGGGAAACTCCAAGACGAGCACCCTCAAGTTTGAGTCAGACTTTGACTTTGATTCTGCAAATGCGCAGTTTAACAAGGATGAGCTGGAGAGGGAGATGCAGGACATGTTGAACATCAAAGGTTTGTTGCATAACAATAGCCACAAATTCACAACTGTGCAGATTTCCTGCACGCTAGTGTCTCCTTTGCATGATTATGCATGCGATAACACCATCTGCAAGCCTCTCGTAGCCTCAAGCCACTTGCTTTCAACTATCATTTAGAACGCACGCTTCCCTGGGTTGTGATGATGGCACGCCTTCATTTTCCCACTTGGCGATGGGTGCCAAGCTTTTCAGAGCACGGGTGGGTCACTGTTTTCATCTTGAGTACAGGATCTGTGTATCTTCAATCTCTCGCCAGACACAAAGGATGAGGGGGAGGAAAAGGCTGAATCAGGAGGGGACAAGCCACCCAGTGAGAAGACTGAGGAGGAGGATCTCTTCGGGCCTAAGTGCTACTACAACAAAGCCAAATCCTTCTTTGACAACATCTCGTCAGATAATAAATCCAGGTAAATATTTGAAACGCTCAGTTGAATAGGTTTAATAACAAGTTGAAGTAAGTTTCCCTAAACCAGTGGTTCTCAAACCTCTCCTCGGGGACCACCAGCCGTTCCACACTATTTGATCTGTTCCACCACCAGCACACCTGATTCAACTAATCAAGTGCAAAGCAATTATGGTTTGTACTCGATTAGTTGAATCAGGTGTGCTGGTGGTGGAACAGATCAAATATGTGGAACGGCTAGTGGTCCCCGAGGAGAGGTTTGAGAACCACTGCCCTAAACTGATGTTTTCCACATCTGAAAGCTTTGTCGATTGGAAACAGTCTAATTCATGAATAACGAGTGCCCTACTTGTCTGTGCCTAGACGCACTACCTGGGCAGAGGAGCGGAAGCTTAACGTCGAGACCTTTGGAGTTCCCGGTCGGTTCCTCGGGGGCCGTGGGTTCCGTGGGGGCTACCGTGGCCGGAGAGGGTGGGGGGCAGCACAGCGTCTGCCCCCGCAAAGGGTTGGGAGCACGAGGCAGTGAGGTTCAGGTAAGGAAGTCCTTTTGTGTGCATGTCAACTCCACCTGGGTGGTATTCCATCAATGTTGCCAAAGGAAAGAAAACAGGCTTATTTTGTCTAGGAAGACTTATCAAACATATGCCTGGTTTTTCCTTTAGCAACGTTGATGGAATACCCCACTGGACCTTTTTGAAAAATTGTCTGTTCAGACTGCTGCATTGCCAGGTATCAGAATTGTATGTTTGGTCCAAATCAGGATTCAAAAGATCAGATTCCATGTCAAGAAAAATACATCAGCTGTATATCTGATATGCCCAAAACACCAGATGTGATTCAGATTTGACATTATGTGTTTCATGCTAATGGAAGTAATCAACAGTGCCAGGCTGTTGATTACTGCCCACTTAGTGAAATAAGCTGTCATGATGGAAACACATTTGTGGCAGTCTACCATCAAGCTAGCACTCAGGATAGATAAGTTGGGCACTTATCTCTTTCCATTTTTCAACAGATCTCATTTGGAACGGCCACAGAGCTTGAATACCCATGAAGTGGTCTTGTGTATATACCTTTGTTTTTGTGGTCGACCAAAAAATATTTATTTCGATTCCTCCACCACCATTAGGTGACTCGAAAAGAATGGACATATATTTAGTTAGGCTTTTGGGCCCTGAATTAAAATTTACAACAGAATTTGTGAATTGTATAGGAAGTGAATGTTACTTTTGCATTTCATTTGTGCCTTTTGGTAAATCAAAACTGCGACTACATCATTGTTTTGCATTTCTACCTTTTGTAATAATGATTAATGACTGACATTTTCACATCACTTCCTTGATTATGTAAATGCAAAATTCGACCATGAAGGTGGTGAGGGGAAAAATACACTCAGTTAGTTTTTTTGATGTACGGTATTATAAATGTTACTTATCAATATGATGTGCAATAACGTAATACAGACCAGATGTCTGCATAAAAGATTGAATTCCCATGTATTGGTTTGTGTTCTATCATTTTGAGGAAATGAAGTGAGATGCTTGAATTGCTACCAAGCCATTAATAAACATGGGTCAATGCTGATCTCCTTGTTATCCTTGTCTGCAGCCTGCTGAGCCCTGGTTTATTGGGCCCCATTCAAAATGAGTGACTGTGACTCGCTAATTAGTTTGCATACAAATATTGTTTATTGGTGATGTGTTTACATGTTATTGGTCCATAAGACAAGCCGCATGTAAACAATGGCATTCCTGATACCGTATTTTAAAGGCACATTGCTTAAATGGTCATCGCTTCTTCACTCTCAATCAGGGAATGGTAGTTTTTTTCTTTTTGTGATCGGCTTCCTCCTTTTCTTTTTGAATAGCCGAGACGTATTCCTCAATTTCTTCTAGAACCAGAAGCTAGAGGGGTGAGGGAGAATGGGACATTATAAATAGCATTCAATTTACCCGAGGTACTTTCAGATGAAATTGTCTGGATTTGAAGAAGACTAATGAATTTCAACCGACCTTCATTGGCGTGTCATGCTTCATGATAGCCAGCTCAATATTCTTAGCTCCAGACTGGACCACCTGTGAACACAGAAAACAGACTTTATGACTGAGGAACATTTGAGTTTTGTTTTCCAGATCGATCACTAGATGGTAGAGGTTTATCCAGTTGTGTTACCAATCAACAAGGGTAGTACGTCTCACCTCAAGCAGCGCCCTGATGGTCAGTTTAATGACCTCCGCGTCAGACTCCATATCCTCTGCTTTATAATTCTTCTCCAGGAATTCCCGCACAGTTTTGGCAGATCTTCCAATGACGTTTGCCTATATGCACATTCACATTTTTGAGACTTTTACCTCTGAGTATGTTGTGTGGTAGCCCTATATTTGCTTATTCATTGGGCCAATGGTAGAAAGGTTTTCAAGGAACAGAAATGTATTCAGTATTTCAAGAGATTTCAGGGTCCCCCTACCTTCCAGGCATGGTATGTTCCGGAGGGGTCTGTTTGGTACAGTTGGGATGTTCCATCAGAATCAAACCCCATGATGAGGGCAGAGATCCCAAAGGGCCTTCGACCATTGCTCTGGGTGTAGCGCTGGAAGTGAAAGAAATCATCTATTAGCATAATTAAATTGTATTATCTCGCGCATTGGTTATATCATAGTCAAGTGCAAAATAAGTCAACAATGTTTACAAATACACCTGTCTTAAACTGAATATGGGCTGATAAGGGGCAGCTGTGGCTCACGAGGTAGAGCCGGCGTCTAATGATAGCAAGTTCAGGGGTCACTTTGAACCCTCGCTGGCCATATGTTGAGGTGTCCTTGAGCAAGGCACTGAATGCCTAATTGCTCCAGGGTAGCTGTCTATGGCGGACCCCTTGCCTAGAGCCTAAAAATACCAAATTCCAACAATTGACTGACAAGTTCATTGCATGGCAATAAAAACCAATTAATGAATTAAGCCGCAGCTAGGTTACTTCACCTGTTTAATGTTGGATACGAAGCGTGTGATGTACTCCACCGTCACAGGGTCTTCCACAGTTAGCCTGTGACTCTGGCACTCCACCCTGGCCCTGTTGATTACGATCCTGGCGTCTGCTGTCAATCCTGGCCAAAAAGGACATGATACACCAATTAACAATCAAACTTTGTGAATAAATAATACACACCATAGTCCGTCATTCAGTGTCTGTTCAAATGATTTGTCAGTTGGCCACAATACAATACAGACATCAGGCCTACCTGCAAAAGCCATAAAAACGTTGTCGTCCAAGGGGCAAATTTTGCGCACCGTTCTGTCGTCTTGAAGTTTGGCGACAGATTTCTTCTCCACTCCCAGCACAACAATGTTCTTTCCTCGTACTCCAACCTATGAAAGCATTTTACATAGCATCTATTGGCACTAGACCCGGTTTATTTTCAGACAGTTTAATCACTATGAAAAAGAATAACTTAACTTCATTTGGCAACTTATCCCTGCTGTGTGCGTAAATGTGTCAGAGGCGCGCCGTGCTAAACTACTTACAGCGGTTGACCCTTTTTTAACCGCCTCCTGAGCGTACTCCACCTGGAATAAGTGTCCATCAGGCGAGAACACTGTGATTGCGCGATCGTAGCTCATCGTTCAGGGTAGATTGATTGTATAGGACGCGTAGCCTCACAGATTATGCTTGTCTTTGAATTGATCAGCGCCCTATAACAAAAGTGAAAGTGACCTGGCTGAATGAAACTGCAAAATCACGTTCAACATCATTAGGCACAGCGCCTCTCCCTGACTTCAGTGCCCCGACCGTTATTGCAGCTATCTGTCACATTTACGTCGGAGAGAGAGCGTATTGGCTGTCGTGAATCAAAGAACAGTCCTACTACTATGAAAAAAGTGAAGGCTACTGTAGCGGTCTGGGTTATACCAAAAAAATTACAGAGTGAATATCTCGCCAATAACAAAACCTTTCATTGGAAAAGTGTGTTTTTGGGGACGATGTCCATTATTGCAACAGAACCGAATATGCGTGATGAATTTGCTTCGAGTACCATTAGTGGTTTATTGCAAGGTTAAATTTAATGTTGGATCAATCCAAAGGGTTCAACACCCCTATTTGTCAGAAATGGAAAACCTAACTATGTAATAGAGGGGCTGTGCGCGCACGATAATAAATGTTAGAATAAAAAAGAAGCGATCATATTTTTTTCCAAATAAAAAAAAATGTCAGTTGCATTTTCATCGGCGCGGCCAAGGAGTAAAGGAGAGGTAACTCAACAAACGATTCAAAAGGTAATGTGGTTTTCTGCATCACTACATCAGGAGAATGCCTTGTATCTGCTCGGCGTGGGGAGCGTGTAGCGAGTCAGCCAGTGTCAATGGTGGGAAAGTATAGGCTAGTGAACATCAGCCTCAGAGATGAAACCTGCTCCAGTACAATGCGATCTAAACAAAGCCAGGGTACAGGATGTGCAGCTAATAAAAACGCACTGACTCACACACCGTTAATGCTGGTGTCTGTGTTCAACGTTGTGTTCGGGTTTGACTTTCAAGGTGTTATGCGTTAAGTCTTAGTGTCGGAAATGATAGAAGAAGCTGAAAATGTATATCACAAAAAAAAGAAATAATGCATTGACTAGTAGTTTACATATAGCCTAATTTAGAGTTTTATTTTTTATTTTACCAGTGTCTGAAATATTGCTTAGTGCATGCACGTATGGAATTTTATTTTTGTACACTTACCGTGTAGCAACATTTTATCTGCTGAAAATATATACAGACTTGTATATATTGTTTGGCTACTAAAGATAACCATGGCAGTAGGCCTGTGTCAGAATACTAGAGGCAGGTGGACAGAGATGATGGTCTGACTCCGGCGACAGGGAGTGATTATAAAATGTCTAACGGGACAGCCTACGTGCAACATCCTTAAACCTTTGTTAATCCTTGATGTAACTACAGTATACAAGATCAATTTAACGATCCGATGTGATCAGAGCATCTGAATTGCTTTTCATGTGTTAGAGCGCACTATTTTAAAATGATTTAGGCTACTGTGCGTAGGTTGCTGCCTACACGTGCGACACTGTCCCTTGTTCACAATTGCCTTTTACTGATGTTGGGATGTTGCAAATGTGATTGGATGTGGCCAAACTGTAGGCTTTTTAAGAGTCACCGAATATAAGAACAACTCTGTCCCACTTAAACCATCTCTTCTGTCCCGAGGCCTTTTCTGGCGACGTGTAAAATACTCCAAGAAAAACATCTGACCCAGATAAATGTCTTCTGAGATCAGGAAAGAGAGGAAAGGGAAAAAAATAACATGCGCGCGAGTTCCGAGAATTCAGGACACGTGTTCATTAATTATAGCACTCAAATCATTCATAACATGTGTTTGTCTTCTAAAGATGCTGGATGAAAATCACCATCTGATACAATGCATAATGGATTATCAGAGCAAAGGGAAGACAGCCGAATGCACACAGTAGGTGTCCAAACCTGTCCATATCACCTATCCTTACCAGATGTATGTACCTGTATGTTGGCTGTAGATCACAGATATTCTACACTCACTGTATATTTCAATGAGGATAAGTTTTATGCATGAAGATATTCTCTTGTCATACGGCTGATGATCAATTCAAAGGCTGTTGCCAGTGCATCTACAGTATATACTGTCTCTGGTTCGACAGGTATCAGCAGATATTGCACAGAAACCTGGTCTATCTAGCCACGATAGCCGATTCTAATCAGAACATGCAGTCACTGTTACCTGCGGTAAGTCTGGCATGAGCGACATGTGAGTTTACAAGCAATACAATGGAGCCCCCTATTGACCTATCTTTCTCTCTCTCTCCATCTCTCTCTTTCTCTATCCTTCTTGCTCTCTCTCCCCCCCCCTCTCTCTCTCTCACTCTCTCTCTCCCCCTCTCTCTCTCTCTCTCTCCTCTCTCTCTCTCTCTTTCCATCTCTCTCTCTTTCTCTATCCTTCTTGCTCTCTCCCCCCCTCTCTCTCTCTCCCCCCCCCCCTCTCTCTCTCTCCCCCCCCCCTTTCCCCCCCCCCCCTCTCTCTATATACATGTATATATATATATATATATATATATATATATATATATATATATATATATATCCTGCTATAACTTCTTGTTCCTCTCATCTCCTTGCCCTGACAGCCACCGACTCCCAACATGAGCGTGGGTCCTGCCGGAATGGGGCAGAGTGGGGGCAGTCACTCCCAGACCAACCTCAATGACAGCCTGACCCCTGGCCTGCCCCCCACCTCAATGATGCAGGGTCAGATGAGCAATGGTGGGACCCCCCCCCCCCCCCCTCACACTCACACACACCTCCATCCAATGCGTCCGTACATATGGTTGCCTGGCCTCTTGTCCGACTGCTTGTCTTGCTCCTCGCTACTGACTGACTGCTCCGTGTCTGTCTGTGCATCCTCCTCGTGCGTCTGACTGACTGCCTGTCTACCTCTCCTTTTTTTGCATGGCAGCTTCTCTGCTCTCGAGTACTCCCCTCTGTCCAGCTCATGTTCTACGTATCCATACAGGTGTCTGTCGTCTTAGCTACCTGTCCCCTCATATCTACCTCTTCTCCATTTACATTTACGGCATTCAGCAGACGCCTTTATCCAATGCGACTTACAACAAATACATTTGTCTAAGTAGGTGAATCATCTAATCCATCAGTCATCGCAATAAAAAGTAATCTATGCCCGGGCCAGAGGCCATTGGCAGTCAAAATTCTAAAACAAGGAAGATTTATTTTTTTTTCTTCGTTTTTTTTCTTCCCACATGATATCCGCACCCCAGATTCTAAACTCCTCATTCTAGTCCTCATTGAATCACACACACACACACAAGTGTCCTGTGCAAATAGCGATGAACTGAATGTGTTGCGTTTCCATGGTTGCCCCACGGCTGAGCTGCTCTGCTCTGCTCTCTGACGTGTGCGTGTGTGTCGTAACGCCAGGCCCCAGCCACGCTCCCATGCAGCAGCAGCAGCAGCAGCAGCAGCAGCCCGGTCAGACGCAGTCGGCCGTGCCTTCCTCCTCCTCATCTCTGAGTCTGCCGGCCAGCGGCCATGGTGGCTCTGCGCTGCCTGCCTCGGGCGCCGGTTACAGCCACCCCGCTCCTTCCTCCCAGGGCCCTGGTGGCCCCACCCCCGGCCCGGGCTATGGCTCCTCCTCCTCATCCTCCTCCTCTTCCTCTACCTCCTCTTCCTCCTCCCGCAGCAACCTCAACAACATGCAGCCCAACCCAGGTGAGCCAGGTGCAAGGGAGTCCAGTGTCCAGGGGGCTCCAGTGGTGCGTAGAGCCGTAGACATTCTGATGCTGCAGGAAAAGTGAGTGGGCTTGTGAGGGTTTGAGTGGCTAGTCTCCATCGGAGTGAATGTTAGAGATCTGGAGAGGGAGGGGGGGGATGTTTAGAGGGCAAGTGAAACAGAGGACAAATGAAATCGGAGATGATAATAGGGAGGGAGGGTGGGAGGGAGGGTGTGAAGGCACAGGTGTTTGTCCCAATCAGTAGGGTGAAGAGAGGGATGGGAGTGAGTTCTGCCCCCCCGAAATCATGGCAGGAAAGGTGACGAGAACCTCAAATTGCCGGCCCATTATATGGACATGACACGATTTGTTACAGATGGATAATTGACTTGTCCAAGCAATGGACTCATTAGAGAAGGTTTTAATCACCCACAGCTCCTCCACACCATTCTCAATGTCACCCCCCCTCCACACACACACACACACACACACACACACACACACGCCCCACACCCTTGATGTGCTGGACTTAACACTTCATAATCTCTGAATGTCTTCTTTGTCCTGTATGAAAGACAAACCAATCCAAACACATTCAGTTCATCCAGGCTGGCAGCCCCTCCACTTCCAGTCTTAGCAACAGTAGGTCCCCACCTCCCTCCCTGCTTCAGGCCCTCCTCTCCTCTCCTGACCCCTGACCTCTGACCCCTGACATGCAGCCCGCCTGTCCATGGTTGTACCTCCATGTGTACTTATCTCTGTTTATGCACTACCCCTCCCCCCCCTTCTTTTTGGCTTTGTTTGCATTACACAGCATTTGAAAGCCTCTCTTCTAACCTCTCTGAGTTTGTATTAACAAAATCATTGGTTGCTCTCTGGCTGTCATGGCCCCTCCTCCCTTTAGCTTTTCATTTGACTCTGCCTGTTTCAGTTCTGATGATGTCGATGTTGATGATGATGATGATGACGACAATGATGTTCTGTATGCTGTCGCTGATGATGTTGAACCTGTGTGTATTAAATGTGTAAAAGATCTCTCCCCCAAACCCTCCCCCCAAACCCCACCCCAACCCTCCTCTCCAGTCTCCATGATGCAGCAGCAGTCAGCCACACCCCATTACACCTCCACCCAGGCGGGGGGCCAGCAGCACTACCAGGGCCAGCAGCAGTCCATGGGCATGATGGCACAGGGTAGCCAAGGCAACAGCATGATGGCCCAGGGTAGCCAAGGCAACAGCATGATGGCCCAGCGGCCCATGGGAACGTACCGGCCCTCACAGCAAGGTAGGTGACGGCTTTTCCCCCTCTAGGCTGCCGTATGATTAGCTGTGTGATTGTGCTGTTGGGGGCATGCTGCGTCTGCAGGGGTGCATGATGGGGCTCGCTGTGTGCGTGTGCGTGTGCGGGTGTGCGCGTGTGCGTGTGCGTGTGCGTGTGCGTGTGGTGGAGGAGTACATGTTTGCGTCGGTGGAGGCTGGCGGAGGTAGAAATCGGAGGACGGGGTCTCATCACACGGAACGAGGAACGGTTCTTCATTCACAATGAGCCCCGTCCACTGATTCCCACCTCCGCCAATGAGAAAGCCCAGACTGTTTCTCGTAGAGTAAGTTAGATCAGTCGTCGTTCCTGAAAGGTTTGCAGACAGAGCTCGACTGGTTGCGGTTGTTGAGTCAGATTGTCAGGTTCGAGTGAATGGCTGACAGGTGTTCCTGTCCCGCAAAGGACGTGCTTACGTCTTCCTCTTGTCTTGAGTTGAGGGCGCTAACTAATAAGCCGGACCGATACGGCGGATGTGATGTATGACATGGGTTGAGCGTTGCCATGGCACCCCAGGTGCGTCGCTAGGGTTATCTCGACTGTCTTTATGGTCCGCCTGTGACTTTAAGAGGCAGACCAAAGATTTATCGCTGCTGTCACATCGTGTCCCGGTCTCTGTAAATCATGTTACCCATGCTGTGTCAGCGGGTGTCTATAAATAGTGATATCAGATAGAGTACTGATCTGCTGCCGGACTTTCAATGGAAAAAATGGTTCTTCTTATTCTCATCTGTCGATGACACGCAAGGTTTATTTCGGGTTTCTTTTAGCAGTCTGGGGTGTTAATATTGTGGGTTTCTATGGATGTCTTTAAGGGTTTAAAGGAGAGGAGTGGCATCTGGAGTTTCTGCACACCACCAAGATCAGCTTCTTCCCTACCATTGGCCCTCTGTGATTTTGTTTTGAGAACTTTCATTCTCTTTCATTGGTAATTTTCAAAAGACTCTCTTTCATTTCGTTCCCGTGGGATTCTTACCTTTATTACGGCTCTGGAACATTCAGGAACATTCCGAAATTAGATGACCCAAATTGCAGTCATAATTCAGTTGTCCTTTTTTCATCTTTTTTTGATGATTCATTTCCTATTCATTCCATCAATTCACAATTTAGATCATAGGTCATATTTAAAACAGACTAGCTGAAGACTGAACTATTATTGAATTTCCCCTCTGGGATCAATAAAGTCTATCTATTATTCATTTTCGACAACAGGCAGGCATAATAAACACCTCAGAAACTACCATTTGCTCAGCTGGATCTAGCTAGTAATAACACTTAAGACTGAATTATTTCAGCAGGAAAAAGCTTCTCATAACATAAGTATCCGCACTCTCTCTCTGACACACACATACACACACACACACACACACACACACACTCCAACTGCCTGAGCATCCCTGGCAGCGCCCCCTTTAGTCATCCACACAGAGGCCCATTGGTCAGACCAGCTGATTAACCAATCCTGGTGTCGCCTGTCTTGCAGGATCTGCAACGCAGTACATGGGACAAGACGAGTTCTACGGAGAGCAGTACGGACACACTCAGAATTACCCTGATGGTAATCATGCAGGGCCTTAACCCGGCTCACACACACTCACACACACTCACACACACACACACACACACACACACACACACACACACACGCACACACTCAAGCACACACATGTACTTGTCATCCCCTCTCAGCGTCATCCCACTGCCCTGTGTCCGAGTTACTCCGATCCTCCAAGTCCAATCCTCTGGGTTATTGGTTATTGTCTTCTTTTCCACCTCATGTGGGAGTTCAATTGGAGCTCTTTCTATGGTCATAATGTTTCCGGAATTATGATTATAAAGAGCTGAGGTTGGTCTCAAAACTGTTTTCTCCCAGTGTGTCCCTGTCAATAGCTTCCCCTTTGGTGTGCCGAAATTTCAGATTTCCGTTTTTGTTGTGTGTGTGTGTGTGTGTGTGTGTGTGTGTGTGTGTGTGTGTGTGTATCTGTTTGTTCAGGACAGCTCAAACTGATCGTAGGGTGTTTCTCTGTGCTTTGTGTGTTTGTGAGTTGATAAGTATGTGAGTGTCGGAGGCATCGCAAGCGTCTGTTTGTGCTCTGGTCATCTTCTCTTGGTGCACGTCTAGGGATGCTTTTATACACTGTCAGCACTTTCCACTGTGTCTGAGGAGCCACTTGAGGGAGTTGTTTTGGCATGTGCTCTTTCCTGCCCCCTACAGGTCACGGGGAGTACTCCTACCAGCAGTCATCATACGGTGAACAGGGCTATGAGAGGTCCTTTGATGAATCCTCACAACACTACTATGAAGGAGGTGCGTACTGTACCCAGCCTTACAACATCCGACCGCAGTATCTTGTATTAGTTAGGATGAAATTCTTCCTAAGGCATCTCTTTAATCCTGGTTATTTTAACTGACTTGGTTGCCATAGTAACGGTGATAAGGGTTCTAGACTTCCTGGCACCAGGCCAAGACATAAGTGCCAGATGTTTTTTTATGGCCAACTTGTTGATCACCATCTATAAAGATATTAGTAACATTCCTTTGTTCCTAGCTGGTTGGCCACAGATGTGTGAACAGTCAGGTGTGTGAGCCCAGGTCTGAATTAATTGTCTTAATCCAACTATCCTTTGAGCATCAACTTTATTCCTCACCCATTTGGATTTTATGCTTCAATATCAATTATATCATAATTACACGTATATATATATATGTATAAAGATAGTGTGGCGTAACCTACCCTAGCCCAGTAAGTCTTGAGGTAATTTTTTTACCTTACTCTTTGTCGAGCCGGATGAGTAGAGGACTACAGTAGGGTGACCAGATGTCCCGAGTCAGCGGGTGGTTCGCACATTCAGCCAGCTCCCTATATCCACGTGGGGCCGTTGCATGGGAACATGAATGCTGTTTCCTGATAGGCTGAAGACGTTCCATAGAATCTGGACGTTCTGCTGCAACTGAACATGTCGGTGCTTGGTTGCGGCGCTTGGTTGCAGATGGACACTGGCCCCCGTGGCCGCGCAAAGCGGGACATCTGGTCACCCTAGACTACAGTGATGACTTTCATTTGATTCAGGTCAGTAGTGTTGATGTCACAGTGGGTCTGTGTGTCCCACAGGCAACTCCCAGTACACCCAGCAGCAGGCCCAGTACCAGCAGGGCTCAGGCCAGCAGCAGCCATTCAGCCAACAGCAGTACTCTTCTCAACAGGGCTACAGTGGGCAGACACAGGGCTACGGTAAGGAATGTGTCGGAATATACTTTTTCTCTCGAAATAAAGAACACAAGACAGACAACATTAATTGGGATGAATCAAATGAACGATTTATTGTCATTCATTCAATACTCAATTCATGTTCAAGTAAAAATACAACAGCAATAATCAACAGAAAGAGCAACAACATATTCTAGGTGAAATAGAATAGTTGTTTACTGGAAGACACAGCTCCCAAAGAGTCTCTGACGAGAAGTTGAACATTAATTTGCTATATACTGAAAAATACCATGTAAATCATGTGTGTGGAGATTCTCACAGACTTAATCTCATTGATTTAATTAGGATGTCGGATTTTCTGGCTGATTACTTCATGCGGCAGAATCCATTTATTCCTCCTACCTAGACTGGCAAGGGGGTAGTGGTGCCCTAGTGGATAGTGATACTGGTGATCAAAAGGTCATGAGTTCAAATCCCACCTGGGAACACCACCACTAGTATGCCCTTGAGTAAGGCACTTAGCCCTAAATTACTCCAGGGAGACTGTCCCTGTAATCTCTAATTGTGAGTCAGTTTGGATAAAAGTGTACAAAATAATTTAATTTGCCAAACTTACCTGTGACACTTGTATATCACCCCGGGGTCATCATTGTCTAGATTCCCCACCTATCTTATGTTCTCTAAACATAGCTTTTGACACACAAGACTACGTAATAATAACACATTACACATAAATTAGTTGTTCCTGGTGAGGAACATAACTGTAATGCTTAAAACCTTCTGCTACATACGTTTTAAGACATGGTCACAACAAAGTGTAAGAAATAATATGAATGAAAGTTCAATAAGAGGTCAGGACTGACATCCATTCACAGGACCAATTGTGATTCCTTCAAATGCATACACACGTGCATGCACACTCACACTCACACTCACACTAACACTCACACACACACACACACACACACACACACACACGCACACACGCACACACACACACACACACACACACGCACACACACGCACACACGTACACGCACACACGTACACGCGCACACACACACACACACACACACACACACACAGACACACACACACACACACACACACACACACTCACACTCACACTCACACTCACACACACACACACACACACACATGAATTGCTTGCTTGCTTGATTAATGATTGATTGTGATATTCTCCCTCAGGTCCAGGTCAGGGTGCCTCCTCCCAGTACTCCCAGTATCAGCAGGGTCAGGGCCAGCAATACAGCTCCTACAGAGCCTCCCAGACTGGCCCTGGGGCACAGACACAGAGACCCTATGCCTACGCTGAACAGGTACATACACACACAGACAGAGAGCCACACCAACAGGTACACACACACACACACACACACACACACACACACACACACACACACACACAGACAGAGAGCCTACACCAAACAGGTACATATACCGGTACACACAGACACAGGCATTTTGTACAAAAGACATGACGACCTAAAAAATGGGTAAGTGGGTCAACTCTCTGGAGAAGGCATATTCAAGGACAAAGGGGGCGATGACCTAACATGTGCCTTGGATGCTTCTACTACACCATGCTACTCCTCCTCATACTGTCTACTGTAGGTCTCGCAATGATGAGAGCAACACTAGCAAACGCAGATCACACACAAATGTTTCTTCTTTTGCCTTTGTCTCTTAGGGTCAATATGGAAACTACCAGCAATAAAGCATCACTTCCTGGGAAGACTGTTGGACGAATTAGGCAAGGGAATAGTTCTGTGAATACCACATAACAATTGTGTGCAAACTTGTCTCCGATCCTTTATCAGCTCCGAGTCCTTTTTGTTTGCTAAGACGTGGTTTAGGACGCTAGCCTAAATCAGACCCATCGCCCACTAGTCTTGTTTGTTATTTTATCATTGAGAGAAGGGCCAGGAGGTCTAGCATGAAGCACCTCATTTCACCCCTCTCTCCTCCTTGCTCACTAACATGGTTCCACTCAGTGTGCCAAGGAGTGCTGGCCACTCTGATAACACATCATAATGGACCCCCTTTAAGTATTTGGAACATTGACATGGGCACCACAATAAGTGTTGACTACTGGTTTAGTGCATTCACTCAATATACAGTATACTTTTTGTTCTCAAAATGTCTCCCTTATCTCTCTTTCTCATTCCTTTCTGTCCTCCACCTCTATCTTTTCCCCCGCTCTCTCTCCTCTTCCTGCTCCTTCCTCTTTGTCTTTGACAGGGTGCACAAGATAAGTGTTGTCTTTAAGATTGTAGCTGTAAATGCGCTAATTAAGCCAAGAAAAGAAAGCCCACTTTCCCTGAGATGTATCTAATGGCAAACTCTCAGCGTCTGTTTATCCAGTGAAGAGAAATTATGTTAATTCATGATAAGAAATTGCATACAGTATATGAGGGTGAAAAAGTCTGTGCTTCAACCTGATTCAATCAGGGGAGTTGTTTTTAATCTGTTAGCTAAACTGTGGAGTTGTGTATGTGTGTGGTATAACTGAACATTCCCTGCTACCACTCTTCGTATCTACGTCTTTGTAAGGTTATAGACACAATAGATGATTGATAATTGCTGATTAATTTAGATTTCGTCAGAGAGTGCATCATCAACAATAATAGTCTTACAACGAACATGTAACCAATACAGTACATTTTACTGATAAGCTCCTTTTATTTATTTGAATGGATTTCACCGTGCATATGTTTCTACCATGTGGAAGTAAAGGGTCCCTCCCTATCTATGTTAGTGCCAGTCTGGTGCAGAACTTGATTTTTGTCTTAATTAAATGCCTTTATTCTAGCTCTCGATTCATTTAGCCTTCTAATCAAAGTTCATTTATGTGTAATCATAATAATTAATGTCCACTTAGTGGGACTTTTTTGTACTGTGCTACTTTGTCTGGACTTGTGTCGTTAACTTACTCATTAGTGTGCTAACGCTGTTTTTGATTTGTTAACTCAGTTATCACAGCACTTATTCTTATTCTGTGTCATTCTGTATAATGCAGTTTTATTTATTGTAGTATGATTCATGTTGTTTCTAAGAAGTGATCTTCAAACAGCCAAAGTAACACACAGGGATGTGTTGGACACATCACTGCTTCAATAAGTGCAATACACTCAGTCCCAGTGGCAGGTTGTTAGTGGACCTTATAACAGACTTCCTGAATAACTGAATAACTAACTTTGTGCAGCCAAGCAACCACCTCAGTCTGAAGAGGTCTTGGCTTGTATCTTGTTGAGTAGATAATCCAAAGTATTATTTTGTCAAAGGTCAATCTTGTATTTGGGATCTGGTTGTTGTTGGATTTTTTTTTAGAGATGTTTTTCTCATGTTGCTTTCCAACCTATGTGATCTGTTTTTAGCCTACTGTATGTGTGTTTGTGTAAGTGTACCTATAGCATACATGTTTTTATTTTTCTTGCAAAAAACATTTGTTTACCATTAATATCCTTATCGGGCACCTTACACTGTTTTCAGTGCAACCATAGATCAAGTGTTGGGGGTGTAAACCAGTAGAAGATATTGAGACAAGTGTCCAATCGGTATGTCCAACAAACACACTTGCCTTGTTATTTTCTATGATAATGTTTATAAATGGACAGATGTTGTGGTAGTTTTTTATTTCCAAAAGATTTAGAGGACACTACCAACCATTTTGCAAATCATGGTTTACTAATAATAATCATCCTTGTAACTACGTCAGAGTGAAACACTGTGCTGATATTATATTCTATTTACCCCAAAGGGGCCAGCACAAGTCATCCTGTTTGTATGTTACAAATGCAGTGAGAATCAACATTGGGGTACCTGGCTGTCAAACAGCTCTACTGTACTGTACTGTACTGTACGCTACTCAACTCTACAGTGACAATCATAGGCTTCTCTACACTACATCATGTGTCAATGTCAATGTATTCATTTCCTGTGAATTGGATATGTGTACTGTAGTCTTTTCGAGTTCTTTATAGTGTGATATCATCTGTGTGTGTGTGCGTGTGTGTGTGTGTGTGCGTGTGTGTGTGTGTGTGCGTGTGTGCGCGTGCGTGCGCGTGCGTGTCAGACACAGAGGGTCTGGTGTTCTGTGTTGAATACTGTAAATGCTTCTTTTCAGCTCTCTTTTGTTACTGTTTCTTATGTAAAAATAAATTTACTTTGAACTTGTTTTGTATTTGTGCGGAACTATGATCTATTTGGAGTTTTGAAGTTGGCGCTTTGACTTATTATGGACTGTTTTGGTCCTCCGCTCTTTCCGTAGCTGTCACACTGCATAGCCATGCTGGAAGTTAGGTAGCTAGCACGTTAGCTAACGCATTGAATGGTGAACAACAGCCACAACGGGAATTCATTTTCTAAAAATACCACGTACATTGCTATAAGGGCGGCTGTTGTATTATAGTTAAATGACTGACATCTTCTCTAGTTGTGTTAGTTAACTGGCGACAGACAGTCAGTGACTTGGGTAGTTAGCCAGCCAGCATGTTATTGTTAGCTTGCGTGGGAAGGTAGTCAGTCATATAGCCTAGCTAGGCTAACGGAGGTCATCATAGCGACACTGTAACTATAACTACATCTCTCCGTTTTAGACATTTTAATAATTCCTGCACGAGATTAATAATGTTCACCACGTTGACTAAGGTCCCGAGTCAAACAACATGGCTCGGTCAAGAGATGAGCCGCGTGTTCGCCCAGGTGTGCGTGAGGGAGCTGCACGGCGGAGGGTGGCTGGGGCTCAGGAGCCATCAGACATCAGCCACACAGAGGATGGGGAGGACCAGCGGGATCAGGGGTGTCAGCACATGCTGTGCACTCTGCGCCAAGGCTCATGGCTTTCAGAAGAAGAGAGAGATGTCTGAAAAGAAACTGGTACGTATTTAACCACCCCAGAACAACATGTCATGAGTTGGTTGTCCCTGATTATACCATATGACCATAGTTGCTGGCTTGTTCAGGACAGACTGTTTGTTTACATTCATGACATCATGACTAACTCTACAGTGTTTATATGTACTGTAGCTTTCACTCTTCCTCCTTGGAGCAACATGAAAAAATAAACATTGCAGTTAGTACTGTGTGTGTGAATACACAAGACACAGACCCCATGTGTAACATTCATTCACGTCAGATGCTCTTGTCTTGGTTGCTTTAGACACGATACTTTGTGGACCATCGCAATGTGAAGATGGTGGCCGGAGCAGGTGGTAAAGGAGCCTGCACCTTCCACAGTGAGCCCAGGAAAGAGTGGGGCGGACCGGACGGAGGGAACGGGGGTGACGGGGCAGATATCATCATCAAAGGTAGGCTACTGTCCTGATGCCTGCCTGCTCACAGACACAGACAACATCTGTCCATCAGTCTTGTGCACTGCACAGTGTACTGGTTATAGAGGGTTTAGCAATCAACAAGTGTTATAAAAGTGCTGGTCTTGATTAGCCTGTGTATTTCCATTCCTCTGTTTTGAGTTAGGCCTATTACCATCAGAATCAGAATCAGAATCAGAAGACTTTTATTGCCATGACATGTAAACATGTTAGGAATTTGGTTTGGTACCATGGAGCACGGTACCATGGAGCATGGAGCATCCTACACTACAGTTGATAACATTTTAGGTGACGCATGCATACAGCATTACACAATGGAAGGGTAAAAGAGCATCTCAACTTGAACGAACTTGGACAGGCATTTTGACCAGAAGAGGATTTGCGCCATGGCCTATATCTTTCTTATATGCCTGCTTTCAGTCCACCGGCAGATTAAGTCCCTGGCGCAAGTTCTTCCGGTTTACAAGGGAGAGGATGGCGTACCGGGAGGCAACAAGAACTGCTATGGAAGCAATGCCAGACCGTTCTACATTCCTGTGAGTCAGTTCCCCTTTTTTTTTTTTTTTTTTTTTTTTACATAACACAGTATAGTGTCACATTTCTACCCATATAATTCTATAAAACCCATATAAAAGCGTATAATAGCGGACTGGTAGAATGTAACCTGGTGTCCGTGTGATGTTTTGACACCACGCAGGTCCCAGTGGGTACCGTGGTAAAGGAGGAAGGGAAGACCGTGGTGGACCTCTCCGAGCACGGGCAGCAGTACGTGGCGGTGTACGGAGGGGCCGGGGGAAAGGGGAACCGCTTCTACCTGTCCAATGAGAATCGCGCGCCCATGACGTCGACGCCGGGAGACCGGGGCCAGGAGAGGCTTCTCCAGCTGGAGCTGCGCACCATGGCCCACGCCGGAATGGTGAGACACGGCAGTGGGTCGGCAGGGGGCGGCGCGGCTTTAGCCTAGTGGCTAGAGAGGCCGGCTAGCAATCGGAAGGTTGCTGGTTCGATCCCCGCCTCAGGAGGGAGCTGCTTGTGCCCTTGAGAAAAGCACTGACTTAACCCCTAATTGCTCCAGGGTCGCCGACTATCCACGGCTGACCTTGTGCCTAGAGCAAAAGATATCGACTGACTGATTGACTTATTTCAAATGATTTCATATTAGTCTTTAATTATATTATATACATTTGTACATACCATAACTGTACATAGCTTATTGTTATCCATCCTATTTGGTGTACACTGTCATGTCTTTGCACTACATCGCTATTTGTACTTCTGGTTAGACGCTAAACTGCATTTCGGTGTCCGGTACTTGTACTCTGCAGTGACAATAAGGTTGAATCTAATCTAATCTAATGGTACTGTCAGCATTGTCATTGTCAATTCATTGTACTGATGAAACTGATATGTGTATGGGTGTTTTTTTATTGCAGGTTGGGTTTCCCAATGCAGGGAAGTCTTCTCTGCTGAGGGCCATCTCCAACGCCAGGCCTGCTGTGGCAGCCTACCCCTTCACCACACTCAACCCCCACGTGGGCATCGTCACGTACAGGGACCATGAGCAAGTGGCAGGTAATGGGGTTTCATCATCTGACTGTTTTATGTTATGTTGGCTTTTAAAAAGGAGGTGTCAGTTGGACACACCCATCATTCATTGCAGTGTTATTTCGTTTATTTCCCCATTGCATTCAACACGTGTCTCAGCTTTGATGCCTCCATCAGATTATAATATGGTTTGGCTACACACATTCATTTGTAACCTCATGTACTGTCGCAAAACCTCGAATTTCTCTTGGAGACAAAGGTTTTACAATGTATTAGTCTAATTGAAGACAATTTAAAACAGACAAAAACGCAATCAACTCAAGTGAATTGAATAAAATACCCCATTTATTTCTGTTAATTATACATCTTAAATATATTGCATATCTCAAGACCTATTTCCCTTTTCCTGTACTTATCATACTGTACATATCATGTTATAACTGTACGTATCATATTGATATTCATCTTGTCATGTATATTCCCTCCTATATTAATTTACTTATACTCATTGTAATACCTATACTGTAATACCAT
This sequence comes from Nansenia antarctica, assembly GCF_963989245.1. NCBI lineage: Eukaryota > Metazoa > Chordata > Actinopteri > Argentiniformes > Microstomatidae > Nansenia > Nansenia antarctica. Next base: position 17,317,281 of record NC_137676.1, on the reverse strand, counting down.
GCACAGTCTCCATTCATGTTTTTTGCATTATGCCACATCTGGTTAGATGCCAAAATACTCAATGACATGACATGTCACCCCCTCTCCCTCCTGCCTAGTGGCGGACATCCCAGGTATCATCCGCGGAGCCCATCTGAACCGAGGCCTGGGGGTCTCCTTCCTGAAGCACATAGAACGCTGCCGCTTCCTGCTCTTCGTCCTGGACCTGTCCACCCCAGAGCCCTGGACCCAGCTCCAGCACCTACGCTACGAGCTGGACCAGTACGAGCCTGGACTCTCTCTCCGACCCCAGGTTATTGTGGGCAACAAAATGGACCTGCCCGAAGCCCTGGGTAACCTGGAGGCCCTGAGGGGTCGTGTGACCCAGAGGGTCATCCCTGTGTCAGCACTCACTGGACAGAACACAGAGGAGCTGATCCTCCACCTCAGAGAGCTGTATGATGGCTACCTACAGGGAGGAGGGAGTGGCGCGGAGAAGCCCACTAGGTGGTAGTAGAGAGCACTACACCCCAACTACCTCTCTGCTCTGCTCCTGCCAAACTGTAGTTTGTTTGAATTGTCGAACTAAGACAGATATTTATGTAACTGTGACACATGAAATGTATTTTTGATTGAATAAAGTATGTTTAATACACTCATCTGCTCATTGTTTTATTTACTCATGTTAACTAGTTTCATTACATGATTTTCCTTTTCTTCTTTTGCTTTCCTGTTTTATTGATAGCTTGTATGTTTTTGTATTGTAAAGAGATATCATATTCTATTTATGAAGTGTTAATGTTGGTAGTTATGACATCAGAGAATTATTGTGATGTCACATGTACATTTACAGGGATTTCTCTATGTTCAAATATAAATATCATAAAATGTAATTATTTGTTTCTAGAAAACACTGGTAAGTAGTCCCCCCAGGGTCTGACCTATCAACAGTTAGTTAAATGATAAGAGCTTTTTATACAACAGTTAGTTCCGACCAAGTAATTTGATTGGACAAGAGGCATTCCATGAGTTACGATATACAGTATAACAGCACTGGGACTTTTAACTAGATGTATCACTCCGCCGCACAGGTGTTCTAAATGACCGTTAATTAGACTACATTGTAGAGCGGACCTGCGCCATCGTACCGCTGTTCTAACCTCCGGACATTTGTCCGTGTGAGTTCAAGAGGCGCGTCTGATTCAATTGCTTGTGCTAGAATAGACTGTGTACTACTCGACACCTCACCGTATTCATTGTTAGAGAGTTGACTCATGTTGATATTTGACTATAATGTGCACACTAGAAAACGATGGAGCAGCGTGCTGTCTGATGTCAACTGGTCTGACTCTGAATCACATTCACACATGCCACCAAAGCGACTGTCAACCGAGTCATATTTCACTGGTTGCACAATACATGGAAATGTACAAATAAATGTACACGATACAAAGTAGCTAGCCACGATACAAAGTAGCTAGTTTGTGTTCAGGTTACTAGGCAACAGTCCAGTTGAACAGTCCCGTTGGGGAACTATTTTTTCTTGACGGAGCCAAAATAAATGATTAAATAAACAAACAAATAATAATCTGTTGTCACTTATTACTGTTAATTAATAAATTGCGCTGTAGAACTGTTGTATAAAAGCAATATCACACTCGAGGTCTTGTGTTATACTGAATATCAGCACGGCTGTGATTGTCTTCGGTACTCGGCCTGGCGGCCTCGTACCTATGACCGAATCACAGCCGTGCTGATATTCAGTATAACACACTCCCTCTCGTGTGATATTGCTTAAATAGCAAAAGCAGAGTCAATTCATTCAGTCTCGCAGTGATGCGTCCATCATCTGTGCTAAAATACTTTTCTGTCCATTCTGTGGTTGAAAAACGAAATCAACACCAGCAGTGTAACCGAGTTGACCTTTGACCCCTCCGTGACCCTGGCCGCGCGCAGGGGAGGATGTTTACTCTGTGTGGGGGTCAGTCGTTCAGAGTAGCAGCGAGGGTGGGCTCATTCCACACTGTTCCCCTCCCTCTGCCCTCAGTCATCAATCTGGATAGATGAAAGCAATATGGAGGAAACTAGCTGGGGCTAATGCTAACACCTATCTAATCGTCTCAGCTCTGTTTTTAGGGGTGAACTAGGGCAGCTCTTTGGAATGAGAGGCAGCCCCTTGTGTCTTTGTTGCCCGCAGTGGTTGTATGTAGTCTTGTGACAGAAAACACACAAAACCCTGACTAAATAAAGGAATAACACAAGGATGTTAACTCTGCTAGCAGGACAAGGCTCAGTGTTAACAGTGCCGCACTAGAGGGCTCACTCGATTTTTTCATCTGTCTGTCAGCCTCTTTCTTCTTTTCTAGGAAACTATTGTCCTCAGACTCCCTGTAATTAGGGTCCAGCCAATCAGAGACAAAAAAAAAGAGGCAAACAATGGCCAATCACAGTTAGTTTTTTAGGAGACATGCATCAGCTACAGGAACATGAAGAAGGGATGTTGTGACAGACCAATAATAAAATTAAAACAAGTAAACACCGAGATTTACTTTTTATAAGCCAATGAGAGTTAGACTGAGACAGTTGGATAGAATATCGGTCAGCTCATCACAGTGTTTTACATCACAACTGCTGTGCCACAGTAATCGTATGGCAGTGCATCCTGGGTAAAGGCTGAAAACCGTACGTCATTCTTTAATCAGATATTGAGAAGAAGAGGAGGAAAAATGGAGAGTGCAGAGGGGGGGGGGGGGGCAGGGTGAAAGAGGAGACAGAGCTGCTGGTGTGTACGCTGAGCTTTCATCCAGGGGACAAACAGGGGACAACGTTAATGACCTGTGATGTTGGGAAAAGCCAGTCGACTTGAACAGCGGTGCAGTGCAGCACGAAAAAAGCCTGTGTTGTGGCCCCGGCCACTGCAGAACGACCTACGTCACCTGCCCTGAGGGCGGTGTTGTTGTGGTGATGCTGTGTCACATTTCCTTTTGTGTGAACGGATCTCCATTACTCTACTGTTTGTGTTGGTCTGAGGTGAGGAGTATGTACCTCTCCTACCCCTCCATTACACATTCATTTTAAACAGGGGTTGTTTTTTTGGGGGGGGTGGGGGGGGACTCTGCTTGTTAGTCCAGTTTCATATCTGTGTTGTTTGTTTGTTTGGGTGTCGGGTGATGTGTTGAGGTTTATTTATTTATGGTTGTGTTGTCTCTCTCCCGCAGGCCAGCATGTGAGAGGAATGGACAATGAGAGTGAGAAGTGGGCCAGAGTTCTGTGGGACTACCTCTGTCTACACCAACCTCTGGAAAAGGCAAGGACTGGCATCTGGTTGTAGCAGCGCACACGAGACACACGATACATTGCATTTAGATTTAGGTTCCATTTTAATGGACTCGTCGCAATTGGTTAGTGTGATGCCATGTTAGTGTGATACCACAATCTCTCCCTTTCTCTCGGTGATGTCATGATATCGTGTTACAGAAAGTAAGATCATAATCATCGTCAATCATTTTCTTCTTCTTTTTCTTTTTAGAGGGATGTCATAAACTGCTCTCATGCTCTCTTAGAATGATGTACTAATGGATGCGTCTCCTTTCTTGAAACAATGTCATCATCTTGTCTTATATGTCATCTCCTGTCTTGATATATTGGCATAATGGTATTGTGTTCCCTCAGAGTGATGTCATAATTGGCCTTGGTTGCCATGATCTGCGAGTCGCTGAGAGGTCGGCTGCTCTCTTCCTGGAGGGATGGGCTCCATGGCTACTCTTCACCGGTTACCAGGGCAACCAGACTGCAGGTCAGTGAGGGCACTGAGGGCATCTCTATGTCTCTCTCTGCTCTCTACACCTCTACCTCTCTCTCTCTCTCTCCCTCTCCCCCTCGCACACACACACACACGCACGCACACACACACACGCACACACACACCTTGTTTCCAATGTGAGATCTGAGTGAAGTGACATGCGGTACAGGTGTGTGGACGAGTCCAGAGGCGGATGTTTTCCTGGACGTGGCTCTGAGGATGGGGGTGCCCCGCGGCAGCATCCTACTGGAGACAGAGGCCACCAACACCGGAGAGAACATCCGCTTCTCCTACAGGGTCCTCCAGGAGCACAACGTCCCAGGTGACCATCCATAGGACCACACTCCATACTAGGACCACAACAAAAGTTCCTCATTCATGTGTTTGTTGTTGTTACATTACTCTGCAACTAGGGGGCGCTAGGACACAACCTACTACGGGTCCAGTGACAGTTACCGGCCGTGTCGGTTGGTGTCATTGTCATGTGCAGTTAAACACTGGTGGTTATATTGGTCAAATGTCCGTTTTGCTGATTCCGTCTCTCACCTTTCTGTCTCAGCCGACAGGGTGATCCTGGTCCAGCAGCCCTTCATGGAGCGCAGGGTCTTTGCCACCTTCCTGCGCCAGTGGCCTGGACACGGGGAACACACGCATGCCGTCGTCACCTCCCCGCAGACAGGCATCTCTGGCTACCCCCATCCCACTGTGGGGACGGCTTCGGACCTCATCTCCTACATGTTAGGCGTCATAGAGAGGATCCGTGACTACCCCCAGAAAGGCTTCCAGGTGGGTCAGGAGATCACACCCAGCGCCCTCGCCGCTTACCACTGGCTCCTGCAGGCTGGGTACAGCACCAAATGATGCTAACTGGAACACACACACACACACACACAGATACAAATGTACACACACACACACACACACACACATTCACGCACACACAAACACACACACGCACACACACATTCACACACATTCACGCACACACACACACACACACACACACACACACACACACACACACACACACACTCACACAGTGCCTGCTATTGACTGCTTGATGTTGCTCATTAAAACTTGATGGGGTTTGGATGATTAAGACAGATGTTTGAACACTTGTTCTTTGGCTTAGTGGAGGATTAAATATTGCATTACAGTAAAGGAACACCTGTTTTTTAAAAAGGATTGGGAAAGTGCTTTATGAATATTTTAGATCATTGTGTGTGTATATGCCGTAAAACCAAATGAATACAACTATTTGAATGCAAAACACCTTTTTTTTTTTACCTTTATTTATAATACATACATATAAACATGCAGAAGATCAACAATCAAAGGCAACACCAATATGTACACACAAATCCCAAAATAAGGCATAACTATTCCAAACAATGGACCATCATAGATAATAATCTTACCCTTGTACCCAGAGAAAATGTTACATATCAGCTGTTAACCACACAATTCTGGTGTCTTTTGATGGGAGAATAACTTAGTGGTTTGTGCGAGTGAAAAGCATGAAATGATCAGGTCTCAGGTGAATGCCTGAGAGGTCTAAATGACACAATGTGCACCTGTCCGGATCCGATATACAGTTCACATATATACTGGTTGCATATTTGTCACTATATCAATCCCAACTCATCCAAACCTGCGCTGCAATCTAGCACGAGCCATTTTGGCTACTTGTCCAACGACAGAAGACACCCCCACCCCCCTGCTCTTTATGTACCCGAAAATGTTGCATATCAGCTGTTAACCAAGCTTCTGGTGACTTCTGACTGAAGAATAACATAGTGTTTTGTGTGAGTGAAAAGCGTAGAATCCAACAGCAGTCGCAAGTTAACCAGTAGGCTAGACGACGCACATAGACTTCCACATACTGTCATGTACACCTTCACAAGACCACAACATTTGTGAAATGACCCCCCCCCCCCCCCTCCCACTACATCCTACATGTCTGGCTCATCAATAACAAGGGCCTATGGTGTCTGACAGCTTCTTCTTGTCATTTGTTTCTGTTTGCCATGGTCGTTTTTTGTTATCAGTATCTGTAAGATCTCTTGTTTGTTTGAGCGTCTGGTCTTTTGTCTGTCTGTCTGTCAGTCTGGTCTTTCTGTGCCTTGTCTGTCTCCTTCCAAGATATATTGAATGGCTATTTTGGGATGTTTGTTTTTTTTGTCCTGTTGAATGCTGTCATTGTGATGGATGATGTTGGCATTGTGTGAAAGAGGATATTTGTGAGTTTGGCGAAATTGAACAAAAACAATTATTAATACAAAACAGAAAACTGTACAATGTTCAATTTCCAACACACACCTTATGTATCTGTGCTACAGCACTACAGCACTTTATAGTTGTCACAACATTCACAAAACCTGCTAGAACCTGCATTATTCAAGGATTTCCTGCTTTGGTTAACGATGACTGGTCAACCAACTGTGATTTCAAGCACTAACTCCAGGATAGAACGGTCTGTTGTCAGACATTATGCAATCCCTCTCCATAGCTTCCAATAGCCATTGTCCTTATCCTTAGCCTCTCGTAGTTGTAATTGTCCACCTGATCACCACTCAGCACCAGAGTAGATTCTATGCTGGGCACTTCTTTCAACACTGGCGTGTCGATTCTTGAACTCCAGATTTTAGTTTTTTGTTTTGTTTGTTGTTGTTGTAAAGAATGACTGCTTCATCATGACATCGTAATCCAGGTGAGTTTGCAGTTCCGTCGCATTTTAAGCAATTAGTGCAGTTTATTCACCCATGTAAGCGTGCTATAACCCAGCCTAGCATTCCCTGCATGCTGAAGCCTGCTCTTGGGAGAGTCTCTGCCCTAGAGGGTGAGGGCGTTGTGGGTTTAAGATGCGGCGTCTGGCCTGCAGATGGTGGCCAGGGTGTTGAACCTGGGGCTCAGGTACAGGAGCATGTCCGTGTCGAAAGGGATCTCCGGGATGGAGATGGCGTCTAGCTGAAAGTCAGTCTCTAGGTCCCCCTCCTCAGCGTATGGGTAAGGGGCGTAGTCACCCAGCTCCGCCCCTGGACTCTGGAGGGCAAACGTCCTCTGTGGAGAAGGGGGGACAGGGGGACCGAAAACTCAGTTAGAGACAGAAACTGACACCATTGCAGCCCTGATGATGATATTCATAATGCTATTTGGTTACAGGATGATAGTTGCAAACTGTTTGAATCTGGATTTCTATTTTCTGTGCGTTTCCCGTGTCTGTAAATACCTGACTGAGTAGAGTGAACAGGGCGTCAGATCTGTCCCCTTCGTCTCCCCATGAGGAGTAATTCTTGGTGGTCATCGACTTCGACCCCGTCCCCATCATCCTCATCGCCGACGTCGACTCTGTCGTCCTCATTCCCGACATGGACTCCATCCGGTTCAACCCCTGAGTGATCAGACACAGACAATTACAACAACGATAACACACATCTGACGTTAAGCAACGCAATATAATATTGTTATAAGTAAAAGCTATGTGAGCTTGATTGAAAATACCTTGGCATATCCGTTGGTGTTTTGTGATTTCGTCATACTACTCGATTTCATCAAACTACTCGATTTCATCATACTACCGGTACTCGATTTCATCATACTACCGGTACTCGATTTCATCATACTACCGGTACTCGATTTCATCATACTACCGGTACTCGATTTCATCGTCGCGCTCTGAAATCAAAAGTAGAACGGTTACCTCAGAACTGAGTTACTGAGAAGGTATTTGACAGGCCAAAAGTAAACGACGGTGGAAGTAAATGGTAGGTAAGATGTACCTTGCGTGTTGAGGTTGTTCGTTGAAATTGCCCTGGTTGGTTCCTCTGTTGGTAAAGGGAATACTCAGAAGAATATAGGCCTCCGTCCGGTTCTTGGGCTGGGGCTGGGAATGAGGCTGGGGGTGCTGATGATTTTTCTACTGCCTGGGGAAAAGAAAGCATTTGACAGTTTAATTTTAAAGTTTTTTTAAGTCTTGATTGATTGGTTTTTATTATGTGCTGCATGCGCCTTTGCTGTTTATCTAAACATGAAGTATTGAAACTGGTACAACCTCTCATGTGGTAAGAATAATACGGTATCATAGCTTTACTCACTGATGCCATCTGCATTTGCTGAGCAGGATATTGTGTTTCCACCTCCTCCTGGTTGTCTATTTGGAATGTGGTGGGCAAAGGTACCTATAGGATCACACAGAGTTGTAGATAATCATAAAAAGCAATAGCTTAGTTTGAGTGTATACAGTACATTCATTGGTAATAGCCAATTCAGTATTGTTTTAAGCGTTGACTCTAAAGTACTCATGCATAATAATGACCCGTTACTAATGCTTAGGTCATGTAATCTAACATATTGACTATTTTGATTGTATCATTGTGAGTGGTTACTAGTTACCATGCAGTCAGTTCCTGGGGTCTCAATGTTAGATTTGATCAGATGTTCTCCATAGCATTCAGTAGGGATGAACTTTTTCTCGCTCTTACAGCTCAACAGCAGGGCGAGCAGCAGCAAAACTAGGACACAACACGTTGGTACACTTTAAACACAACACAGATCTTCACACACTCCCACACTGCAACATCATTGTTTTTTTTCGGTGAAGTTTTAAGGAATGAGCAGTATACGTTCTGCCATGTCAACACTAGGTGGCGACGTAAGTCAAAATGTCTCTGCTCAAGTCGTAGGTCTACTTAGGCGTAAGAGTACAGTACAGTGAGGTGAGAGGAACTTTTCACCTGAAACAGCTTGAGAAACCTCAGAGAGTCTGTCTTCATATAAACCATGTCGTCATTGTTTCCAGCTATGAGACTCTGGGTAGGTCTAAATACCAGCCTACTTCATGTGTTTAGATACCTACCCAGCAGAAGTAGCAAGGCGAGAAAAAAGATCCCGATGGCCCCAGCCCCCAGCTGGACGTTGTTGGATCTGCGTTGGAAACAGCTCTGCGCGTCGGAGGAGTCAGAGCATTGGCACACGGTGACAGATAGGTTCTGGAGGATGGACTGACCCTGCAGGTCAAACACTCGCAACTGCAGCTCATGGTGCCCTGCGTGTACTGTGCCCTCCTTCACCAGGTTTACCTTGTAGCCTACAGAGAGGGAGGGAGAGAGAGGGGTAGAGAGGGAGGGAGAGAGGAGGGGGGTAGAGAGGGTGGGAGAGAGAGATAGCGAGAGAGAGGGGGGGGGGGGGGGGGAGAGAAAGAGAGAGGGGAGAGAGGGGCGAGAGAGATAGCGACAGAGAGAGAGAGGAGGGGGGAGTAGAGAGGGAGGGAGAGAGAGATAGCGAGAGAGAGAGAGAGGGGGGGGGAGAGGGAGAGAAAGAGAAAGGGTAGAGAGAGGGAGACAGAGGGCGGGGGGGGGGGAAGGGGCATTAGTATTAGTATTAGTAAATATAGCCCACAAGACTATATGTATGGGGATTCAAAGCCTATACGGTATGACGTGTCTGAGTAAAATGAAGCTAAAAGGACCTGGCATAGAGTAGGAGACTCTCACTTTTCCAGCGTCTTTGAGCCTCGCTATATACATTTGATGAATTATTATTATTATTATTATTACCATTGGTAGGCTCTATCCTCCACTTGCCCTTGACATCTCCCTCCAGATGGAAGTTGAAGGGGCCGCCGTAGGGGTTTTCATCCAGGTCACTGGCTGTAATGTTGGCCACTGAGGTTTCGTCCTCATCCACTCCGATGCACATGGCCAGAGTGGTGTCACTCAGGAGTGGAAAGTTGTCGTTTTCATCATTCAGCTGGATTTTGAGCGTTCCAGTCCCGGTCATGGGGGGCTCACCTGTCAATCACAGAAACTCTCATCTGACACATGTGGCGGTACATCCTGTATATGGAAATCAGGCGATCGTTTTTCATGAACAATCTATTCACTTTAGCTTTGTTTTCAGAAAAGACTACTAGCAAAGAGTAGAATGGTATGCATCTGGTTCTTACCATCGTCAACAGCTAGGATTGTCACTGTGTAGATATTGTTCACAACGTCAGGTGCCTCTCGGTCTAAGATCTTGGTAGTTGTTATTTTGCCGGTCTTTGAGTCTACCGCCACACAGTCATATGGGTCCTCTCCTTTCGTGTACCTGCGATACACATTGAATTTTTAAAGATTAGATTCAACCCTTTTTTGTCATTGCCCAGAGTACAAGGACATTTATTTTTTGCCCTAGGCGCAGGGTCAGCGCTGCTCAAGGGCACAATGGTAGTGGCACCTTAGATGTGATGCCAGCAACCCTCCAGTCACCAGCTCAGATGCAGCTCCCTCCTGAGGCGGGGATTGAACCAGTGACCTTCCGATTGTTAGACGGCCTCTCTAACCTCTAGGCTACCACCGCCCCCTACGTGGGGACTGTTTAGACTGTATTGGGACTATTAAAATGTAATTTGGCTGTGGAAACACCATTGAAGTGATCTGAATGGTCACACAGTCCTGCTTGACTGTCCCTCATTTTTCATATTAGTCTCTAATTATACATCCATCTACACCATCCTGTACCAATCATATCATAACTGTACATAGCTTATTGTTATCCATCTCTTGTATATGCGACTTATCTTGTATATACTGTAACTGTACTTATCATTTCATAACTGTACATATCCTATTTTGTCTACACCATCACATCTTTGCACTATGTCACTATTTACACTTCTGCTAAACTGCGTTTCGTTGTCTGGTACTTGTACTCTGCAATGAGAATAAAGTTGAATCTAATCTAATCTAAATTAATCTAATGAGGAACAGAAGAAGATGCGTCAGCAGATCTAACTTGGTAGCGGTAGCCTAGTCGAGAGTGAGTTGGACTGGTAATCAGAAGGTCATGAGTTCAAATTCCACCTGGGAACACCGCCACCAGTGTGCCCTTGAGTAAGGGCTCCAGGGAGACCCTGTCCCCTTAATCTGTAATTGTAAGTCGTTTTGGATAAAAGCCTCTGCTAAATGGTGAGAAGCCCCAGTCTTACAGGAAGCTGTTGGCGTAGCTGCCGTCCAGATCTACGGCGGTGAAGGTCTCCAGGTAGTGTCCCACCGGCACATTCTCGTCCACAAGCACGGTTTTGACAGCATCGGTGAAAACGGGCGGGTCGTTAACGTCCTCCACTGCCACCGTCACCTCTCGGACCGGGGTCGTGACCGCTGTTCCAGACTCACCCCCCGTCAAGTCCACGTCCCACAGGCCTATTTCTGGACGACCCTTGACCGTACAGGTGAAGTAGGGAATCTCGTTCTCCAGGCTGATGGACAGTTTCCTCAATGCGCCTTTCTCATAGTCCAGAGACTGCCAGGGTAGAGAGAGGCGGGACATGTGTATCATGATACAAGCTTTTACTTATGTATAAGAGCATTGGAAATCACAGCTCTGCTATGACTGGGACTACGATCAACCACACATCCATTCATAGGATTTACTGCAATACGGCAATAGAGTTTTCTAATGTTTTGATGTCTTCTAATGTTTTGGCGTTAAATGTCTAACGTTTTCATATCAAGTAATGCACTAAGGAACAATCACAATTGTGCCCCACGTGAAATAACGATCTGTCTGTGAATTATTAGAAAAAATAAATTACTTTTTCCACAAACAAGACTCCCTCGTTTGTCTCTGGATCAGTGGTGATTGTGAATTGGTTGTTCTCGTCTCCGTGGATAGTGTACTTGGCCTTCCACGCCTTCGTGCCTCTCGTGTCACTGTCTGAAACCTGTACACGAAGAACCTCCAGGCCGGTCTCTCTCTCCTTCACGGTTCCTACGCCCTGAAATAACCAAAGACACACAGGAGAATACTACATCAAATAAATGATATACAACTAACGACGTATCATTGTTATACCTTATACATTGTTAGTTTGGGGCAGTTGTGGCTCAGAAGGTAGAGTCAGCGTCTAATGAAGTCTGTGGTGGTCTGTGGTTCGATCCCTGGCTCCTCCTGTCCACGTGTCGAGGTGTCCTTGGGCAAGACACTGAACCCCAAATTGCTCCCAATGGGCGGGCCGGCGTCTTGCATGGTAGCTTGCCGCCATTGGTGTGTGAGTGTGTGTGTGTGTGCTGTGTGTGTGTGTGTGTGTGTGTGTGTGTGTGTGTGTGTGTGTGTGTGTGTGAATGGGTGAATGAGAGGCCATTGTAAAGCACTTTGGAATAAGGCACTATATAAGTGCAGTCCATTTACCATGCTGTACAGTTAATAACTGCCAGGTTTCTCTGAGTTATGTACGTTTGCTCACCGTTTGTCCAATGAAGACTGGCATGTGATTATTTTCATCCTCCACATTCACTATGACCGTGCAGGTGGTGGAAAACTTCTTTACGTCTCCACGGTCTTTAGCCTCCACCAGGATGGTGTATTTCTCTGCTTTCTGAGGAGGAACGAGGTACATTATCATTCAAAACAAAATGTGTAATTCTGTAGTTCTATTGACCTGAGGGGAATTTCCATTTTCAACATGATCTACAGCGTCTATTAGTTATCTGAGACAGGCACACTCTATAGACTTGTGTAACCATGGCTCCAAATCACGTTGTTCTCATGTTTTTTGGATGACTGGAGAATTTTAGATTAGTTGTTCTGGCCTGGATTGAACTGGACAGTAGAGTGATAGGAGAATGTGGTCACAATTTCATTGGATGTTACATTCCCAGAACCCTCCCCCCACATGCCCGTAGGATGTTGCTTGTTGTTTTGTGCGCAATCTTTAACGACCAGGTAGGATTAGTGTGCGGTTGTTCCCTATGCTAGCTTGAAACTTTGAAAAAAAATTACCTGAAGGAGAAACTGAATTCTGATTCTCCACTCAAGCAAGGTATTTGATTGGTTCAACATGTTGTGTTGCGAGGCGTCACTCAATTCAAACCGGTTTCCACCCCTTTGTAGCTAGTTTCTGCAATGGATATCCCGAGGCTTTCCGTACTAGGTCTCTCAACAAGGTTAAACTGGGTGGCAAGTGTGCAACAGCTACGCGAGACTGCTCTTTGTGGACTTCAGCTCTGCCTTCAACACCATCCTTCCAGACAGGCTAGTGACCAAACTACTAGACCTGGGACTATCACACTCTATATGTGCATGGATCAAGGACTTCCTGTCTGACCACCCCCAGAGGGTGCGGGTGGGCTCCCACACCTCCACAGCCCTCAGACTCAGCACTGGGTCCCCCCAGGGCTGCGTGCTAAGCCCCATCCTCTACAACCTCTACACCTACGACTTCACCCCCGTCCACCCCAGCAACTCCATCGTAAAGTTTGCAGACGACACCACCGTGGTGGGCTGCATCTCGGGGGGGGACGAGGCGGCGTACAGGGATGAGGTGGAGCAGCTGGGCAAGCTGTGCAAGGTTAACAACCTGCTGCTGAACCAGTCAAAGACCCAGGAAATCATCGTGGACTTCAGGAGGAAAAAATCTGAGGTCCAGCCCCTGCTCGTCGATGGAGGGAGCGTGGAGAGAGTCTCAACCCTCCGATTCCTGGGGGTGCACATACAGGATGACCTGTCCTGGAAGATCAACACAGCAGCCATCATCAAGAAGGCACAACAGCGGCTCTACTTCCTGAGAGTCCTCAGGAAAAACCACATCGGACAGGAGATGCTTGTGACCTTCTACCGCTGCGCAGTGGAGAGCATCCTCACCTACTGCATCTGCGTGTGGTTCTCCAGCTGCACAGCCGCAGAGAGGAATGCGCTACAGAGAGTCGTGAGATCGGCCCAGAAGATCACCGGCGCCCCCCTCCCCTCTCTGGAAGAGCTGTACAACACATGCTGCCTCAGGAAGGCCTCCAAGATCTCCAGAGACCCATCCCACCCTGGGTACGAACACTTTGCTCGGCTGCCCTCGGACAGGCGGTTCAGGACCATGTTCGCAAGGACAAACAGACTGAAGCTCAGCTTCTACCCCAGGGCCATTCAGGCCCTGAACACAGCAAAGACCTAGGTTCTAGGCCCTGGACAATCTCGACAATTTGATGGCAGCTACTAGATTGAAATCAAGTGCAATACTGAAACACAACTGTGAACATTTCAAACCTGCAAACTGCGACACTTTAAATGAATGTGCAATAACACTATGTGCAATATGACAACCCTCGGGTACATAAGGTTCAGAGATAGGAAATGTTAGAATAGGTATAGCATAGCATAGAGTACAGCACAGTGTTTTATTTGTATAGTATAGTATAGTGGATAGTGTACATAGCCTTTATTTATGTAAACCAGCTATTTTCCCTTCTTGTTTTTAGTTTTTTTTTTCCTAGCACCAGGGGAGCCCCCCCTCCCAAATTTCGTTGTTTGGTACCTGTACTATATCAATGACAATAAAGACCATTCATTCATTCATTCATTCATGAGGGTTAGACTACAGGCATGCACATAGGCTTAGGAGAAGAGACATGGTCAAACAGAGGTCATACCTCATGGTCAAGGCAACCTTTGAAGTTAATAGTTCCGGCTGTGTTTCTTTGGTCAAGGAAGAACTCCACGTCCGTATCGTCGGGGGAGACAGAGACTATCTTCAAGTCAAATGTGCCGTTGTTGGTCGCTGATGAATCACCATCTATTGCTACCACAGTGATGATGTACTTTCCTGATGATTCAAAAGTAAAAGCGGTAAAAAAGAGGAATGGATTGGTTTGAGTGGAATTATTATTATTATTGTATTAAAGGAGTTTAATTCCTGAATGATATGCATTTTCAAAAACATTTGAAACTTACATTTATCATAAAACATCAAAATAATCCAGATGGATTTGCTCTACTTCAAGAATATGATTATTATGTAATTGCGTGTTTGATATTATTCCTCATTCCGTTCCATGCATTACAATGAGCCCTTCCACTGAATTCCATAGAATATCGTTGCTAGTGTCCTTTCAAAAATATCAAAAAATATCTTATCATAGAAGAGAAAGCACATTTTTTAAAGTGGTGGATATAGCATTTGGCAGCTAAATTCTTACATGAAAGTATCTTGATTACCATACAACTTGCAACAAGTGCCAGGTTTCCAGTAAATACCTGTCTCCAATAATAGCTGGTCTAATGACATTGAAGCAAAACACACCTGTCCCTAGCACACCTGTCCCTAACACATCTGTCCCTAATACACGCCTGGTCATGAATAATGTAGAGCATCGTACAGCCTATTACCTTGTTTGTCTGACTCCTTGACGTCGGTGTAGTAAGTGTCCCGTGTGAAAATAGGCGGGTGGTCATTGATGTCCAGCACAGCGACCTCCAATCCCAGTCTGGTGTGCACATCTTTTGGATCGTTCGGTCCATGGGCCTCGAATGTGAGCTATAACCAAAATGTGATGATGAAGGATGAGGATGATGATGATGAGACAAACGACATCCTCATGACAGAAGGTGGAGAGGGAAGAGGATGAAGAGGACGAAGCCATATTACCAAACTAATTATGGCCTACATGAAGGACCTCTCACCCGAAGAACCTGGTGGGCCTCGTAGTCGAGTTTTCCAAGAACATAGATATTTCCTGTCTTGGTGTCAATCTTCAGCATGTTTTTGGGCTCCTTATCAACACCTTCACCGTGTAGGTTGAAACCGACCTGAACCTTCATGTCAACGTCAATCTGAAAATACAACATGCATTCGATTTTTTGAATAAATGTTCAATCAATTTCAATCTATTTATTAGAGGCGGGAGTGTGTGTGAGAGTGAGAGAGTGTGTGTGCGTGCATGCGTGCGTGCGTGCATAATGCATACGACCATACAACAATGCCCATGTGAAAGTTGGCATGTACCTACTTTGCCTAGAAAATAAGGGAAAGGGCCTGGATGTTCCTCCTCGATCGAATAGGAATCTACGATCCAGTTTCTCTTCTGCCGGAGCAGAATCTCTGAGGACGAAACACAGACGATCCCCAGGCACTACAGAACCAAGCAGACAGACCAAAAAAAAAAAAACATTTGTAGAGAAACTACTCCCCATGTATTCTTCCTCTGACAACAATGCCATGGCCTCTCTCCCAGAGCCAGTCCCCTGAAACACGAGATGCCCTTCATTGTGAGTAGGGGCCTACGGTTGTTGCCATTAATGAGGACAGGGCTGAAAATGAGTGCCTCTGCGTCAGGGAGAACCCTGGGAATAGAAGACACACGGAGCTGCTCTATCACTTCTTAGTAGTACTGGTCATCCAGTAAAAAAAGGGACCTCCATGTCTCATGCTACACTCGTTACATACGCTGTTAGAATTGTCCAAATGTCCCTCCTGAGACAATTGTGCCGTAGACTGAAGAGGCATCTCTGCAGGCTACACCTTAACTGTCCCTGCTAAGACCTCTTCATTCCCTCTACCCCCCTGTACAGCTTTCTCTACTGTTAATATAAAAAATAAAATAATACTACTACTACTACTAATAATAATAATAATAATAATAATTTACTTATTGACTTACTCAGTCAAATGTATGCGTCTGTCTTTAGCGTCTGCTAAATGCCCCCCAAAAATTCTGTCCAAGTATTCTATGCCCCTCATGTCTGGCCTAGTACCAACCTATCAAATGCACAATGAGACTAAATAACTCCAGGTGCTAGAGAAAGGGAGTAGTGGGATCATTATTTTTTGGGTTTGAGAGTAGGCCAACCAGAGGTTTGCATATTGACGTAAGGATTGTTATTTTACCATAGTTAAGTCTAACCGTTGGGGAGTTACTGTAACCATTTATTCTAAATGCATTGAAAAGAGCAGGATATTTTGTTTCATTTTGAAAGCAGCGTAACATTTTGTAAAAGCAGAATATTCCATATATCATTTTTTTCTCTCGTCACGCTTCATATGCCCTCAGGTGTGTTTTAATGCTGGGTGCCGGACTTGTTCTTTCCTGCTACATAGTCATACACGTCCATCCCTGCTCATACTATACACCAAACAATGAACAACCATGTCATCAAATGTAAAAACAAAGGTTTCTGCCAGAAATTCATTATTGAGAACAAAGAGCACTTATTTAAAGGATAGCCAAAGGCAAGCATCCAGCCTTACCAGTGCCACGAGAAGCCTGACAGCGCTGGTCCCCATATTGTATCCAGATTATGAGTTAGTCCAAAGCAGGAACGGAGGACAACACACCTGAAGTGGTTTCCAGGAGTATTTATAAGTGGGAGGGCTGAAGTGTTGGCTGAATGAGTGATGTCATATACACCTGAAAGGCTCAGTATGGTAATTCACTGTGGTGAAACAAGCCTGTAGCCTTTAGTGTGTGTGTGTGTGTGTGTGTGTGTGTGTGTGTGTGTGTGTGTGTCTGTCTGTCTGTGTTTGTTAAAATCTGTAGCTGCTTTTCAACTTGAAGCTATAGTATTTTAACATGTTTTGACCCTGTCCATCACCCTCCCTGGAAAAACCTGTTTTCAAATAGTTTACAAAGTCAGAGCTATACTTCTGTGTGTGGACTCTGTACGGTGGATCCTATTGGCAATGTCAAGACTGACATCTCTCAGAACTGAGGCAAATTCATGTTGTGTAGATCCAGCTACTTATATTATGCATCAACTCCAAATGAGTGGAAATGATACGATCAGGAAATTAAATGGTGGTCAATGCAGTGCTGCATGAAGCTTTGGCTGACTAGAATGTTGTAGAACATGTTGTAGAACATTCTAGTCAGCCAAAGCTTCATGCAGCACTGCAGTGACCACTATTTAGTTTCCTGATTTTATCATGTACAGTAGCTTACTCCAAAAGTCCTCTTCTCTCTCTCCCTCTCTCCCTCTCTCTCGCTCTCTCGCTCTCTCTCTCACTCTCTCTCTCTCTCTCTCTCTCTAAAACAACAAACATAAAACCAGTTTAACAATAATATGGCGTTGTAAAGGTCAATGTCTAATCATGTCTATTATCTCTTGTAACATCATACTGTTATTACTGTCATGACTGGTAGTAGTGTTGTTATTTACCTTTTGTGTTACCTAGTCCCTAATGATGATATTTCTATAGGTGGGACGATTTAAGTGTTGAAAACATGACTGTAGCTCAGAGGCTTGGCATGGAAATTCAGCAACTCAGAGGCTTGGCATGGAAATTCAGCTTGGCATGGAAACTTCAGCATGTGGTTAATCGGTTTCTTGTGAGCAGAAACTACTGTAGCTGTACTGCGATTGATGTGATGGGTGTCTTGTATCAACTCCAAATTAAGAGAAAATATAATATCAGGTAATTAAACCGTGGTCAATGCAGTGCAGTGTGAAGCTACATTTTGGAAAACTGTTAAATCGCTGAAACGTAGTCTCGCACCCACACTGCCCCATCAAATCATCATGACTAAAGCTGGTCCTATTATTGGCAAAAGGGAAGTAAGTGATGCTTTTAATCAACATTTCATTTCTGCTGGATATATCTTTGAAGTGTCAAATTCAAAGTCAGTCAGGTGATATGGCAGTTCATTGACTGGTTTGGATCACGTAGTAATAGTTTGCTGGATAGTGGGCATCAAAGGTTTTCTTTTAAACAGATCATAGAGAGGAAAATCCTTCATGCTTCTCTTACTATAAACAAGTGCACTGGGGCAGACTTACTGGATCCTGGTCTTTACAAATTGCAGCACACCTTATTGTGACACTGTTGCCACACACCTGTACCTTCACAGGGGAGGAGACACTTAACTATTGCCCGATCTTAAAGCTTTTATGTGTAGATAAAACAATAGAATCCTTGGTTAAATGCTCAACTGCAGTCCTTTTTAGCTAAAAAGTTGATTGCATCAATCTGGCTTTAGGCCTGGTTATAACACCATCTCGGCATCTGGTCATGAATGACATTGTTAGTGTCTGGAATAAACACTAAAATGTATTGCTCTATTTATGATTTGTCTAAGATATTCGATAGAGTTTATCCTCATCTTCTGCTGAATAGACTGGTATGTGGCCTGGAGAGGTGCAGTGGTCTAGCACCATGGCCTACAGTGCACACATATGCCCATGTCGGCATGGGTTTAACTCCGGCCCATGCCCTGCTGACATACATACCCTTACTTTCCTGTCTATTTTTAATATCATGAATAAAAATGAAAAATATAAGAGTGGGCTGCCCCACTTCAAAATAACCTTTGAATAGACTGACATCTATTGATCAGGATGGGGGTGCCTGTGTTTGGTTACGGAACTATCTCAGCGGTAGATAGAAAGGAAAAGGGGTGCCACAGGGGTGCCACAGGGTTCCATTTTAGGGTTAGACTAGAATGTTGCGACATGTACAGTAGCTTACTCCGAAAGATTATGTGCATTCAAATGTTAAATCAAATTATATATAATTACTATAATTCCCTCTTTTTCTCTCTCTTGCTCGCTCGCTCGCTCACACACACACACACACACACACACACACACACACACACTCACACACACACACACACACACACACACACACACAAACACACACACACACACACACACACACACACACACACACACACACAAACACAGAACCAGTCTAACAAGAAAATGGTCAAGTTCTTTTGGCAACTCTTTAGGCATCTTGGCAATGGCTAGTGCACGTCTATCACACAATCTGTTGAAATCAGGGAAGGGTTTCTGTGGAACTCCTGGCAGCAGACAGAGATACGTACAACTCTATTTCCCTGGAAGTGATCCAGTACATCATGGTCCATCAATCCCATACTGTATGGACTTGTTGTCTAAAATGTTATTAGATTAGATTAGATTCAACTTTATTGTCATTGTACAGTCCCATTCATAAGAGCTTAAATTCCATGGAATTGTGTGAATTACAGTATAGGTATTACAGTGAGTATGAATAATAAATATAACGTGAATATACATGAGTATGATATGTACATAAATGTCAATATGATATGTACAATTATGAAATGATAAGTGCAATATGATATGTACAGAGTAAGGTAATAGGCAATAGGTGTCATCATAGTGCAAAAAGACATGATAATGTAGACAGTGTATGGTATTACAGTATAAAGTGTTACAGTTGTCACAAACACTTATTCCAAAGCGACTTACAATCAATACATTTGACTAAGTAAGTGAATCATCAATCCACCAGCCGTAGCGGGAAAATCAATCTAGCTCATGCCAGCAGCCATTGGCAGTCGTCGTGCTTGAAGAAGAACGTTTAAAAAATAATAATAATAAGTATTTGTATTATTATTAGTAGACACTGGAGAAATGGTACAAGGGGGTAGTAGACATCTCAGGAGAAACAGTATAGGGGGGGAAGCAGGCGTCTCTGGAGACACAGTGCAGGGGGGGGGGGGGGGTAGTAGATGTCTCAGGAGGAGCAGTTAAGGTGTAGCCTGAAGAGATGGGTCTTCAGTCTCCGACGGAAGATGGGGAGTGACTCTGCGGTTCTGACAGCCGTGGGAAGCTCATTCCACTAGAGAGGAGCCAGTGTAGTGAAGAGATGAGCCCGGGCAGTGTGACTGCCGCGTTGGTGTAGAGGTGGTGGGGCCAGTCAGTAACAACAGAGGTGGAGAAGCGCAGTGAACGGGCTGAAGTTTGGGGGGTGACCATTGCTTGCAGGTAGGCTGGGGCTGTCCCCCCTGAAATAAAAACAGTCAAAATCATCCCCCTTCTAAAACTGCCATCCCCCCTTTCCATCCCTTATGTCATTTTATCAATGAACGTAGTATTACTGCTATTTCAACATTTAGTTTTGCGCATATTGAGTAAAATACTGTGGGCGAGGGGGCACGCACACATGCAATGACATTTTTACCAAGTCACTGACACTTTTACCAAGTCACTGACACTGTGGGGATGCTAAAATTGTCCCCATATATGATACAATCCACCATCCCCCCTGATTTTCTTTTACAACTTGACTACTGCACACAACCAAGTAAACTCTCAAAGTGTTTATTAACCAAAGAGAATAACATAAAGAAAGATATAGAGTGTGTGTGATCAGTAAAGTCAGGAGTGTAGGTGAGTGCATGAGCTGAAGTTGTAGGTGTTGTAATGTTGTAAAGTTGTAATGTTGTATGATAACAATAACCAAGGCCAAACCTCAACCAAAAACAAAGGTGTCTCAGGGCGGAGAGCACACCGCAACCGCAACTAGGAGTATAAATAAAAGAATATACATGAGATGAATATCTGAATATGAATATCAATATGATATGTAACACTATGATATGATATTATGTACAGTATGATATATATACGGAACAAGGGTAATTAGGCTTGAGGTGTGTTAGATATATTGAGATCAATGTAATACATGGTACTATAGTATGTGCAAACAAGCAATAGTGCAAAGGCTAAATTGAAGTCATGAGTGTCCAGCCAGTGGTGGTGTGGGGCTGTTAAGGTTGTGTGAGGAGGTTACACTGATACTGGGGGTTAATGTTCTAGTGTTCTGTACAGTGACTGCTGTGTGGTCTTGAGCCTGCTGGTGTGAGGAGAACCCCCTCATGACTGGGGTGAGAGGTGTCCTTGATGATGCCTTGCGCCCTCCGCAGACACCGACTTTCCTGGAAGTACCGGTGATGTACTGGGTGGTTTTCACCACCCGTTGCAGGGCCTTTCCGGGCGGAGACAGAGCAGCTGCCATACCACACTGTGATGCTGCAGTTTGTCAGGATGCTCTCAGTGGTGCGCCGGTAGAAGTTGGCCTGAATCCTGGGAGACAGATGGGCTTTCTTCAGTCTCTTCAAGAAGTATAGACGATGCTGCGTCTTTTTGACCAGGGTGGAGGAGTTGAGGGTCCAAGAGAGGTCCTCGGAGATGTGGACACCCAGTAACTTGAAGCAGGAGACACACTTTACCTCCGTCCCGTTGATGTAGATGGGGGGGTGTTTGCGGCACGAGGTTAAAGAGATAAAAATAGGCTATTTCATAATGTAATTTGACTGATAAGTGAGAGTCTACATCTCTCCTCTAGCCATCCTGCTGATTCTCATGACATTGTATTTGTGGTTATTTACCTTTTGTGTCTACGGTCCCTTATGATAATAATTAATTTGAATTGCGTTGATAGTAACCTTTCTAGACTACCCAAAGCACTCACAATGTATGGGGGAGAACTGACGTCAACATCTACCAATGTTGAAATACGTACGTACGTCATTGATGGTTGATGATTGATGATTGAGGGAAGAAATAATAGGGACATTTGTAATTCAAGGGCTGGAATAATAGTTCAATTCCTTGAATGAATACACCCACATTGGACTCAATGAAGCCAACTGATGAGGTAATGGTTAGTTAGTCAATCCAGTGGTTAGTTAGTCAATCCAGAGAATTTTAATACAATCTCTCAAACACATTTTCACAGGGATACTTGCAACACTCACTTCCTCCACCCACACACCCCTGCCCACTCAGGACCCATAAATCTGCTGAGAACAATATCTTTCCTGATATCCTTCATGATGAGTCAAAAACAAGTAAAACAGTCACGATTGGAAGTCTAAGGGAACTGTCTAACATTGTGCCTGTCTAAGAACTGTGCAACAACTGTGTAACATTTGTACTACTTTCAACTTCACGTCTTCTGTGTGGTATTACGATCTAGAAATAGCAGAATTTGAGGCAGAGAATGAGGGGGAGATGAGGAGAGAGAGGGGGAGAGGGGGAGACGTAGGGGGAAGGGGAGACAGATTGGGAGAGGGGTAGAATGATGGGGGACACGGGGGGGAGGGGGAGAATGATGGGGGACAGGGGGGGAGAGGGGGATAATGATGGGGGGGAGGGGGGGAGAATGATGGGGGGGCAGGGGAGACGGGGGGGAGGAGAGGGGGATAAAGATGGGAAGAGGGGGAGAATGATGAGGGACAGGGGGGAGAGGGGGAGAATGAGGGGTGGAGGGGTAGAATGAGGGGGACGACGACAGAGGGGGGAGAGGGGGACAATGAGGAGGGGAATGGGGGGGGGAGAAAGGGAGACAGAGATGGGGAGAGGAGGACAGAGGGGGAGAGGTGGCAAGCTATGCTATGGGAGAGAGGGGGAGAGGTGGCTATGCTATGCTATGGGACAGAGGGGGGGAGGTGGCTATGCTATGCTATGGGACAGAGGGGGAGAGGTGGCTATGCTATGGGACAGAGACAGGGACACATCTTGCCCATGTATGACTCTAGGCTAGAGAAGACAGGCCAGAGTGGCCAGGTTCATCAGTGAAGGAACGTGGTTAGCCGGTGACTCAACCTGTGAACCATTGGCGTGTGCCACGCGTGTGCCACAATGTGTGTGTTTTTCTTACATTTTTGGTATTTAGCAGACGCCTTATTCCAAAGTAAGTGAATCATCAATTCACCAGTCGTAGCAGGAAGAGTATTCTAGCTCAGGCCCATTGCCCATTGGCAATGGGCCTTTCTACGATCTAGAAATAGCTGAATTTGAGGCAGAGAATGAGGGGGAGATGAGGAGAGAGGGGGGGAGAGGGGGAGACATAGGTGGAAGGGGAGACAGATTGGGAGAGGGGTAGAATGATGGGGGAACGGGGGGGAGGGGGATAATGATGGGGGGCAGGGGGGGAGAGGGGGAGAATGATGGGGGACAGGGGGGAAGAGGGGGAGAATGATGGGGGGGCAGGGGAGACGGGGGGGAGGAGAGGGGGATAAAGATGGGAAGAGGGGGAGAATGATGAGGGACAGGGGGGAGAGGGGTAGAATGAGGGGGGGAGGGGTAGAATGAGGGGGACGACGACAGAGGGGGGAGAGGGGGACAATGAGGAGGGGAATGGGGGGAGAAAGGGAGACAGAGGTGGGGAGAGGAGGACAGAGGGAGAGAGGTGGCTAGCTATGCTATGGGACAGAGGGGGAGAGGTGGCTAGCTATGCTATGGGACAGAGGGGGGGAGGTGGCTATGCTATGGGACAGAGACAGGGACACATCTTGCCCATGTATGACTCTAGGCTAGAGAAGACAGGCCAGAGTGGCCAGGTTCATCAGTGAATGAACGTGGTTAGCCGGTGACTCAACCTGTGAACCATTGGCGTGTGCCACGCGTGTGCCACAATGTGTGTGTTCTTTTTACACTTTTGGTATTTAGCAGACGCCTTATTCCAAAGTAAGTGAATCATCAATTCACCAGTCGTAGCAGGAAGAGTATTCTAGCTCAGGCCCATTGCCCATTGGCAGTGGTTGTGATAGTCGTCGTTTTATTGACACTGGAGAAACAGTACAAGGGGGGGAAGTAGAAATCTTAGGAGACACAGTACAGGGGGAATCTCATGGGAGATTGAGCAAATAGTATAACGCCTGCAGCTGCATAAAAGAAAGAAATAATAATAAAAAGCTACTACACACCCATTTTTATGGCCCCGCTACCGCTACCGCTGTGAACGTAAACATGAAACCATGATGGCGAGATTGGACACACATTCAATATTATTTCTACCCACAGACTGTCCCTATCAAACCAGTCAGACGGTCCTCAGCCCCCACACACTCTCGCCTGGGAGGGTGTGTCCACGTCAAATATTTGCATGTTACAGAGCATGGTAGTCTTGATCCACCCAAACAAAGGTATAGTCGTTTCAGAGCGCCTCATGTCATAACCTGTCTGTGAATGCCAGGAACACATAATCACAGAGAGAGACAGGGTCTCTGCTCTCTCCAAAATGGCCCTGGGTCAATTAAGAACGCTGGCACATTACTCACGTACTGTACTTGTGTTACTAATGGCTTGTTTACATCCCAACACAGGATACTTTGGTGCCAGGTGGTGGTAGCAGCGTTGCCGAAACAACATAGTACGAACAAACACTATCTGTTTCATTTTGGGAAGGTCTGAACAAATTGAATGTTTCAACTCAGGGATAGTTCTCTTGATTTGGAAGTGAATATCCAGTCGTTCTTGTATTTACACAGTGATACTGTACTGGAAGTCTAAACAAAAGAGAGTATTCATGAAAGTATAGTACCATGCCAGGTATGTGATTGATCACAGAATGTGGTCAAAGTAAACATACTGTAGTTAAACAATGGTATCTTGTCCTAGGCAACAGCATTTTTGGGGAGGGAGGGACTCAGGTTTCGCAATGGAGTAAAGCGCCTATACATCTACGGTTGTTATTAGTACATACTCAACTCTTAAGTCTAAAAGCCGCATAACTAAAAACTGATCCTTTTCCTTCCTCAAAATGCTGCGTGTTATTTTTGCCTGACTTCGTCTCTGTCAAACATCACTTCTCTCTCACCGAGAGCCAGGAAACATCTATCAAAGGGACTATGTTTCACAACGCCACTCACATCACTCAAGGTCAAATGCAAATATTATATTGTGTTGCAATGTTGTTGAATTCAGCGGGGAGCTATATCAGAGTGGAACCGTCCATTACGCCAAATCTATTGTACATTCATTAAACTAAATACATTTACAACGACTTAAGTGTCCTGACTGAATTATACTTCTGTTTGACAGTAGACTGTAAGATCCATTGTCTATCGATACACATACTGGGTAGTATCTGGCCACAGACAGTAATGCACTTTATGAGTGGGAGAGCCCGAGGCCACCTGACATTTATGTTGAGTGAAAGGATTATAAAAGCAAATAGATAATTATAAAAGCTCAAATAGACAGGGCCACTCCTGAAGTTCATGTGGACCAAAATGGAAACCAGTTTCCATTAGTTAATCCAGTGAATCGTATATTTAACAAATCAGATTGGATCACATATAGGCTATGGCTATGTTTATAACACATAGGCTATAGCTAGGTTTATAACACATATAGGCTATGGCTATGTTTATAACACATAGGCTATGGCTATGTTTATAACACATATAGGCTATGGATAGGTTTATAACACATATAGGCTATGGCTAGGTTTATAACGACAAGACATATGGAAATATGAAAACCATCCTCTTCCTCCTCCTCCATTTCCTCCTCCTCATCCACCTGTGACTGCTGGCCTGTTGTTGTTACTGAGGAATAGGTGTGTGTTCCAGTGGTTCCCACTGGCTTTAGGCCTACACGTCTAATGACATGTTACACTTGTGAGTTATCTATATGATATATCATCTTCAATACCCATATGATATTAGTTAAAACATCCATTAAGACATACAAGACCATGTTGATTTGCAGTGATGAATAGTCTTTATCAGACCTTATGTTGTCCGGCAACACTTTCTTTATTTTCTTTAGAAGTTCATAAAGAGAAGTAAAGTTGATAAGATGTATTTGTTGCTAAAAACGAACTATTTACAACTGTTAACAATGTATATAAATATTTTAGTTAATATTTGATGTAGTGACATCACTTCCTGTTTTACCGCAAATCTACTTCCGGTTTGGGAGATCGTTCTTTGCCAGAGAGAGACCGAGACGTTATGTTTGTTCTCCATTCATCATTCAACATCCATGTTCAGATTTACACAAAGCAATGTTGTAAGTACGAAATATCAAGTGTTGGATTGGTAGCTTTATATATTAGTCATCATTTGTTGGGAATATTATGTTTTTTGTTATTATTTTGTAGCTAGATTGTTAGGCAAAAAAACGGACTTTCTAGCTAACCACTGTTTGTTTACATCCTGTTGAAACATGTTTTGTGCTGTTTGTCTTGCAGTTTTTACCAGTTCAATATACCTGATTTTGAAAAGCCACCCTACGCGTCTTTCTTTGATGGACTTTATTGACAAGGTTTAGCTTGATGTTAGAGAGAGAACATTATAGACCTTATATTTCAGTGCCTTTCATTCACAGCTCTGCTGCAGTGTGATAAACATGCTATTATACAGTGCTTACCATACCATTATAACACGCTTTTAAAGTTTTCACAAACAAATGTGATGGTAAAATACAAACTGCATCTCACTAATATGGCTTATTCCACTATAGTGTAGTCTTCCTATTTACCTGTGTGTGCCTCATTCAAATGTGTAACGGCTGACAGTGTGCTAGAATCAGTTTTCCTAAGGGTTACGTGGATTACTTTTCCCCCCTTATGGAGACAAAAAGGTATAACGAAGACCAGAGCTTGAACGTAAATAAAACAAAATAATTATATAATTATAATATATATTTATTATATATATTTATAATTATAAACATTATGAATCAGATACACAATGACACAGTTTTGATTTCAAAAAGCCCCCCAAAGTCAGAGTCTGTGCCACCATTCTATCACATGGCAAGTAGATTTAATTTTAATTCGTAATATGTAATTTTATATAAAAACATAATCTATCCCCTCAAAAATAGTAAAGCTCCCACAAACATAGTGTTGATGTTTCCATCAAAGTCCTGGATTAAAAGTTAATTCCATTCTGGCATATCCAGTAGATGTGCACATCATCACATATTTCATATAAGCAAAACCCATGCAAACACACCCCGACTCTGCCAAAACCATAATCCACAAAGCCAATGAACCTTGATACAGTTTTTTTTCAGTGCATTAATCAATGAATCATTAATTCAGTATGAAATTGGCAAAATAACAAAAGTGGCCCTCCCATTTTTTTCCGTGTGAAAGCAAGTCCCACAGATACAAAGTCTTTGATCTCCTTGGCGCTTAGTCCAAAATCCAAAATGGAGGACTTCTGTAACTGCAAATGTCCTCTTCTGCGTGTGCTAGGCCCCAATGACCCTAAAGAGGACCAGCGACTGAAACAAAGCACCAGTCCCAGTCCAGCCATGTTCTACCACTTCAGATTCCTCTCCTGCATGTCCTCATGGCAGATGTCTCTCAAAACGTTGAACTTTGAACCCAGGTCTTCCAGGAACAGAAGGTCCTCTCCTGGGTCGCTTAGCGACAGCTCATCCAGCGATAGGCACTTGCTGCCTTTCCCCTCGTAGGTGTACTCATAGGGTTGGTCGACTGGGACGTTCCCACGCTCTTCTCCTCCATACCCTCCGATCATGAACAGCCTCTGTATAACAAAGGAGACAGAAAGCAGTTCATTAACCTTCAACTTTTTTATCCGCCTCTAAAAACTATTTGTCTAAGAAAAGGTTAGTTAATGTTAGTCATCAGCATTTTTGTATTCAGTAGACATACTGCACCAATGCCCTCTAGCGTGTCTAGCCAGAGTTCATGTCCCAGAGAGGACCCTCAACGAGGATTAGGGGTCTCATTATGGGATTATACACATGGGGCCAGGTCACGTCACCCAACCGGTTCTGTGGTGATTAGCCTGGTGAAGGACAGCTGTCTTACCCGATCTATGTGCTCTGCAATCTTCTGGTCTGCCATCATGCTGAAGGAGCGGGAGAACCTTGATGCACCTCTCTGGTTCTGATGACAGAGCAGAGGGTTGTGTGAAAACACAACAAGACAAAACATGTTGTACTGTACAGTATAGTAAGTGTAGAAGAACTCGCACACTGCATAAACTTTCTTTCTTCTACACTTACTGTCTCATCGTTTTTTGAAACTACCGCACCTGCAACCAATCATTGGAAGAGAAAAAAGGACAAAGCAAGGCGCAACAGTTTTCCCTGGACTCTATTCCGTACTGTACAGTATATTATGTTACGGTACATGTGGGAATACGGTACATGTGGGAAAACTAAGGTTAGGGTTAGGTGCTAGGGTGCTACGGTTAGAGTTAGGGGTAGGGTTAGGGTTAGGGATAGGATTAGGGTTAGACATGCCAGCATGTACCAAGTCGACGTAGCACCTAACCCTAACCCTAGTTTTCCCACATGTACCGTATTCCCACATGTAACATATACACTTCCAAGCCTGAAATATTTGCATTGTTTTCATGCCTGGCTGCAGTAAGGGTAAATGTGACTACCACTATCATTACTACAGCACCATGTTGTCGATGCTTCCTACACACTTTCAAGGGCAGGGTAGCATTACTCTATGGTAAAATAAAATAAAACAATAAGAGGTATTCACTCCATGTTAGAGATCTTAATCTGGTGTTATGAAAACTCCTGATGATACTATGATACACCTCAACCAGGAAGAGCAGAAAACAGGTTCCCATTTGCGGTGCACAGAAACTCTTACCCTGTTGGTATTGGTCCTGGTTGTCGTCCATGTCGAGTACTGCAATTGAGAAATACAGATTGATATTGTTGCTATGGTTATTATTTATTAACCTCATTTCATATTTTTGAGTAATACTATTGGCCATAGCTACCAGAGCTCTTACACCATTTTTCATTTTTTTTAACTAACATTTTATTGAAAAACTTTTTTTTTTCTTCTTTTTTTTCTTATATGATTATTTTATTTATAAATTAAATCTATTGTTATGGGCAACAATTTCAAACATATCATGAAGATATGTGATGATGAAGAACATATCACATAGAGAATAACTACAAGAAATCGCATCTAAGATTCTTTCACAAAGTCTCTCGTAACTGTATATTGTGTGGGTTTCCAGTAGCTAACCTCCTCCACCACCGATGCACTCACTGTGAGGAATAGCCTCAAGGTGCAGAAGGAAGAGGCTATGCAGTGTGAAGAGGAGGGTTGTGTTGCCCCCTTGTTGCTATCGGAAACAGCTGTCACTCACCATGTCCCGCCCACCGTGGCTCCTACTCATAGTGGCATTGGCCTCGCCCATTCTCATATTTCTGGTGGGCTCGCCCATTCTCATAGTGCCGTTGGCCTCGCCCATTCTCATAGTGCCGTTGGGCTCGCCCATTCTCATACTTCCGTTGGCCTCGCCCATTCTCGTACTTCCGTTTGCCTCGCCCATTCCCGAGAACCCAGCATTGCCAGAGGACACCTGGGTCTGGAACATCTGGGTCTGGAACTAGGGAGAGAGGTAGAGGTAGTGGATGGGGGCTGATAAGATAGTGGATAAGGCTACATCTTGACTGTCCCTCCTAAAGGCCTCTTCACCCCCCACCCCCTCCCCCTCACACTACCCCTCTGTACAGTTCCTCTACTGTTAATAATAATAAGCAGGTTTGTGACTGCCAACGGGCACCTGGTCCTAGCATAGATGTTTTCTTATGATGGCTGATGTGTAGATATTTCACTTACTTTAGACAAATGTAGTTGTTGTTTTGGATAAAAGCATCTGCTAAATGTCAAAAATGTCAAAAAATGTAGAATTAAAGGAGGACACTACTGTTTTCGCAGTAAAAAAATATATTTGTTGTAATCCTTTCGATAAAGCTGTCTGCTAAATGCCAAAAATGTAATGTAAATCCATGATCTCATCAGAGATTTGAGATGAGAAACAGTTCAAAAGTACACAGTGCCACTGCAAAATAAACCATCAGATGTACAGTAGATTCTAGTACAATTGTCTACTTGTACTCTGTCAATGACAATAAAGTTGAAACCAATCTGATCTAATCTAATGTAAAAACAAAAGCACTGTTAGCCAAGTTAGACACTGTTGCGTTTGCCTGCCTCGGCATGTCCTTGTTGTGCTCCTGTCTGAGAGAAACTCTCTCACACTATTCAGGCTGGGCTACAGTGAGGGAGCAAGATCAGACATGGGAAAATACACCTGTCAGATAATCGGCCAGATAATCACTGTCACTTAAGACTTGACAAAGGCTACGGCCGAAAACCGTTGTCAATTAAAATCTACTCTTTTGCATCTGGAACTAGATTGTGCGGCTTCTACTTCATTTTTTTCTTCTTCAGAAGTATCTTTATTGGGTTACCAATACCAAATAGACAAATTGTTGAAAGTATAAAATCACCCGTTTTTAAATGTTTAGAACAATACAAAACAAAAACAAAAAGGACAGTACAGTACAAAAAAGGAGGAAACTAAGAAAAAACTGTAAAAGAGAGGACTCAAAACAAAACAAAGAAATGGCTGTGCTGCACATGGGGCTGAATGAACATTCATACTTCAAGAAGGACAATCAATGATCAATGTTGTAACCAACCATTGACCTATGAATATATAAATAAAAATAGTACCATACTGTGTGCTTTGTAAAATAAGTAATAAGACTTATAATAAGTATAATCTAATCATCTAAAGAAGGAATTGCATTAACAAAACAAAGAAAAGGATCCCAGGTTTTGTTGAACTTATTAGTGCAGCCCCTTATATTATATTTGATCTTCTCTAAACATAAAAAGGACATTAAGTCCTTCAACCAAGAGCTTCTACTTCATTTAATAATCACTGTCACTTACCATGGGCATCCTGCCACTTTCGTACCTAGTCTCATCAACGTCCTGGGTCGACATCTCCATTATCTGGCCAATCAGAGAGCGGAGAATAAATAAAGAGTAAATAAATACATGACAGTAATCTTATTCAGTACAGTATTTCCGTTCAGTGTTTAAGTGAGATGGTGAGAGATGGAGATTATGCATGTATACGCTGAGGAGTGAGGGGGTAAACAGTGGGATAAGTGGACAAAAAGAAATCTTGTAGGTCGTCTGACTGGATCAGAATAAAGTGGCTCGGTTGGCTCAGCAGCAGGAGGTAGACAGGTAGAGGCAGGTACGGTAGAAGGCTTGGCTCTACTCCCCTCTCCATTGGCAGTGTGGTGATATACTTGTATGGACAATTTCCCTTCCATTTTACGTCCCTCCATTTTTGGAAAGTCCCGCCATTTTAGGAACATTTTTAGGAAACCACCATAACATTTCGATGTACTGAGTCACAAGTTACTGGGTTGCACGTCAGCCTCCCAGAGTGTGCTTTACACAGATGCCCTCTAGTGAACATAACTGCATACTACATACTCTTGTCTCCACCCTATGCCTTACACTCTAAATAAGTATTTCTTAGGAGATACCACAGTACTGTAGCCATCACTTAAAAGGACACTTCACACATTTTTTTCCAATCTCCAATCACATCATTATCTCCGACACCATACTAGTGTCTACATATGTGAAAACTGTGATTTTCTACATTCTGTAGTCACAAAGATAAGACAAAAGTTCCTATGGAACAGTACAGTACCCACTATGATGTAATTTGGGTGTGAAACTAATATTGAATTAATTGACTTTCAAAAACTACAGCCACAAACACACTCCCCCTGGATGTGAACTCATTATAGTTTCCGAAAACAACGAAATGAGGGGTCATTTCCTTTTCTCTTATGTTTTTCTATTATACGATGAACATCTTCATTTTCATCAAATCTTCATTTTCTTCAAATCTTCATTTTCACATATATTTTCACATAATATATTTTCACATATGACACTAGCATGATGCTGGAGATAATTAATGTGATCTTAACAATTGTTGAAGTGTCCCCTGCCTTGATGTAATGTGGAGCATGTAGTTGATTGCGCATTGTTGCCATCTCTGGCCACACTAAACATTTGACAATTTTCTAATAGTGTCAATTACGTGCAAGTCGTGTTAAAAACAAACGAAACATAAAAACATACGTAATGGCCATTGTCTGACCTCAACACCAGATTTTAGAAAACATTTTATTTGGTCCAAAACAGCGAACGTCACTGAACGTTATAGAAGACTATAGAGAGACTGTATAGACTATAGTGTGATCATGTGATCTCATTCCTTGATTGCTACCGATTCATGGCCATTCAACACTATTTAGCACTATTTAAGCTGGAATCTACATACTGGACCTTGTATACTATTGTATTCTATAGCTATGCCTGTACTCACAACTAGTTTTTCCCATGTGTTGTTTCCAAAAGCCCACAGGTGTTTCTGCCGACAGCAATTTGACAAGGACATGTTGCAATGGACATGTGTTGAAGCTTGTTGTTTGTCTTGTTTTTAACACATACTGTACTTTGTGCAGTGTACATCTATTCCTCCTCTGACACACCCTAAAGCCTCCTTTGACACCCTGTGTGTGTGTGTTTGTGTGTGTGTGTGTGTGTGTGTGTGTGTGTGTGTGTGTGTTTGTGTGTGTGTGTGTGTGTGTGTGTGTGTGTGTGTGTCTGTTGTTTACCGGCATAGCGGACTGCTTCTGAGACGGTGCGTCTGTCACGGTTATCTGGGTCTGGGTGGGAGTCAGGATCAATACAGGATCACTCTAGGAGAGGAGGAGAGGAGGAGAGGAGGAGAGGAGATGAGGAGGAGAGGAGGAGAGGAGGAGAGGAGGAGGATATAAAAAGAAGAGGCAATGATAGAATGGGGGAATTGGACGGAAGCGGGAAAGAATGGAGATGTGATGAGAGGAGGGGAGGGGAGAGGAGAGTACAGGGGAGGAGTGAGGGAGAGGCAAATGAAGTAAAGAGGAAATGGCGAGATTAATTTTGGTTGCTTGTGTCTCTTCGGAGGAAGAACAATAGAGCCTGTCTGTGCATACCTATCATACCTATCGTACCTGTCGTACCTATCATACCTCACTGTCTTCCAGAACATTCCTCCGACTGTGTCATGTTCATGTTACAGTGTACTGTTGAGACTTACTGCCAATACTCATACAGTACACACATACACACACACACACACACACACACAGACACACACACACACACACACACACACACACACACACACGCACACACACACACATGCACAGTAGCTTGCATGCACACATACACGCACGCACTGTAGCATGTACACACACACACACACACACACACACACACAACGCTTGTACACACCCTGCATGCAGAGCCCCCTCCCTCTTCGTTGTACTTGATGAGCGTCTGGTTTCCCTCATCAGCCATGATGGGGCTGAACTTCTTCCCTGGACAATTGCAGATCATGAGGAGGCACAGCAGCACTGGAGAAGAGACAGTTACAGTTAGTACAGTTACCCAAGCTACCCTCGTTATGTTACAATTACGTTTTTGGCATTTAGCAGACGCCTTTATCCAAAAGCGACTTACAACAAATACATTTGACTGGGTAAGTGAATCATCTATCTATCAGTCATAGCAGGAAAAAGTCATCTCTGCTCAGGCCAGGGGCCACTGGCAGTCGTAATGCTAGAAAAAGGAAGAATTTAACAGTAGAGAAACTGTACAGGGGGGGTAGAGGGGATGTAGATGTCTCTAACTAAGTGACTAATTGATTGACAGATGCATGCGTTGACAAAGCTCCTCCCCCCTGGTCCCTGGTGAGACTCACACAGGACAAGCAGCAGCCCGATCAGCAGAAGGCCTATGGCAGCAGAGCCCATACTGGCTGTGGCGGGCAGTTTGCCGCGACATTCGTCGCCGCCGGCGCAATCACACACGACCACCACGAGGCTGTCGGGCCCGATCATGCCCTGCTGGTCCCGGATCACCAGAGGCACTGTGTAGTTACCGTAGGCCAGGCTCCTCAGGCTTACCAGCCCTGCCTCCATACCTGGCCCAGGGGAGGGGGGAGAGAGGGGGAGAGAAGGGAGGGAAGGGGGACTGTGAGTATGATTTTATAGAGGAATTACGGGCGAATTACGGGCGAATTACGGGCGAATTACGAATTACATCCGCTCTTTTCTTGAGTGAAACTACTAGACTACACCCAGACTTGGCAGTGGGAGGGGTTAGTGCGTGTGTGTGTGTGTGTGTGTGTGTGTGTGTGTGTGTGTGTGTGGGTATGGGTGGGTCTGCTCACCTGAGTCGGGGTCCAGCTTCCAGGTGGTCCGTATTGTTTTGTCTTCACCCCCAAGCAAGAAAGAGAAGGGGCCTGCAAAGGGAGGGTCATCCGCATCCTCAGCTGGCACGGCAATGCGGTTCACTTTGTTACCACACATGATGAGGCTCTTATGGACCAGGTTGGGCAAGTTGTCATTTACATCCCCCACGTGGATCAAGACTGTAGCTGTAGCTGTGCACGGGGGCTCACCTGAGGGAGAGAATTCATCTAGTGAAACTTCTAGAACTCTAATATCGTCGTATGATTAATTCAACAAGCTGCAGAGACATGTTATATTGACATGTCAACATATCACATGGTTTCCTTAAGGAAAGCCGGGTGGGTTTGCCAAAGCACCGAAACTTGAAACTTGAAATACTGTAGTGAAGCTTACCGTTATCTATGGCTTTGACGTAGACGGTGTACATGTTGTTCTTGTCGACGTGGGGTGACTCCCGATCCATCTTCTTCACTGAGGTCAAAACTCCTGTCTTCTCATCTATGGCGAGCCACTCTGCTGTATCGTTGTTCAGCTCAAACCTGACCATCACAGGGTGGAGGGCAGGAAACAGACATGTTAATAGATACAGTAAAAAATAAAATAAAATAAAAAACGTTGTAATGATATGTGTGTCCCTTACGGTAAATATCATGAAAGCAATTATTCATGCAAGCGTAGTACCTGAGATTGCATTTTTACACATCATTTAATTACTAACACACACAGACGCACCAGAGGTGTGTGGTGTCACCAACCTGATTTCGTCTACGTCTGAGTCCACATCGGTGACTATTGGCTTGTAGATCACCATCCCCGGCTCTTCCTCCTCTCTGGCATACACATCTTTCTGCACCTTATCAAACTTAGGGGGGTCATTGGCATCGATCACTTTGATTGCCACAGTCACCGTATTGGGGGGTGGGGGCTTGACCGAAGGGGGATTAGGGACCACAGGGGCAGGAGCCCCCGGGACCCGAGGGGCGGTGCCAGGACTGGCACCACACACGAACAGAGGCTCTGCATTCTCCACGGCGATGGTCACGTTGGTAAACGTAGTCTTCTCAAAGTCTTTTCCCTGGCAAAACATGGTTACAGTATAATAGATATTTTAATATATGGAACAGAGAGAGAAGGTAGACCACACAGGACAAGATGCAACAGCGCCCACTATAGATCTCTATGTGGAACGTCACTATATTATGTACATTTAGAGCACTAAAAGGCAATGTGAAACAACTCAGAGAGTGACTTGTAAGTGCGGGGTTTATGCTTAAAAACTTTGATGGCTCTTGTATCATGACTATTACAATTGGTACTGGTCAAACAGACGCACCTTGATCACCACCAGGATCCCCTCATTGGTTTTGGGGTCAGTATCAATTTTATAGTTGCCTTCCTCGTTCCCTTTCAGGATGGTATATTTGGCATTCCACGCAGGGGTATTGGGTGTGTCTCCATCAGTCACACCCAGTCTCAGAATCTCTCTGTTGATGTCAGTCTCCCACATCTCAGCATGGTACTAGACAGGAAAATGTTAAGGTAAGTCATCACTTATTATTTACATTTTATTTTAGTTATTTGTTGTTTTGTGTGTTAATGGTTTCTTCGTTGTTGTTTGTTTGTGATGCGAACAAAGATCTAAGGCCGTTTGCATTGCTGATTTTTTATTTTAATTGTATTTTTGTTATTTCTTGTTTTGTGTGATGGTTTCTTCCTTGTATATGTTTTGTGTGGATCCCAGGAAGAGTAGCTGATGTTTGTGCATCATGCTTATGGGGATCCCAATAAAGTCAAATCAAAATCAATTAGGCCAATAAAAAGAGTGTCGGAAAACGGACAACGCTTAGCCATTGGCTTTACTTCGCATCAATCATCTTCCACAGCACCTCCCCCCAGTGCCCATTGTTTGTCAATCAATCAATCAATCTATCTATCTATCTATCTATCTATCTATCTATCTATCTATCTATCTATCAATGAGTCAATGAATCAATGAATCAATCAAAACTTACAATTGGCTCTTTGAACACTGGTGCGTGAGTGTTGGAGTCTTCGATAAAGAGATTGACAGTTGCAGTTGAAGATAGAGGTGGCTTCCCATGATCCTTCGCTTCAACAATGATTTTATACTTCTTTATTTTCTGAAAAACACATGTGAAGAGCAACAGAAATAAGTTATTGATTTAAGTGAATGACATATCATTTTACAATAGTTAGTTGCGACCAAGTCATTTGATTAAACAAAAGGCATTCCATGAGTGCTGATATAGAGTATAACAGAAATGGGACTTTTAACTATATTATACTCTATATGATATACTCTATATCATTTAAAATAACATATTAAATTGCCGTTAATTAGGCTAGGCTACATTAACGGTGGTTATATATCAGATTGTAACAAACTTTGCACTGCAAAAACGTACTGTCTGAACCAGTTCAAGTTCAAGAGCAAGTTCAGTTGCGGAACTATTTGTGTTGGCGGAGCCAAATAAATGATTAAATAAACAAATCATAATCTGTTGTTGATAAATGGCGCTTGCTGTTTGTCGTAGGTAATCACAGCCGTGCTGATTTTCAGTATAACAGCACTCCCTCTCGTGTGATATAGCTTAATTGTAGAAGCTGCACTGGAGTTTGTGTACGTGTGTTGTTTCTTTGTGTGTGTGTGCGTGCATGTACTTTTACACTTAAATGTTTATGAGTACGTGTGTGCGTGTGTGTGTGTGTGTGTGTGTGTGTGCGTGTGCGTGTGCATGTGCATGTGTGTGTGTGTGTGTGTGTGCCTCACGTCATAGTTGAAGCAGCCAGCAAAGGTCAGCTGGCTGATCTTGGTGCCTGCCACCTGCAGCATGGAGATCTTGGGTTCGGCAGGCACCTGGGACAGCACGGTCATGGTGATGGTAGAGTTCTCTGTGCCCTCCTTATCCATGTCCCGGGCTACCAGAGACACTGGCAGATACCCTGAGACAAGACGAGAGGAGGAGGGGAAGGGGTGGGGGTGGGGGAAAGGGAAAGGGAAAGGGAAAGGGAAAGAAAGTGAAGAGGTGTGTGGAGAGAAAAAGAAATGGAGAGATAAAGTATGAAAGGATGATAGTGTGGTGGAGGAGGGTTAACCTGTCTACGCGCTTTAATGAAACACACCAAAGGAACAAACAATCATCATAAATCGATAAGTGCATTATGTGGCATGGATAGCAGACCTGGGCAACATGCACATTTAAATATTTGAAAAACATGAGGTGTGCTTGATTACCTTGTCACGCACAATGGAAGTATTGGTCTAGTATCAGAAGTGCAAACGCTGCATGCTAAACCAAGCGCACCTCATGTGTTTTTTCATGTGTATATCATGTACACAGGTCTGGTGTATATGTAACAGCAGCTGGTGAAAGCGGGAACAAGTCGGCAACCGATCAAATTGTTCGGACTTTTATTCTGAAAAATGTTAATAAATGTCAACGTTGTTGAAAATCAATGACTCACTAGTCAAGCCAATGCAATGGATTCGGTGAGCAATCCCCACTACGACCTAGTTAGTGTAGAGAAGTGGGGATTACACCGAATCCATTACATTGCGATGTTTTGGCTTGACTAGTTGTTGACTTGTTCCCGGTTTCACCAGCTGCTGTCATACAGTTTGACTGCAGGCCAAAGATTTACATACGAGTTACTGCAGGTGAACACACAAGGATTTACATACGTGTGAACAAACAGTATAGTATGTGAACAAATACTTACCCTCTACTAAGTTCTCCTGCACAGTGGCTTTCATGATAGGATGGTCAAATTTAGGTGCGTTATCATTGATGTCCATTATGTCCACGTCAAATGCCAGCGTCCGGTCGACAGGCTTACCAGTTCTTATGTCCAGGATGTCAAACTTGATCTGGGAGAACAACAAGCAATTATCTTGTTCCTTTCACAAACTCTTTGGGAACTTTGGGTATTCTAAAATGTCAATATCCATGTAAAATATTTGAATTAATTGACTTGAATTCTGCTAAATTGGATTTAAGCGATTGGTACCTGTATCAAACTTATAGTCATTGATTTCTCTACGACTATGACTTTGCAGAGTCTATGACTTAGGATCTGAAAGGGATAAATTCCCTCCTCTGTCAATACCTCATCTGTCTCTGCCTCTCTCCTCTGTCTCTCTCCTCTGTCTCTCTCCTCTGTCTCTCTCCTCTGTCTCTCTCCTCTGTCTCTCTCCTCTATCTCTCTCCTCTGTCAATATCTCATCTGTCTCTGTCTCTGTCTCCGTCTCTCTCCCCCCATCTCTCCTCAGAGACACAGGGAGGACAGAGATAGAGGCAGAACACACACACACATGCACATGCACACACACACACACACACACACACACACACACACAAACAATACTTATCCTCAGCCTGTCTATGTTTTTCTCTCTCTCTCTCTCTCTCTCCAGTGTATAGAGGAGGGTTGTGCAAGTGCTGGTGCTCACATGAAAGAAGGGGTGTTTCTCTCTGTCGATGGGCATGTGGACCATGACAACCCCGTTCTTGCTGTTAATGGAGAACACACCCAACGGGTCTTCAGTCACACCAGTTCCTGTTATACGGAACTTGTGGTCTGCCATATGCGCCGTCTGGTCATTGAACATCTGTTGAAAAGACACAAAGAGTGTCATTCGATCCCGTGCTTACCTTCATCTGGGTTACACACTGTAGGCTTGACAGTTTCAAATGAAACTCTCCTTCATCGTCCACAATCTACAGTTTCATTTGAAATGTGTTCTTTCAGATCCAGTAAACAAGTGCACAGTTACAGTATGTACCATTTGGGACAAGGTTACAAGGTTGTGTCGTTAAGGGCTGGTTTTTCCGATTACACAGATTAAACCTAATCCTAGACTAAAATGCACCTTCAATGACTTGATATAGGTGTCCTGTTTGAGTGGGGGAAGCGTCTTTACCTGAGTGGCCATTTTTGGGAAAACTCCTGTATCCTCCTCTACAAGTTCAATGGTGGAGAGAACCCATCTTCTTTTGGAACGCAGTAGTAGCTCCTTCAGTACACAAAGGAAGGGGAGGGTGGGCTAATGTTATGTAATGTTTCAGTCTGTTTAAACATTTAAAACATTTCTGTGTGGTATTTTGTGAATGCTTCAGAGCGCCTGTTTTACGTACCCTCTTGCCACGTTTGTTGATCGTATGGTTGCCATCGTGTCCCAGTGCCAGTCCGATCGTCATGACGACCTGATGACATTGATAGAGCATAATATTCACAGGGGATCCCACATAACATTCACAGATTAGACCTGTGTCAAAGTCTGTTCAATATTTGATTCATCCAGCCAATTTCACACCCTCTATTTGAACTATATTAAGGTAAATAGAACAAGTTTTACATTTACATTTTACCTTTTTGGCATTTTGCAGATGCCTTTATCCAAAGCGACATACAACAAATACAATTTTGGCTAAGTAAGTGAACCATCTATCCATCAGTCATAGCAAGAAAAAGTAATCTATGTGTTACGGTACATGTGGGAATACGGTACATGTGGGGAAAACTAGGGTTAGGGTTAGGTGCTACGTCGACTTGGTACGTGCTGGCATGTCTAACCCTAACCCTAATCTTAACCCTAACCCTAACCCTAACCTTAACCCTAGCACCCTAGCACCTAACCCTAACTCTAGTTTTCCCACATGTACCGTATTCCCACATGTACCGTAACATTATGCTCGGGCAAGGAGCCATTTGCATTCATAATGCCAGAAGAAGGTGGTGAGATGGGTTTGGTGGGCGTGGTGCGAGGGGTGTGTGAACATACCTAACATACAACTTATAATACAATGATACATTGATACTGGCAGTGGTTCAGCTTTGTTCTCTTCTTTAATTGAGGTTAAGTCATCACTTTTATTTTTTTTATTTTTTTTAGTCATCACTTTTTTCATGAATGACTGAAGGAGAGCCTGAGGGGAGGGTGTGATCACAAATAACCTCAATGTGAAAACAATATTACATCCAATACGCATGCATAACAGCCACTAAACATTTCACAGACATTTGTGATATTCAGTTATGTAATCAGGCAAGCTAGTATAACAATATCTAATAAATCATCAAATAATCCTCTTGGTATTGTTCCTCACCTATCGAAAGATCAATATTTGGTTCTCAGGTAAGACATTGTTGGTGCTCTGGAGCACAATAAACAACACCGTATACAGTTCCATAAAGGTTATGGAATATACAGTGCAGCAGGAAAATGTAAATGTACACAGGATGTTTTGATTTTAACAAAGTCCTACTTTCAACTCTGAGGGCATTCATAGCTGAACCGACATGATCCCTGAGTCATCTCAGGTAAACTGTTCCCAGGGATTATCATAATCCGCTGTGTTCAAATATATAATCAGCTGAATAGGTCAACCTAACAGAGGTGCCCTAAAGGGACACATTTTTAAAGCCACAATCTTTGCTATTCGAAAAGCAACACAACACCCCCTGCCACATAAAGCTGTGGGATGGGGTTGGGTGAAATGTTGCCGCTCTGAAATTCATAGACAAAACATCCTGATCAATCATTTGTGACAGGGTGTGGTGAAAATGTCCTCAAGTAGGGAAATGTCATTTATTTATTTTTTCCAGATTATGAAAGTACAGATTGTAAACTTTCAAATGATGTTATCATACATTGATCTAATCTGATAATCTGAAAATAGTTGGAGAAGATATGCTTATTTTAATGTTGGTACCCCTCAAACCAAATACCGGAAAAACTTGCTCTGTAACAAAACACATGCATGACAGCTGATAGTAGCCAGCCAGCTAGCAAGGAACATCTCTATGAACATGTAACTGCAGGTTTAGCACATCACAACTTGCTGATAAAACATCAACATGCTAAAAACACATAACTACACATAACTACACATAGATGATCACACAGTCCTTGCTTTTGCACACGTCCTTTGTTTACAAGCCATGTATCCTATTATGTAGCCATGTAGCTATTGTTTGCGAAGTTACAAGATCCTTACATCCCGCCATATTTTTCAAAAGATGCAAAGTTCTAATTTACTGGAGACGTTGTAGTTGATCCTAAAGTCTGTTCAAACCCAGGCAGCGAGACCAGCAGGAAAACACAACTAGATTTTTTATAATTCTAACTAGATAGCACTTAGTTTCCAATCATAGTTAGCTAGATTACTTACTTAGCTAGCTTACTTACTTATCAAATGTACATTTTGTGATATAGACGCATTACGGAGCAGTGCACCCACATCATCTCCCAGCTATCCTGCATCGCACAGTCATCAGGAAGAGAGCCCGCAGCGCAGAGCGCATAGCAATATGTCTAATTGAGTTAACTCATATTATGCTTACCATCACCAAGTTCTCCCATACTTTGCTTTTGGACTAGTATAGTATGTTTATATCAATGGCAATCAAGTGCTTTAGTTGGCGAGCGTAGCAAGCATAATACAAGGTTGACTCACTGTTAAATTAATGTGAAAAATATGATGATAAATACATATAAAGCGGAGGTATGATATATGGCAGATATATACAGTATACATATATATATATATATGGTATATGGCATTCTCACGCACCTGTCTCGTTTCAGTACTGCATCCAGTTGAATGCGTGATTCAAGTAGAGTACGAACAACCCAGGAATTGTCGGGCATTTAGTTTATGTGTGAACGGCGAAAATCACTGGCGTACCCGGGTTGGGATTCCATGTAATTTACAGGTAACTACCGTATGTGTGAAAGGGGCTTTAGTTTTAGGATGGTTGAGGTTATTTTTGAATTTGTATTATATTATGTGTTTATTTCTCTGTATCTATATAGTCCTATTTGCACAAGATTTTATTATTTTATTATTATTATCTGTGGCCTCATTTCTTTTTAATTACCCCATTCGCACAGGATAAGTGAAGTCTGAATTTTACTCGAATTTACTGACATTATGCCCCGAATACGATGTCAAGGCTCTGTGTAACAGATATGCAACAAGTTATCTATGTAACAAGATATATATATATATATATATATATATATATATATATATATATATATGGGGCGCTTAGGTGGCGTAGCGGACTAAGCGTCGACCATGTAACCGCAGGGTTCCCGGTTCGATTCCGGCTGCGGACATATCCTGCACGTCATCCCTTCTCTCTCTCTCACCCATCCTTCCTGTCAAATCTCTACTATCTCTGTCACAATAAAAATTTAAATATGAGTGGGACTTTTTTCAATATATACTGTATATATATAATAGATATAATATCTATTATACATATGTAACAAGCCATGTATGTCACCCATCTCATCATCTTTTTGAGATTTCGCTCTGGACTTGAGCTTGCTCTTTCTGTGAATGGTACTCCATGCTGTGTGGCGAGATGAGCCTCCAGAATTTGCACCCAAAATGCTGTGAAAACTTTAATCCCTTCGACCACAGCAGAGAAACCATGGCAGAAAAACGACCCCAAATCACAGAGATGTGAATTCGCACAGGACTAATATTATCACAGGACCTCTGTGTTTGGCAAAATATGGTAGGTCATTTGCGATGGAATTTTTACTTTACTCAAATTACGGACATGGCAGATTCGCACAGGATTAAGATCACAGACGACCTCTCAGATTATTACAGATTACTAAGAGGTCCCCAGATAATACTAGTCCCGTGCGAATAGGGCTTATGCCTCACTCTAGCTGCCAAGGAAAATAGACTACTACACAGCTTCAAGAGAGCCTCGCTTCGCAGATGTACTGCTTTTGGCATGTTAAACGTGTTGAACTGCAGCTCACGTTACAGACGTGCAGTGTCATGGTGACATTGGTATAGTTTGGCTGTTAGTCTACTCTTCCCCCCAACATGTGCAGTACATGCTGAATCGGACTGACGCAGGTATTGGAAAACTACAGGCAGTTCGGATCAAACACATGATCTTCTGTTGTCAACTGAATAATTTGTTGATCAAGATTAGTCTGCAACACTGGTCCCTGCACCACTGCTCACTGCAACACCGCTTACTGCAACACTCAATGACAGTGACATACTGTTCCACACATGGGACCTTACGCTTAGAGTCCAGTGAAAATAAAGAATGATAATAGCAACATCTTGAATAAAATAAATGCTATATATACTCTCTGCATGAAAAACATCGGCCTACCACTACAATGCTCTGCAAATACTTTGTTTACAGGTTTATAATGTCAAAAACTAATTAAGTTTTACATTATATTTACATAAAATACAGTTTTGTACCCACCGACAGCAGAACCAAGGTAAAGTTCCCCATTTTGGTCCGTTCCGCCTGATATTCTCAGAGTCAATGGCAACTGCTCACCTATGCTGAAGGAGCCTGACACTTTGCATAGGGGGAGGGCCCACTATCGCCCTAGGCAACAGACAGCTGACACAGGTATGTGTTCTCGCTTTCTTGAGCTTTAATAACCAGGTATTGGTTACACCTCAGGCCTTTGGGTGGGGCTTGGCTCAAATGTGTATAGCCCCTCCATCGCTACAGGTTTATCTTAGGTCATCCTCTTTTACTACTGTTCAAACCTAGAGCACAAGCACAGTGCAGAGTGATACACACTCACCAAACCAGTTCACATCTAGTTTTCATCTGATATCTTTGGTAATAATTGATATCCCACATAATTGATATTCACACCTAAGATCCCACCCTGCAGCCCCACCCTAGGTTCAGGTTCAGGTTGCTGTATTTGTACCCGTAGGTAAATTTGTTTTGCAGTCAATGAGTCATCCA
Organism: Nansenia antarctica; assembly: GCF_963989245.1. Taxonomy (NCBI): domain Eukaryota; kingdom Metazoa; phylum Chordata; class Actinopteri; order Argentiniformes; family Microstomatidae; genus Nansenia; species Nansenia antarctica. Next base: position 17,273,333 of record NC_137676.1, on the reverse strand, counting down.
TGTTGACACACCTTTTTTGAAACAACACTGACAACAGACATAAAATAAAAGTACTTGATGTTACAATAAAACCTCACTATAACCTCTGGGATCTATTAGAATGGACTGTGACTGAAGCCGGATGGTTTTTGTTTAAAAATAATAATAATAATCTTGCCCTTCAATAAAAATATTATATATAAAAAAAAAAGAATTGACTGTGACTTACCACCTGGGAATGGCCCAGAGTCATATTGCACGCAGTGGTTCAGAATTATAGTAATGCAAGGAGATGAGTGCCACAGTTCTACCAGCCAAAGATGATATGAGGGGTAGTGGTGGTCTAGTGGATAGTGAGATGGACTTGGGATCGGAAGGTTGTGAGTTCAAATCCCGCCTGAAGCCACACCACTACTAGTGTGCCCTTGAGTAAGGCACTTAGCCCTCAGTTACTCCAGGGGGAATGTCCCTGTAATTCGTAATTGTAAGTCGCTTTGGATAAAAGCGTCTGCTAAATGGCAAAATGTAAAATGTATATTATTCATCCAAAATCAAAGACAGACTACCTCTCCAAGCGAGCTCTCAACATCAAGGTGAACGTGTCACACAAGCTGTGTGAGGTCCAGGTAGCCCAGATTATTCATGTACTGTAAGAACCATGAATAACCTGATCATACGATGGAATGGATTTAATTTCAGATCCTGTGATGAAGAAAGTCACACGTTTATGCTCATTCTCTTCAAAATCAAAAGATCAAAAGCTATGGATGAGGGGCTACGGTTTCAACAGAGTTGCAGATTGCAGATTGTTGTAATGGAAAGTTCAGTCAGTGGGACATTCACATCAGTTTAATTATGTATTGCATGAAAATGGTGATACATTTAATTGGATGGCTCTGCTCTGTAGAGCCCCCTGCCTGGAGTTAAATGACCACAACATTCAAGTATACAAAATATGTCTGGGAGCACATGACTTAACCCCCCCCTCTCCCCATGTCCCTGTGCGAAGGCTACATACAGGTTGGTGCGTGCTGTTGAATTCTATGAAGAAGGATAAACATTTCAGCCGTTGTCCCTTGAACTTGACCCTTGACCCTTGAACCTGTTGTAACAAGGAAATAATTCCATACAGCAGTCACCGCTGACAAGTTTATATCCTCCCTTTAATGCCCAACCCTTTTAGACTTTTATTATCAAGCCTTTCTTGAAAGACATTTGACACTGCTTGTCTTTTTTTATCAAACCTGGTTGACGCCTTAATTCTTAGTTCTTGCTTCTTCTAGCATGTTGACTGCCATTGGCCTCTGGCCCAAGCATAGATTACTTTTTCTTGCGATGACTGATGGAAAGATAATTAACTTACTTACATAATTTGTTTTAAGACGCTTTGGATAAAGGCGTCTGCTAAATGCCCGCCAAAAAACTCTAATTAATTTGTATTATTTGTATTAAGTGCCACGCAACACAACTCCCACGCAACAAAACATCAGTTTATGATGTATCCGTATGTATGATGATGTATTTAAGATTTCATACAAATTTGGAGTTCTGCTTTTTCCATGAATTCATACCAATTAAGCGTAAGGTCCTGTTCCAACACGATATCCCACTTACAGTCAGGACAAAAATATTGGTCTTTTGTCAGATAATGCACCACTTCTCCCAGAAAATTGTTGCAATTACAAATGCTTTTTTGTTGTTTATTTCTTGTTTATTGTTGTTTATTTCTTTTGTTTGCATTGGAACAAAATAGACTGGACAAAATGATTGGCACCCTCAACTTAATATTTGATAGCACACCCTTTCATAACTTAAATCGATCGCTTCCTGTAACCATGAATGAGTTTCTTACACCTCTCTACTCTTCTTTTGCCAACTGCTCCAGGTCTCTCACATTTGAAGGGTGCCTTCTCCCAACTGCTGTTTTGAGATTCTATGGGATATAGATCTGGACTCATTGCTGGCCACTTCAGAACTCTCCAGCGCTTTGTCTTAAACCATTTCTGGGTGTTTTTTGAAGTTTTGCTTTGGGTCATTGTCCTGCTGGAAGACCCATGATCTCTGACGGAGACCCAGCTTTCAGACACTGGGGCCTACATTGCGCCCCAAAATCCTTTGGTAGTCTTCAGATTTCATGATGCCATGCACACAGTCACAGACTATAGGGGCCTGATATTTTCTCTGAAGGTCTCCTCAGACAATTCTTTGCTCTTCTTTCTTTTCTCCACGCTCAGTATGGTACACACAGACACACAACACAAATGTTGAGTCAACTTTTCTCCATTTTAACTGGTTGCAAGTGTGATTTCTAGTATATTGCCAGATGTGAGGAATGATATCAGATTTTTTTTTCTCTGCTTTTTTGTGTTGTTCCAATGCAATCAAAAGAAATAAACATGTGAATACCAAAGCATTTGTAATTGTAACAATTTTGGTGCATTATCTGCCAATATCTTTGGCCATGACTGTACATATTGTCAATGCAGGTTGACCACATCCTTTGCAACTATAGCATAGCCTAACATAGATATACAGTACCTTATATCCCAACCTCAGGTAGCATGTTGGAGAAGATGGTGAGAGATGACCAGTCTATCGGCCAATCATAACACAGTTTCAAAAAGGCAAAATGGTGACGTAAGTGTGAGACCAATTGTTGTACATTTTTCAACAGAGTCATGCAATATACAGTACGGAAAAAAATAAATATAGAATATGGTAATAACATGTTATGATATTGATACATATACGAAACTTTGATACAAATATTTTAGATGTACAAATGAACATGGCCCAGACAGAAAGTTATCACTACAGTGAGCAAAGGAGGGGCTGAATAAACCTGTTAATCCTCTTTCCATTTTGATAGTGTGGGAATAACCTGATCGATGCAGAGACTACTTGTCAAGCTGACGCTCAAACTTGACATGTGCTATCAAGTCACTGAAGGGTAGAAGACTTTGTTTTGCCCATCCTATGACGCATCCTTAATTACTCCAAATGAACACAGAGGTTCTCATGTCCTATCATGCTATTATACCTCTCTGTACCATTTCTCTCATATCTTCTCATATGTGATGTGTGCTGGTGAGAAGTGCTACCACTCGCCAACCCTGCAACCTTGTGAATCCTAAAAAATGCTTTTTTTTCCTAATTTCAATGTGTGATACATCATTTGAAAGCTTACAATCTGTCCTTTCAGAGTTATGTAAAAAACAGAAAAAGGACTTCAGTTCCTGTCTAAAACTTTAGATATATTACTCTCTCCCTCAGTTCCAGACTTGCCACTGATGCCCTGGGCCATATGAAGCATAATTTATTCTTGACTAGTCAAAAAAAAACTTCTCTCTTATCCAGTTCAAGATAAAACACGTTGATTGGAAATCACATCTATACAAGTCCAATGTATGGCTTCATGTCCACTTAAAGAGCACTCAATAAAACAATGTTAGCATTTTAACAACTTGAAGTTACAGAACATGATTGGAAGTGTTGAACATTCCATTCATCTTATTTTGTTTCAAGATAATTCAAGGAGATTGTATCCCCAGGAAACACACACACACACACACACACACACACACACACACACACACACACACGACAAGAACAAAACATATGAAAGATTGTATTCATAAACTTGTATATCGATTTTATTCATGGTTTTTAGCTTTACTGGAGGGGCAGATAGGGCAGGGCGAGGATATGTACATTAACAGGTCATCCACTGTCAAAAAGGCTCACTTTGAAACTAGTTAACACATAGAAAAACCTATAAAAACCTTGCTTGAAAACACACACCAATGACACATACCCATGGAACTCACATGCAGGATGTTTTTCACAGCCACACCACATAACCGCACGCACGCATGCACACACACACACACACACACACACACACCCATAGCCCCCCCCCCCCCCCACACACACACACCCATAGCCACACACACACACACACACACACACACACACACACACACACCCATAGCCACACCCACCCACACACACACACACACACACCCATAGCCACACCCACCCACACACACACACACACCCATAGCCACACCCACCCACACACACACACACACACACACACACACACACACACACACACACACACACACACACACACACACACACACACACACTCCGCCAGCCTCCCCTGCTCTTACTTTACGTTATACCAGTAGACACTGTGTTCCATTGTTTGTTGCCAAGTTTCTGCACATGCAGCTTTTTAACGGCCATCTCAGGTAGAGGCTACAGAGAGGAGAGACACACCCTGTTTGTACACACAACACAACATGCATAGATAGGCCTTCTCTGTAATCAGAAACACGCTGGTAGTGTACCCTGGTAATAAAACACCTCATTGAACACCTCGTACATTTTTAACTAAAACAGTATTACAGTCCACACATGTACAACTTGGCATGCATTAACACACAGTCACATTCACCATATTCAGATGAGATGGTACAGTACACCAAAAATAGGACATTGATTCTGTGGTTTGTTTTTTCTCTGGTAAAGAAGTCACCAGTGTTACTCATCCGTGTCCCTTATTGTTTTCTTATGAACAGAAAGTGTTTTCGTAGCAGGGCAAAGTGTTTTCATAGCAGGGCAGGGTGTTTTCATAGCAAGGCGTTGGCCTGGTAGTGGCCTGGTAGAACTCACACACCACAAATGCCACACCTGTGATTTATGTGAATAAATACCACGCTCAACTCCTTACCATACCTTATCACCCTGTCACTGACTTCAAAGATTCAAAATTCGGTGGGAGGTACCTCGGGACAGGAAAATAACAGGAAGTTGAAAATCCAGTTTGCTACGGCACAGTTAATTCACTGGTGTCGTTGACGAGTTGTCATTTTGTGAACGTAGATCTCTCAATGATTTTAAATCAAGGGATGTCAATGAGTGTAAATGAACCAACCTGTTTGGGACGAACGTTATAAATTGACCCGATTATAGAATAGGGTGTTGTATCTACAGTAAGAATCAGTTTTATGTTAAAGGGATTGTAAAAGTAGTATGAATGGATAAAACTGGTTAAGTCTCTAGAAAGGTATTTGGGAACACGTTGAAATGATGAGGCGTCTTTGTGAAGTGATTTTCATAATGTCAAACATAATGAAGTCATTAGACCCATGAAGACAGATCAAACCACTACGACGGTCATTCATGCTAGGGGTTTCCCATGGGGAAATCCAGAGGCTTCTGCTGGAGAACAGAAAGAGGAAGAGAAAGAGATGTTTCATGGAATATCTCAATTAGTCTTTTCACCCTCTCCTCTTTTCTAGCTGGGGGGCAGTGGTGTCTTTATGACGACCGAGTGGACGGAGCTCTCTCTTCCTCCTCCTCTTCCTCTGCTTCTTCATCTCTCGTCCGGTGCACAGAAGTCAGCAGCAGGGTGTCGGCGTGCACTTCCTCGTCGTCTGATTGGATCACAGGGGTGTTGGCTCCGCCCCCGCTGGTGTCACTGGAACCGGAGGAAGTGGACGCCATGCGAGGCTTCGACCCCCACCGGCCTTCGCTGGGTCGCCGCTGAGACACGCCGCGCTCCCTGTAGACAACCTCTGCATCCTCATCTTCCTCCTCCTCGTCTTCATCGTCTACCACTGGTGTGGGTAAGAGAGCAGGCAGCAGAGAAGAGAAAGAGAACAAGTGGAAGACTTAGAAGCGTGCAGACATCAATGAATGAGGATAGACGTTGAGGATCAAAGCATAGAACTAGAAAGTTTCACTACCGGTACTTACTGTTTATGTCATATTTTTTCAGTGTTTATCAACATCATGTAAGCAAAGGGGTATCTACACACGATTACACCATTCTGGTAGGTCTGTGAAAGTTCCAGGGTAATCCATCTAGCTTGTTTTATATCGTGTCATACAGTATGACACATTGTTTTGTAAATCCCTGGATGAATGGGGACAAACCACACACACTCTTGATTAATGACTCAAAAAGTGTTTCTTATAATAGGTACACTAGTGTACTAAATCTAGATAAACGAAGTTAATCCCAGATTGAGCTCCCATGATCTCCCACACGCTTCCAGTGCCCAGTCACTTCAATGCTATTCTTTCATTCTCTCTGGGAGAAGATTCATCTGTATTGACACTGCACCAGAGAGGTTTACACAAGAGACCGGTTTATGTATTGTTATTCAGTATTCATTATTATGAATTAATGCAATAAAATAATTATAATAATTAATACAATAATTATTATTGTAGTGCCACAGTGACAGAAGCAGGAATAGGGGCTATAATGAGATTACAGTCTAGAGACTGTCTCTTGTTGTGATCACGTTTTTTATTACATTTAATGACAGACAGGACAGGATGCTTTAGACAAACACAAACACGGGTATTTTTTAAAAACGTAGCTTTTTCTATGCGTTTTGGCCTTTCGTCCACACGCAAACTGCGTTTTAGGTCACTGAAAACAGACCTCTTTTTACAACCTTTTACTGTTGATGTGTAGACGAGTAAAACTGAGTTTTTGGCTTGTGACATCAGAGTGTGCGCTGTTATCTCCTTTGTTTACATCATCCAGAGGCGACATTTTGTGCAATGGACGGAATTCTCAAGAAGAAGCCCATCAATGTGCATGCTTGTAATGTTCTTCTGTGGTGTTTGACATAATGTTTTATCGCCACTTACTGGCCTGGTATGCTTATGTGAGCGTTTTAAATAGTTTTTGTGTTTTCTTGGAGATATTTTCTATAACAGTGCTTGTGTGGATGGGATTTCTGTTTAGTTTTTTTTAAACGAAGGAGGGAAAAACCCAGTCTTTTAAAATACCCGTGTACATGTGGAGTCGAGACCCGTGTACAGTCGAGCCAGGGCACCTGGGTTAGACCGGAGACCCCCCAGGGGGGGAAGATCAACCTGACCAACCAGTTATCTCTGGTCCCCAAGAGGGTGTGTGGTGGGGTGTGTGTATGTGTGCTATGTATGCTATGTAAAAGCACTCTAGGTGTTGAATGTTCTGGAATTCTCTGGCGGTTAGTGAGGTTACCTCTCAATGACAATACCTCTTAAGACATTGGGAAGACAAAGGATGTCCTTTTTTTTGTATTTTTGATGTGTGATTCTCTTCTATCAGTCTAGAGCAGCTGTCCTATGCCAGTATACCTGGTCGTGGGGAGGACAGAGGGCCGTCGTCTGCCCCTGAGTTGAGGAACACATCCAGGGCCTCCTGGTCAGAGATGTCCATCAGGTCCATTTGCTCCAGCATGTCCACGTTCACCTCCATACTGGAGATACTACCCATAGGAGCTGCAAGGAGAACACATTTCCCTCAGAAATTGACTTATTGTCTTTTTTATTTTGTGTGTGTGTGTGTGTGTGTGTATGTGTGTGTGTGTGTGTGTGTGTGTGTGTGTGCGTGTGTGTGTGTGTGTGTGTGTTTGTGTGTGTGTGTGTGTGTGTTTGTTTGTATGTATGGTGTGTGCGTGTGTGTGTGTGTCTTTGTGTGTGCGTGTGTGTGTGTGTGTGTGTGTGTGTGTGTAAGAGGGAGAGAGAGAGAGGTTGTGTTGGCGTCTCTCACGTTTCCTGCAGTCGATGTGTAGGTGAGCCGATGACAGGTAGAAGTCCACATCGTGCTGAAACACCTCCTCAAAGAAACGCTGTCTCTCTCTCAGCTTCAACTGCTGGGCCGACTCGTTGTCTAACACCCTCTGGGAGTTATCTGTCTCTGCTGCCAACCAAAACAGAGAACAAATTACAGGCTGTCAATCAAACTCCTCAACAGGTCGGTCAGTGCAACAGTTTGTTGTAGAGGTGATGTTTGGTATTTTCACTCTGATACCAACAGATGGCAATAAAACTATGAACATCTTTACGGTAGCTGTCTACACTAGCAGTATATTGGATTTGATATCAATTGTGAACAGCCCTTCTGTAGGGATACAGATTTACAGAACATGAGATATACTCTGATTCTTTTTCAGAAAGCCCATGACTATTGATACCCTAGGCCTACTACTGTTGACCTACATGAGAATTCCAGCATACAAAAAAGAGCCCGTAGCAACAAGAGGCAGCTTACAGTTACTCCCCAGGGGGAGAGGAGGGGAGGGGGGGGGGGGGGGCATTGTTATAATGGATAGAGAAAGAAGAGAGAGAGAGAGAGAGTGAGAGATTAGACCGCTAAGAACAGGGACAGAGGGAGAGGAGAGGGGGATGGAGGGTCAGAAGAAGAGATGGAGGGTCAGAGGGTTGAGGAAGGAGAGAGTAGCTGTCCTCAGATGCATCTCCAATCTGGTCCTCTCCCTGACTAAGCAGCTGTGGTTGTGTAACCGTGTTCTGTCCCCCTCAGCACACTCAAGTCACACTCCCACTGCGCTCAGTGAGCTGACACTCCCCCTGAGTTTGTGTGTGTGTGTGTGTGTGTGTGTGTGCACGCGCGCGCCCGTGGTGTGCGTGTGCATGCGTGCGTGTATGTGTGTGCATGTGTACTAAATGACCTGACATGAGGACCCCCTGTGTGCAACATGAACTACAGAGAGGAAGACAGCCATCGCTTCATTTATATAAACAACATTCATTGACACAGACTTCTCTTGCTGTTCCTTGTCACTGGCCTGTCACTTCATCCTAACTTGACTGGCATTTGGCATTTATCAGGCGCCTTTATCCAAAGCGACTTACGATGAATACATTGTCTAAGTAAGTGAATCATCTATCTCTATATATATCGTAGAGAAACTGTTCAGGGGGGAAGAGGGGTCAGGGCTTGACGCTTACCTTTTCCCCAGGTAGCACTGTGCTACCATGTTGAAAAATTTAGTAGCACACCAAGAATTTCAGTAGCACAATGAAAATTGCGCAATTTTCGTCAACAACGACAACAAATTATCATAATCATAACATCAAAATGATCATAACCAGCTCTTGGCCGTAATAAAAATGGAGACTCACACAATGTAAAGGGGAAGTAAGAATATTAATTTCAGTTGACCCACGGTTCGGTATGAACCTCGGTTTTTGGGTCACGGTTCGTGTTTTTTTTATTTTTTAAATGCTACTAATTATTAACAAACTGTTACTTTATTTTGCTTATACTTATGGAACTTTAACATTTAGACACATTCCAGAATATGACTGGTAAATTGTATAATATAAATATATATAAACAAAAAACACTTTCAAATGTAAAAAAGTTACATAAACACTTTCAAAATGTGACGTGTTGTGGATTGGAACTACGGATCATAAGCTTTCAAATGATGTGTCATATATTGAAATCCGAAAAAAGATGAAGTTAGAGTCATTTGAATGTTGTTAGACGTCAGGCACATATAGGGTTAACCTCTTTGTAATGAAACCGGAAGCAAACGCTGCTAGCAGCTAGCGGCTAACAAAACACAGCGCTACGAACTATGAGAGCTGTATCCCATATACCCATTATGCGCATTTTAAGCGCATATAGGACTCGCGTGAAGCATTTCTGCGACACGCGTTTCTGTTCACTGTTTTCATTCCCTCATCGCTTATACACATAAGTTTGACTGCGCATGACAGTAGTTCAGTTAGTCGCACTGGTGCGATTGAATGTATTTCCAAGTCGCACAGAAATATATTCACTCGCAAATGCGACCAAAACAGTCGCACTGTCGAGCCCTGGGGGAGGATGAGGTCTTTAGACGGTTAAGAT
>NC_137676.1:17256181-17261181 GCF_963989245.1 Nansenia antarctica | reverse complement strand
CATTGTTTTGACATGAAAAGATGAAAAGACTTTAGGCACACAGTGGTTTGGGTACACTGTGAAGTGTGTTTGTTAATGGCATCATTCCAATTGAGCAGGAATGAGCATGAAGACAAAAAGAATAGTGTGAGGACAGGGGGGGGAAATAGAAAGAGAGTAAAAGAAGGGAAGGTAAAGAGGGGTGTAGGAGGTTTTGGAACCCAAAGACATCCTATGCACCTCTCTGACATCCTGTCTTATGCAACTGTTGTTGACAACAACAACAGCAACAACAACCACAACCACAACAACCACCACAACAACAACAACAACAACAACCACCACCACAACAACAACAACAACAACCACCACAACAACTACAACACCACCAACAACAACACCAACAACAACAACAACAACAACAACAACAACATAACAACCACAACAAGCCCCTAACATGGTTATGCACTAATGCCTATCATACATATGACTACTTTCCGCTTAATTTCTTTTTGTGTTGGCACACTTTCTGTGTGGTACTCACATACGTCTGAGCAAGGTTTAAGTGAGCTCCCTTTGCTCCTCTTGGAGTAAATAGAAGATTACAGTACTATCGTTATCCTCTCAACGGGCATCCATTCGGTGATGAATTGTTATAGGTTTTTCTTAATCTGTCGAGAACAGATGGTGAGGGCAAGGACAGGACGCAGCAGCCATGCCAGAGATCTGAGAGAGAGTGTGGCGTCTGTGACTAAGACATAGTCCTTCACTACAGTTATACAGTCAACACAACAACACAGTCCTGTTAGCGATAGATAGATAGATAGATAGATAGATAGATAGATAGATAGATAGATAGATAGATAGATAGATAGATAGATAGATAGATAGATAGATAGATAGATAGATAGATAGATAGATAGATGGGCTTGCAATGCATTGGGAGACGAGTCACATTCTCTACAAGACATTAGCTACCATTTTTGTTGTTTCAGGCCTAAATTGGCAGTGGAATTTGGAGTCACATAGCCGCGAGAGTCGATTCTTCTCCCTCTCAAAATGTATGACAACGTGGTTGTCACAGCAACATGGTACAATATATTCAGCTAGCTAGTTTACATAAATGTAAACATATATGGCAGTCAGCACCCAACCATAAAAGCCAAGACCAGCATGTTGGCAATTAATCATTGAGGCGGATGCTAGCCGCTGCTACAGCTGTCATAAGCTAGTAGGGGGGAAGTGCAGTCATGGAAACAAACAAATAATGACAACAAGGCTAGCAGTTAACCGTTAGCAACAGCAGCAGCTAGCCAGGGCTAACTGCGGTATCTCCAACACATACAGTACAGTCAAGGCCCTGTTCACCCTGGGATGTCAAAGGCACTCTCTGGACTTCAGCCTCCGCTCCAGACAAGCTATCTACTATCTGCTCTCCTCATCACATGATGGTACTTATTGGTGACATAACGTCTGGGTTAACAGAAGAGTAACTGGGTTAACAGAAGAGTAACTATTTGGACAGCTCAGAGTAGGCCATTAACTGAACCGTTAGATCACAACTTTAACCATTAGTGGAGACTGCATGGCTTTCATCAGACGTGTAGACATTCTCGGACACCATACTCTCCATTGTGAACCATGGTGACCTCTGCCCCCTCCCCTCCCCATCTCCCTCTTATCTCTGCCCCCTCTCCTCTCTCTCCTCTCCCTCTGCCCCCTCTCTCCACTCCCTCTGCCTCCTCCCATCCCTCCCCCATCTCCCTCTCTCTCCCCTCTCTCCCTCCCTCTGCCCCCTTCCCTCCCCCTCTGCCCCCTCTGCCCCCTCCCTCTGTCCCATCTCATCCTACTGTATACTGTGCCATTATTACATTAAAGCCTTCCCCCCCTTACATAACACTCCATCAATCCTGAGCTATTTGTCTGATACTGTTAGATAACGCAATGCCCTTGACATGGCGGTGTGTGTGTGTGTGTGTGTGTGTGTGTGTGTGTGTGTGTGTGCATGTGTCCATGCATGCTTGAGTGTGTGTGTGTGTGTGTGTGTGTGTGTGAGAGCAGGAGAGATGGAAAGAGAGAGAGAGTGAAAGAGAGAGACAAAGAGAGAGAGAGTGGGGGGGGGGGCCAGGATTGCGTGTCAGTTAAAGAAAAGCAACGGTGGAGTGATTCAAGTCAAGCTTGTGTGCCTTACTGTGCATTATGTCTGCCGTTTTTGTCGTCTGAGTGATTCGTTGTGAAGGCTTTGTGTGCCGAAGTCGTAGGGCCTATCGCCGTTTCACTCAGGACAACATGATGTCATGCCTTTTAGCATTATTGTGTAAATTGAGGTCAAGACGCAAAAACGAGAGACCTCTTGAATCTCATGAATGAGATTGTTTATTTTCTTTTTTGTTGTTGCAGATCCCTAACGTCTATTTAAGTGGTCCCAGATGAGAAGCGGTGCGTGACAGTCTCTGTCCTGACCCGTGTGATGTGATGTCATAACAGCGCACCAAAAGCACAATTCTGAGCCATCAATCGACTGACAGCACATTAATTATAGCAGAGCTCTGTGCTACATACTGTAGTAGAAGATGTCTGAGAGGGATTTGGCTTGAAAAGAACTCATCTTTTCAATCTTTGTTAGCAAATCTTTGCTGTAGCGAAGCTAGTTGTTTAGCTCAGGTAGCCGAGCTGCAGTAGAGTGGTGAATAGTACAACATCAGCTATAGACATGTCATTGGCATTGCCATGGCATTGCCACTCCAAAATAGAAACCAGGTTCTGACTTGATGCTGGGAGCTGCGTCGACAGATCTTGCCGCATGTCTCAATGCTTCTAGTGTGCTGCAGAGCGATTGAAAACAATGGTAGCACTGGTGAAAAGAGCACATGACGCTTCTAGTCCGTGGTAGGATTTATGATGTTAGTATTGATACATGTCCATTCCATGCAGGTGGTATTTCAGGGCAAATAATATGACGACCAGTATTGTGCTACTATTCTGATGATGAAGTGGTCGTCTGTGGCTCAGTTGGTAGAGCATGGCGCGGACAACACTTAGATTGTGGGTTTATACTGATATTAATAATATTATTAATAATAATAATAATAATAATAATAATAATGATGATGATGCTAATAATTATAAGGTTTATTTATTCTAGCACCTTTCATACATAAGAACACAGCTCAAAGTGCTGTACAATACACACGATACTAAAAGCAAAACTGGCGCTTAAAGATGTTTACTGAGCTTGCTTCCCTGATTTATTGAGGTAACATATTCCACAGTTTAGGGGCATAGTTAATAAATGCAGCACACACACATTATCCCCTTCTGCATCTCTCCCCTCCCTTACACTACATCTCTCTCTCTCTCTATCTCTCTCTATCGCTCTCTATCGCTCTCTCTCTCTTTCTTTCTCTCTCTCTCTCTCCCTCTCACTCTCTCACTCTCACTCTCTCTCTGTGTTCTGATCTGTGTGTGTCAGATTAGTATATATCGAGGAATAGGAGGAGGAGGAGGAGGAGAAGGAGGAGGAGGAGGAGGAGGAGGTGGAGGAGGAGGAGGGCTGGGGGTTGGAAAGCCCCAGGCCAGGGGGGGTGACTGCAGGCACTGGACCACATGATTACCCTACATCTCCATGATTGTTGTTCGTCGCCACTCTCTCTGCCTCTACACTGCCTGCCAAGTACAAACAGTAGCTATACAGATGTGTACGGCCTCCTGACTCCTGGGAGATAGAGAAAGAGAGAGAGAGAGAGAGGGGGGGGGGGGGAGGGGGGGGGAGAGAGAGAGAGAGAGAGAGAAAGAGGGAGGGGGTGTGTGTGTGTGTGAGAGAGAGAGAGAGAGAGAGGGGGAGAGAGAGAGAGAGGGAGAGAGAAAGAGGGAGGGTGTGTGTGTGTGAGAGAGAGAGAGAGAGAGAGAGAGAGAGAGAGAAGGGAGAGACTGTGTGTGTGTGTGTGTGAGATAGAGAGGGAGAGAGTAGGTACTATACAGTGCAGGCTGTCTGCATGACACTCTGACAGTGGACTACGGGCTCCCAGACACTCCTACCTGTCCCCCAGGGACCGGTTATAGGCTCACTCAGCTTTTTACAGTCTCCAGCCCCATCATCTTTAGTTATTACTGCCATTATTTACAGACCCGATTCCCCTGCGGCTCTCGCCTCTCAGCCACCACATCAGGCTGTCTGGGTGAAAAATCATTCATGAGTGAGTGAGCTCACTGCACCACCACAGCCACTCCCTCACACACACTCCGAGCATTATAACCACACACAGACCGTACAGCACAGCCTTAATGGTCAGTCCTGCTACTGCCCACACACACACACGTGCGCACACACACGCACACACACTATACACACATGCACTGTACAGTACAACGTTAATGGTCAGTCCCTCCTGTCCTGGGCATGCCTGCGCGCGCACACGCACACACACACACACACACACACACACACACACACTCACAGTACAGCTTTAATGCCACCCCGCACACCCACACCCTCGCTCCCTGCCCTGACTACCTTTTTCCTTGGATCAAAAGCAGAGCGAGGTGAACTCAGTGAGCTGGGAATCCTGTATTCCCAAAGCTATTTCCAAAGCCATTCCCAAAGCCATTAAAGCACTTTAGTGCATATCTGGCCTGCCGACCTTCGACAAGCAATACCCATTTAGCTCAAAGAGATCTCCATAGACCTCACACACACTTAGCAGGGAAATAACTACCATGTACTCTAGGTGTATATATATAGACAGGCTTGAGATACCCACACATTCACATTTAATCCACCGTCTTTCCTGACACAAAAACAGTCAACATGTACTGCACGGTAGTACAGTAAACTCATTTGACACCTTTCATCTGGATTACGCCTAACACCTCCTTTTGTGCTAGCAGGGTATGTGCTAGCACATCTGTCTATGTTCAAGCATTACAGATAACAGTAAAGACAGGAAATAAGCCATTCACACGGTGGTTCACTAAATCTTGTTTGTTTGGATATTGAATGACGCTGGTGGCGTAGCAACAAC
>NC_137676.1:17241181-17248681 GCF_963989245.1 Nansenia antarctica | reverse complement strand
TGTGTTTGCGTGCGTGCGTCCATGAATGTATGTATGTGTGTGTGTGTGTGTATTTGTGTGCGTGCGTGTGTTTATGTGTGTGTGTGCGTGCCTGCGTGCGTGCGTCCATGAGTGTATCTGTGTGTGTGTGTGTGTGTGTGTGTGTGTGTGTGTGTGTGTGTGTGTGTTAGCGTGAGTATATTGTATGAGTCACGCACCACTATCCAACCCCCTGGGCTTTGAATGTTGCTGTCCATCACTCTGCTCCTCATGTGAACCCAGTGAACCCCGCAGCAACAGCAGCAATCAACATGTGCTTCTGTGTTATTCCTCCCCTCTCTCTCTCTCTTTCTTTCTCTCTCCCTCCCCCTCTCTCTCTCTCCATCCCTCCCTCTCTCTCTCTCTCCATCCCTCTCTCTCTCTCTCTGTCTTTCTCTCTCTCTCCCTCCCACTCTCTTTCTCTCCCTCTCCCTCCCTCTCTCTCTCCCTCTCTCTCTCTCCCTTTCATTCTCTTGTTCTCTGCCCCCGCAGCTCTAGGCATATTGAGTCTCAGACATCTGCTGATGTTGGGAGCAGCGTACGTCCAAGGTCTCAGGGCGTCCGTGTGGCGACAGTGTGTTAGGATAGTCCAGACTGGTGTGAGTGAGAGACAGACAGACAGAGAGTGACAGACATGGTTCTGATGCAGAATAGCCTTAGAATTGCCACACAACCATGGTGGCCTGTCTGGGACACGAGGAATAGAATAGAAAATCCATTTCAATGTCAACAATGTCTTTCACATAATCTGAACCATCACAAACCCACATTTGCAAGTTTTATGAAGGTAAAACCTTGAAAACCAATCGAATGTGATACGGTCTGGTGAAATGACGAAAATGTTTGTTTAAAAAAAATAAGAAAATGTGTTTTCCAGTTTTTTTCATATTACGAAAGAGTTGAAGAGCCCCCTCAATATAACAAACAACAGTTTTAGGATCACTAAATACTTATAGATCGTCTGCCATCCTGCTTCTTACTGGGTGAGTTAGTGATACATAGCTTGTAAACAAGAGCTTGTAACTACACATAATTAGATAATCACACAGTCCTTGCTTTTGAACACGTCCTAAAAAAAAAGTTTGTTTACAAGCCATGTATAACTTACCCAGTAGCCTATGGCAGACGATACAGTGAATCTAATTGACACATTATAAGTATTTATTGATCCTAAAACTGTTGTTTTACAACAACACATTTACAGAAAACACTTATTATTTTTTAATCTGCGCTATTTGAGAATTACAGACATGCAGACCTTTTCACCAGGCCGTATCACATATCTTCTTCAACTATTTTCAATATATGACACATCATTAGCTTACAATCTGCACTTTCATAATCTGTATAAAATAAAATAAAACGAAGAATTACATTGGCAACTTGTGGACCAAAACTCCAAACCCTATCACAAATGAGACATTGAGGGAATATTATTTTTGGCAAGACGTAACCATTTCAGGCCCTTATCTTTATCACTTAATCTGTAAACCAGTAAAAGAGGCAATGGTTAGGGGACATAATCTCTGACACATTAAAACGAGGAAAGACAGAGATGCTGTGTTCTGGTTTATCATTAGCCTCGACAACGATGTCAACAGCTGCACTGTGCATCTAACAAGAAACAACCTTTTGATCCCAGATTTACCCATCTGCCTCTACAGCTGTAGTACTTCTACTACTGTAGGGGTAGTGGTGGTCTAGTAGTGGATAGAGAGTTGGACTGGGGATCAGATGGTCATGAGTTTAAATCCCAGCTGAGAAACACCACCACTAGTGTGCTCTTGAGTAAGGCCCTAAATTACTCCAGGGAGACGATCCCTGTAATCTCAAATTGTAAGTCACTTTGGATAAAAGTGTTTGCTAAATGATAAAAACGTGGCTTCCGGTTACGATGTGAAAGGAGGTAGACGCGTGGAGGGTGGCTCCCAGTATTTCATATTTTAAATCTCAACTATCGTGATCACTTAAACATATTTTTAAGAAAAACAATTAGAAAAAGTTCAGGTGTACAACTTGTCTCCAGGATATGCCCAACAAACGCACCAAAAGGGGCACACGACCATCTACCTCAACAGCTAACAGAAGACGCTAGCGAAGTAGCTAATATGGCGGCCGAAGCCTCAGCGAACCTGCCTACCGACCTACAAAATCTCCGCTTAATGCTAGTCACGGACATGAAGGACATGATTAAGGGATTGATCGAAAGCGCCCTCTCTCCACTCAAAGAGTCTTTAGATGCTGTGCAATCAACCACCCTTGACCATGGTAAACGCATTGCTGAATTAGAAAGGGCGCTCAACGGATACAGTGACACGACTATAGCCCTGGAAAAGACCTGTGAACGACTTAGCTCCGAGAATGAAGCTCTCGCTAGCCGTGCGGAGGACATTGAAAATCGGTCCCGCAGGTGCAACCTACGAGTCATCAATATTCCAGAGAACGCGGAGGGAACGGACACTGTTAAGTTCATGGCTGAGTTCTTTACAGAGGTCTGCAAAGATGTCTATCCAACTCCCCCCGTGCTGGACCGTGCACATCGGATTGGCCAAGTACGCCCTGGACCCACTGGACAACCCAGAGTGATGATTGTCCGTTTCCATTACTACCAGGACAAAGCCCGGGCTCTGAGATGCGATCGTAATCAGCTTGTATGGCGTGGACGTAAAGTACCATTCTTCCCAGACTACAGCATCAACACATCCAAGCAGCGTGCATCATTCGCCCGAGTGAAATCACTGCTCTACGAGAAGAAGGTCAAGTTCCGTCTAATTTATCCTGCTCTTCTAAAAGTGGACTTCAAGGACAAAAGCTACGACTTCAAGACTGCCCCAGAAGCACAACGGTTTTATAACCAACGCGTTGCTGGAGTGGATGGTGGCGGGGATGCTGACTAGTATATGGCCATATGCGGTGAGCATAAGCTATTCTGTAGCTGACACACCAAGAGGAAACGATCACCTTCATGACTGCTAGTATAAAGTTAAAGCTATGCTTAGCCTAACTAACTTCTATATAGCAGTAACCATCTTTCTTTTTGCCCCGTAATAACGTTACCGTGAACTGTTGACAACCCACGAAGGTTTGAATGTATATGACCCTGATCATAAGCCACCGGGGCTGGCTAGCTCTATGTTTTGTTTATACTGTGCTTATTTTTCACCGGGAGGCTGCATCGCTTTTTTGAACTGCGATACTATGAGAGGACAATTGGACCTATAACCGAACTTATATGCCTGATTCGATTGAACACTTTATACACGGACCAGTTTAATTAATCACTGAAAACCGTTCAGACATAGGCTTCATAGGATGATGATAACGTGAGTAAACAGTCCCCAGGTCATTATCCAGCTAACTCTGAGCTAATTTCAGGGATTGCGCAACTCATTGACTGTTAGTATTACATAGTTACATAGCGCTGTATTATGGGTTTACTTCTTACCATGACTAACTGTTTATATACGCGCGCATGCTTAAGGTGACGTTACATAGCGCTGTATTTCGGGTATACTTTCTCCTATTGCTAATATGTGTGTGTTGGTGTGCATGCGTTTGAATTGACGCTGCGTGATGCTGTATTACGGACCTACTTCCTTCTTTGATTGAATGTGTGTGCGTGTGCTTAACGGTATTGACGCTTACGGTTCAAACGCCTTTATTACTTTTCATCTATAGCCGGATGGCTCTTGTATGAGAGGCTACCTAGAACTAAAATAACACCGGAGCAGGAGCTGGGGTTCGTTGAGGGGGTCTGTGACATATCTAAAGGGGCGTGCGTTTATACGCGCGCATAATATCATTCACGCAGCGGGTGCATACATGCATAGGCAGGTGTGTGTGTGTGTGTGTGTGTGTGTGTGTATGTGTGTGTGTGTGTGTGTGTGTTGCTTGCTGTGTGTGTGCTTATTGCTGTGTGTGTGCGTGTTGCTGTGTGTGTGTGTGTGTTGCTGTGTGTGTCTGTGTGTGGGTTGCTGTGTGTGTGTGCGTGTGTGTGTGTGTGTGTTGCTGTTTGTGTGTGTGTGTTGCTGTGTGTGTGTGTATATGTGTTGCTGTGTGTGTGTGTGTGTGTGTGTGTGTGTGTGTGTGTGTGTGTGTGTGTTGCTGTGTTGCTGTGTGTGTGTGTGTGTGTTGCATGTATTCTGAACCCCGGCAGCTCTGTTTTAGCGACACTGGATATGGGCTATATTCATTCATCATATTGACACTGTTTCTTTTTGTTTTTGTTGTTGTTTGTTGTTGTTTTTCTTGTACTCTGGGAGCCACCCTTAGTGCTTTAAGGTTAGAATGTATAAGAGTTGCGTTAACTGGGAACATTTTGGATGTTTTTTCCCGCTGTCTTTTTCGTTTGGGGAAGAAGACTTAGGGACTGGGGAGGGACTGTCTGCAGAAAAGTGCTACTCACACCAGAGGTTTTATTGTTTGGTTTCTCTTTTTATTCATTTTCTTTCTTTTCTTTCTATACCTATTTTACCCCATCTATTTTGTTTTGTCATCTGCTTTGTTAAACAAGGAATCATTTGCTCTCCAAGACTCAATGGAAGTAGGCCTTGCAAAGGCATTACACTCACTGTAAGGATGCTTACAATTACTTACCTGCTACACTCACAATATGACCAATTTAGGCAATAAGGATAAATACTCAAATGTTCGGTTCCTATCATGGAATTTGAAAGGCTTGAATGGTCCAGTCAAAAGATCTAAGGTTTTTCTACACTTAAAACGTCTAAAAGCAGATGTAGCCTTTTTGCAGGAAACTCATCTTCGGCTGTCAGATCATGTTAGACTACGTAGTAACTGGGTAGGCCAATACTTTCACTCGAGCCTCAATAGTAGGTCGAGAGGTGTAGCTATTTTAATTAATAAAAGACTTAATTTTGTGGTCTCGGAGGTCAGGGTAGATACAAAAGGCAGATATGTTGTTGTGGCGGGTACCCTTTGCCAAACACCAGTACTCTTAGTAAATGTATACGCTCCCAACTGGGATGATGCAAGCTTTGCCAGCAACCTGCTATCGTCCCTTCCACACTTGAACACTCACCATCTTATTTTAGGAGGCGATCTGAACTGTGTGATGAACCCTCTATTAGATAGATCAAGCCCTAGGACTCAACAACAGTCCGCTATGTCTAAAGCTTTCAGTGTATTTATGCAGGCAAATGGCTGTGTTGATCCTTGGAGAGATAAAAACCCCCACGCCAAGAAATTCTCCTTCTTCTCAAACCCTCATAACACTTTCTCCCGCATAGACTATTTTTTTGTTGACCAACTTTTCCTGCCAGCTGTTGAGTCATGTGATTACACGGCCATAGTAATCTCGGACCACGCAGCGGTGCTCCTTGATATCAATTTATTTTCTATCAGTCAGAAAGAAAGACCTCTTTGGAGATTCAATTCCCTACTTCTCTCAGATAAGATTTTTTGTAAATATATCTCAGACTCAATTGACTCATTCATTATTTCAAATAAAACAGAAGGGACTTCGGCTTCCCTCCTATGGGAAACCTTGAAAGCTTTTCTCAGGGGCCAAATAATCTCATACTCAATTTCGTACAACAAAGACAAGCAACTTAAATTTGATAACATATGTAAGGCTATTTCTGACATAGACCAAAATCTGGCTTCTAATCCTGACCCAGAACTATGTAAGAAACGACTTGATCTTCAATCACAAGCCAACTTACTGACTACGTCCACAGCTGAAAAACTCTTGTTGAGATCAAAGGCCTCATACTATGAATATGGGGACAAACCTAGCCGTCTACTAGCGCATCAGTTGAGACGACAAGCAGCTGCTCGGCTTATCCCACAAGTTAAAGACAGCTTGGGCACTCTCCAATCTACTCCCTCTAGTATAAATGAAACGTTTGTCACTTTCTATTCCTCCCTATATAAATCAGAATTTCCAGCTGATACGTCTAATATGATAACCTTTCTATCAAATCTCGACATCCCTAATGTTAATCTGGCTGACGCAGAGAATATGGACAAATCTCTTGACATAGATGATCTTACTAAATCAATTAAACTAATGCAAAATAACAAAACCCCTGGCCCTGATGGCTACCCTGCAGAATTTTATAAGACCTTCAATGCCAAGCTTTCCCCTCTTCTACTCGACATGTATAATGAATCTCTAGCGAACGGCTCCCTTCCCCCCACTCTGACACAAGCTACTATTTCCCTTATTCTTAAAAAAGATAAAGACCCAACTGACTGTGGATCCTATAGACCTATATCCCTCCTAAATGTAGACAGTAAAATACTAACAAAGACCCTTTCCGCTAGACTAGAAAAAATCTTACCTAATATTATTTCAGAAGAACAAACCGGTTTTATTCAGAAACGCCACTCTTTCTCGAATGTTAGGAAGCTCTTAAATATAATACATTCTCCATCATCTTCGAGTCCTGCGGAGGCGGCTATTGCTCTTGATGCTGAAAAGGCTTTTGATAGAGTGGAATGGGGATATCTATTTGCGCTACTCAAAAGATTTGGTTTTGGCAATACATTTATCTCTTGGATTCAATTACTGTACACCTCCCCCAAAGCTAGCATTTGCACCAACAACTTTAGGTCCGCCTATTTCCCCTTAGCACGAGGAACAAGGCAAGGGTGCCCCCTGTCTCCACTTCTATTTGCGCTAGCAATTGAGCCACTCTCCATCTCCCTCAGGACCTCACAGCTCTTCCGAGGTGTGTTACGTGGGGATGCAGAATACAGGGTCTCTCTATACGCAGACGATTTACTTATATACATATCTAACCCTGTCTCTGCTGTCCCCCATATACTCTCAATCCTTCAGAGCTTTGGCGGTTTTTCCGGGTACAAACTGAACTATAGAAAAAGTGAATTCTATCCTATCAACAATAGTGCTAAACAAATCACACAAGCCGAACTACCATTTAATATCTCAGCTCAAGGCTTTAAATATCTTGGTATACAGATAACAAACTCATTCCCCTCTCTCTTTTCTGCCAATTTCTCCCCCCTACTTGATCAGGTAAAATCAGATCTCCAAAGATGGGGCAGTCTGCCTCTGTCCCTAGTAGGCAGGATACAGTCAATAAAGATGACGATACTCCCTAAATTCTCATACCTCTTCCAGTGCATCCCATTATTCCTGCCCAAATCATTCTTTAAATCTCTTGATAAAATCATCTCCACATTCATTTGGCAAGGCAAACAGCCCAGGATTAAAAAACACACATTGCAAAGAGGCCGTGACAATGGTGGCTTGGCTTTGCCTAATTTCATTTACTATTACTGGGCTGCCAATATTCAAAAGATAAATTACTGGCTTCACTCTCCTTTGACAGACTGGTGCTTGCTGGAAGCTGAATCTTGCTATATATCCTCCCCTCCTGCAATGATTTACTCTAAATTGCCTATATCCCTCTCCAAATTTACCTGCAACCCAGTGGTGTTAGCTACCCTTAAGATTTGGGCCCAGTTTCGTCTCCACTTTAAGTTTGCAGACAG
>NC_137676.1:17223681-17226181 GCF_963989245.1 Nansenia antarctica | reverse complement strand
CTAGTCACACACACACCCTCTCTCTCCTCAGCTGTTTGATCAGAATCAACACCCTCCTGTGTCTTAGGATCTCATCCTTTGCCAGGATGTTGTCCATGTGTCTTCAGTCCACTGAACAGGTGATCCCTGTGCCTCTGTTGAGTCTCTTGTGATGTCAACAATGACCCCAACTCAGGAGTTGACCACCACACACAGTGTTTTGAAATCTATTCCTCGTTCCTGTTTCGTGCATTACAATGAGCCCGGTCCTCCGCTTTCTACCTCCGCCAGCCTCTGTTGTCATACAACGGTTGGGACACCAAGTGATCCAGTACTGGATGTGTCTCGTTACTCCAGTGCGCTGGACAAGCCCCTGGACCGTTCCCTCTCCTCCTCACAGTGATTTCATGGAGGTTAACACTAGAACAGCCGTGCCTTTTTACCTACTAAAAGAGCCCCCTCTTTACAATGCTACGGTGCTATTTACACACAACGACCACTAGTTGGCCGCTTGTAAACTATTCTGCTTCCTACACAGAAAAAACGGCAAAATAGCTTTACACTAGCTTATCCTGATGTGATTTTGAAAATGTAAGGATACTGGGTGGTAGAACACACATATCTAGGAAAAGTCATGAAAGGAGGGTCCTGAAATTTGATTGTGCAAAGATATACCGTAACACTTTGTTTTACTTCCTCGTGGCTGATTATGTGTTAATGGAGGAGGTAGAAAACAAGAGGACGGGCTCATTGTGATGCATGGGACGGAATGAGGAAATGGTATCAAACACCTGTGCGGTGGTCCCTCCTGAGACCACAGCAACATCCATAGTTAGGGTCATCTTTGACCTCACATGGAATGTAATACTAACAATAACTTTAATAATAATCACCTTTACGTTGTATAGCACTTTCCCTGCAAACGTTGCAGCTCAAAGTGCTTTAATGGTATAGTATTAATGGTATTTAATGGAATGGTACGGGTGTGTGACACTCTTTCTACCTCCACCAGCCCCACGGCCCACCGGGGTGTGAGGGGACCTGAGTGGTTTCACGCTTGAGCGATCAGCACCACATGATGCCCAAGAGGAACATTTTAAAACAACAACTAATGCAGATGACGCTACAGAGAATATTTTCTGTTGCAGTACTATTATGATTCGACTGGAGGTAATGTAGCTGTAATGTAGTCAAATTATATTATTAGGTTTTACTCATAACATTTTAGTTTTTTTTATTATTATTTTAATTATTTCATTATTTCATCTGAAACTTCTCAGTCACTGTTAGACAAATAGCGTAGGTGGCATGGTCGCTGCATACCTCTCCCGGCATTCCACTGCACCGGGATAGGAGGAGAGGGTTGAGGTGTCGTGGCCAATGGCGTGAGGCGCGTGGGCCGGTACATTCTGCCACTCCGGGGAGGTTAATGAGCGAATCCTCCGGGCTCTCAGCCAAACACGAGCCGCTAACACTGGCTGTCCCACAATGAGCCTGACTATATGACCACGGAGCACTGTCTAATTATACACTCACTGAGAGAGAGGAGGAGGGGGCAGAGGGAAGGGAGAGAGAGAGAGAGGTGGAGTGAGAGGTAGGGGGGGGGGGGGGGGGGGGAGAGGCAGAGGGAGTGAGAGAGAGAGCGAGGGAAAGAGAGGGGGGGGGGGAGAGAGAGGGAGGGAGGAAAAGAGAGGGGGGAGAGAGAGAGAGGGGAGGAAGAGAGAGGGGGGGAGAGAGGGAGAAAGAGAGAGCAAGAGAGGGAGAGGGAGTGAGAGGGGGGGAGAGAGAGGGGGGAGAGAGGGAGGAAGAGAGAGCAAGAGAGGGAGAGGGGAGTGAGAGGGAGGGAGAGAGTGTGTGTGTATATGTGTGAGGAGGACGACAGTGTGAGGCAGAGAGACTGTTACATGTGTGAGAGAGGAAGGAAAGAGGGACGTTCCTGGAGGGATTTTGCTAAGTGTATAACAGAGAGTTTTTGAGAGGGGGGAAAAAGAGAGAGATAGTTATGTGTGTGTGTGTGTGACAGAGAGGGCAAGTGTGTGTGTGTATGTGTGTCAGTGTGAGAGAGAGGGAGGGAGGGAGAGAGGGAGGGAGGGGGAGGTTAGAGAGATCAGCAAGCTAGAGCGAGAGAGAGAGAGAGAGAGAGAGAGAGAGAGAAAGAAAGAGAGAGCGATAAGAGCAAACAGAGTGTGAGAGAAGGTGGAAAGGGAGGAACAGAGTGAAGAAAGAAAATGCTGTGAAAGAGAGATAGGGGGAGAGAGAGAGTGAAAGAGAGCGTGAGAGAGAGAGAGTGTGAGTGAGCGTGAGAAAGAGAGAGAGAGAGAGAGAGAGAGAGCGTGAGAGAGATAGAGAGAGCGTGAGAGAGAGAAAGAGAGAGAGAGAGAGAGAGAGAGAGAGAGAGAGAGGGAGAGAGAGGCTAACATTATCAAAGCTGGATGTTCCTGTGTGCTTTACTGCCCGCTGATCCAATGAGCACTCACTCTGTTACTCACCACGCAAAGACACCCAGAGAGGTAGGTGACCG
>NC_137676.1:17201181-17211181 GCF_963989245.1 Nansenia antarctica | reverse complement strand
CACCGAGTGCAACGCCTGTAGAAAATTGACGTTGTTCAAAGGGCCGGTCCAAGTGTGGGGGTGGGCCGTGTCCGGCCCGCGGGCCGGAGTTTGGGGACCCCTGCCCTAGACAAACATGTCCAAGCATTTCACTATTTCCATGAAAATAACACGCACCAGTTTTTACACCAATCTGAAACTATCTCAAACAAACTGATGTCAATGAAATGTTTGCTCTTGCTCATTACTATTGTCATGTTTGTGACATTTATCGATTCAACGATGTATGAGTAGATTGAAGGGGAAGATTAGGTTGAAGGTAGATCAGGTTTCTGAGAGAGAATGATTATGTAAGTATGTGACAGATTTTGAAAGTTTGTCACATTGTCACTTCATTAACAACCTCAATGAAATACAGTATCATGTACTGTACATTACATAATTAATAACATAGTTTAGTTCCTATGCTAAATATCCTTTTCACAATTTCTCAATAGTGAAACACATACAGTATACACATTATACCTAAGAAAAATCCATACATAGTGTTAGTGGCCTCTTTTACATGACATGGAGGTTTTGTAGTGGAGTGTGAGTACTACCGAATGATATCTAAAATGGTGTGACTTGGCTCTCATAAATGTTATTCAGCACTAAAGGTATATTCTTAGGTTTCTTCTTAGTTGGATGTCACAGTTAGTCCTATTTTGAGTGTCGCTTCTGTAATATGAGCGTGATAATTAATAGGAACCTCTATGAAATCCTTGATTGACACCTAGTTGAGGTTAGTTGCTCTACATGGTTTTATTTTCATCCCCTGGTCTGTTCCGTATTCAAGCGGCTGGTGGATCAACTCAGGCACACTGACTGAGCCCTACCCTGTTTGGATCTCTCATGCCATCACAATGCTCCGATCTCACGGGTTGAATCATTGAACTGTATCTTCACAAAGCATACCTCTAGGCCCTGTGAGTGTATGTGTGTGTGTGTGTGTGTGTGTGTGTGTGTGTGTGTGTGATGCATGTGAGGTTTAGCTTTGAGTCAGAGGCAACAGCAGAAGCCTGGGTCTGAGAGTGTGTGTGGGACGAGCTTCCTCCACGTCCCTCCCATGTCTCTCGTTGCCACACTCATTAACTGTCTCTCTACCTCTCTTCCCTCTCTTCCTCTCTTTCTTATCACCCACTCTCGCCTTTTGAAGACAGATACTTGACAGATACTAGGCGAGTATTATTAAGTGTGAGAGGAGGATTACGAATGTGTACACAGGATCAGACTACACGTACATTAGCACCCGTACATTGATAGAGTGTGCCTACAACACAGTACATTTGTGTGTGTGTGTGTGTGTGTGCGTGTGTGTGTGCGTGTGCGTGTGTGTGTCCATCCCTTTCACAGTGAGTAAGGCGAGTGGGCGGTAGCAGCAACTGGTCTGCTTATGTGGCGCTGCATAGCAGACATGCTTCTCACTGCTTGATATTACTCATTTCCTTAGCCCTATACACACACACACACACACACACACACACACACACACATAAACACACAGTCTCAGGCAGGTGCGCATGCACATATGCACATACACACACACTCTCACGCATGCTCTGCTATCCTCTCTCTCACACATACACACATTGACACACTAACACACACACACACACACACACACACACAGGCTTGCAGCTTCTCAGTGTTTTTCTTCGGCTTGGTGGGCTTTCTGGTGCTATTTCTCACGTACAGAGAGTATCAGATTGTGGCTGTGGAGCTGGTGACTGGGTGGTGCTGCTGCTGCTGCTGCTGCTGGTGTTGTGGTTGGAGCTGGGTGCCGGGGCGGGAGAGGACAGTAGGGAGCAGGAAGTTCCAGTCCTGGGGGGGCCACAGGAGGAGGGCTGTAGCATGAATGGCTGCACACACTTGGACATCTGCTCATCCCACACTGAGGTCAGTTTACTGGACATTAGCTCGATAACACAACAACAAACCTGTCTGCTGTCTCATCTTCTCAAAGCCGCTCTGTTCGCATGACATTTGTAATGAGTGTTTGTTGACTGGAGTCTGACTGTCTGTTTCAGTGCAGTAGGCTAGTCTGGGGTATTATTCATAGCTGTTGAAGTAGTATAGTTTTCTTTTTTTGTTATTGTGGAATAGTGTATGAGTCATTTTCGCTGCTCTTTGTGGTCAAAAGTTGAATGGGAGGATTATGTGACTGAAGTAGGACAATACGTACAGAGAAATACAGTTTGTAAGGCGTACTCTTCAAAACTCTTTAAGACGTGTTGATGATTATGTTCGAAATGTTCCAGGATTATTATTGGATATCCTACATTGTTCATTTGTATTATCAGGAAAACATGAAATGAAAAATGATCAAAAGCGTCTTCAAATGTTCTTTCAAGCTTTTCAAACTAAGAACTATACTTTCATAGAATCGCATGGATTGAAGCTCATTTAGGTTCATTTTTCGCAAACGAATTGTGCAGGGAAATGTGGGGGTTTGTAAACAGACTTGCTAATCAGTAGTGCTTTTGAAGATAATCTCAATGGACTAATTCAGTACATGGGTATTCT
Organism: Nansenia antarctica; assembly: GCF_963989245.1. Taxonomy (NCBI): domain Eukaryota; kingdom Metazoa; phylum Chordata; class Actinopteri; order Argentiniformes; family Microstomatidae; genus Nansenia; species Nansenia antarctica. The sequence continues at coordinate 17,208,637 of NC_137676.1, read as the reverse complement.
AATGCTGGAGTCTCTGACTGGACAGTGGAAGTTACACGATGTTATATCAATGTTATATCAATATCACTGCAATGTTTTTGAGAAAGCTCCCACCTCACTACGGGGAAATAAGACAGGATTGTGCTGTGTGCCTCTACATCTCCACTGTGTGGGAGTGCTGCTTTTCTGGGTGAATTTCTAAAGGCTCTCCTCAGAGAGCATCAAAGCCATCCAACATTTTTTAATTCCTACCACCCATCTGCTGGATGCCATCAAGTGCACTGGAAGCATCTTGGTGCCTCCTGGGGTCGGCTGATACGATTAGCTGACACACGTGTTATTTAGAGTTATGGGTTTTTCTAATATACTTACAGTACACACAAAATCAACACGGTATATGTTTACCCTGCAATATTGACGGGGCCAATAGAATGTCAGTTTAGTTTTTCAGTCTTTTTATTTTTTTTATTATTGTTTAATTATTTTAATCCATATCAGTGACGATTTTAATATGATTTTCATCCAGAGTTTCAGTTATGTTGGTTGGACCACTGTGATTATCATGCTGCACAGGAGAAATATGGTTATTCCAAGAGGGTTGCATTGATGACATTGGTGAATCACAACTACAACTATAACTAATCATCCGAGGACGATATGACTCAGTTATGATCTGTGTGAGTCAAAGGGAAAAAAAGTTTCTCAATTAAAATGTCATCACAAATGTGATTTTGATTGCGAAATGTATTAGAAGTTTACATTTTCTAATATTGATCAATAAGCGTTTAGAAGATCACCACATCTCAGATGGGTTTTGATCACATTCATTTCTGATACGTTGAGGAGAAGATCAGGTTGGGGAACCAACAACAGTTGAATTTGTACGTTCAAGTTATTTGAACCGTTCAAATAATCAAGGTTAGTCTCAATGAGATAAAGTATAAACCCCCCCCCCCCCCCTCCTCCCGCCCCCAGCTCCCCCTGCCCCCCAGCTCCCCCTGCCCCCCAGCCCCCCTGGCCCATCCTGACCCCCCCTGGCCATCCCTCAGGTCCAGCTACGGGCTGCCTCACCACCCCCCCTCCCCCCCCTCCACTGTGTATCCCGGTGTAACCTCTGCATTTAGTGTGGATTAGTGGATTCAGCAGACACTTTGTTTCCATGGTGACAGTGCGACTCGGTAACGAGACGCGATAAGTTGCCAGTTGGAGTTCACGCAGGGCAGACAGACTTGCAGGTGAGCCCTGAGTGGCAGGGCGGCGGGCGGGCTGGGGGGCGGGCGGGCGGGCGGGCGGGCGGGTGATAGAGACAGTGGCGGGAGGGAACAGCTGTGCTGGCGGTGCAGCAGCCATCACATCAAAGCCGCTCATTTAGAAGGTTTGGAGGAAAATTAGAGGAACTCCCCCGCACTGTGCTCTGAATGAAACAAGGCTGCTCAGCTCTGACTAATAGGCCCACGACACACACGGACACACACACACACACACACACACACACACACACACACGCAAACACACACACGCAAACACACACACCCTGAAAATATTAATACACAAATACTCACATACTGTATACTCACTAGCCTGTGTGACACACATTTACAATGTAGCAACACACACACACATGCATATAGACACACACACACACACACACACACACACACACACAAACACTTATACAACTTCCCCCCTCCATCAACAGCTCCTCTGTCAGCTTAGGGTGGGTGGTGACCAGCCCTGGCCATCGCTGGGGGAGTTAGAGGGAGTCATTGTAGCCCGAGGGGCCTTGTGAGTGTGTGTGTGTGTGTGTGTGTGTGTTTGTCTTTGTGTGTGTGTGTGTGTGTGTGTGTGTGTCTGTGTGTGTGTGTGTGTGTGTACGTGCATTTGTGCAGTAGTAAATAGAACTTAAGAAGAACACCCCTCAGGGGTGTGAAGGAGGTGGTTCACGAAAAAAATGGTACAAAATAACATCTACATATTCTATCCTCAGAGAGAGGGAGATGAAAAGTCTCCCGTTGTGAGCGTATGCATTTTGTGCGTTTTCACATCTTTACTGCACTGCCTCCGAACTGCACTGTTCGCAAAATACGTCGCGTATTTTTAGAACACTTGTGGGAGTTCATGTGCTTGAATGAGACTAGTCAGTTGAGTAGTTTCGGTTCCAACGCAAGCTGCTGCATTTTCAATGACTAATTATCTACAGCAATCATCGTACATTTGACCGTGTGACTGTATGTAGGATGTATCCAGGTTGTTTAGACCTCTAATTCTAAGGCTTGTAGTTGGCAAATATATATCTGTCTATCATAGTTGTGCTGGCCTGTCTATCACAGTTGTGCTGGCCTGACTTCAGGCTTCATCTGAGATGGCGTGTTTGTTTGTGTGGATCAGAGCAGACTGTCTGCTATGTCCTGAGAACTATTGACAACTAGGGCTGACAGACTGTCCACATTTCACTCTGCTATGTTCACATTTCACTCAATCTCTCTCTCTCTCTCTCTCTCTCTCTCTCTCTCTCTCTCTCTCTCTCTGTTCACCTCCCCTGGCTCTGTCTATCCGTCTCCCTCCCTCCTCTCTCTGTCTCTGTTCTGCCCCTTAATTCTTCTCTCTCTCGTATCCCTCTATCATATGTATTCCTCTTGCTTTCCACTCCTTCCTTGTCTCGCTCACCCGCCTCTCTCCACTCCACTCTCTCTTTCTCTCTCTCTCTCTCTCTCACTCTCTCCCTCTCTGTCTGTAGGTGAGTGGTGGTTCAGTGCTGGGAGGTCAGCAGTGATCTGACAGTGATGCCGTGTAAAGGCCCACCCCTCTCTCCGCGCCCCTCATTCTCCCGCGAGGCCCATGTGACCTAGCCTGCGCCCGCACACAGGGGGCCCCCGCAGCCGCCGGAGCGCCCATCCATGAATCCCAGCCCCGACCGCGGCAAAGAGTGCCTCCCCCCCAAGAAGAGGGAGTCCCGGCAAGGCTCTGCGGACCAGCAACTCCCCCTGGACGAGTTCAAACCGCCCGCGCCCCTCAGGACCCGGCCCGGACCCGTCACCGCCGCCGCAGGGAGGAGGGAGGGCAGGGAGACCAGCGACGGGGCTTTGACGAATCCCCACTTCCTCCCCTCCCCACCGCTACCCCTACCTGCCCCCGCACCTGCCCCAGGCCCGAGTGTCCCCCTGCCCCTGTCCCCCTGGCACCTGACCTACCCCTGGCCTACCCCGGGGCAGGTGGGGGAGAGGAGAGGGTCCGGTTCCCCCTCATGGAGAGACGAGCCTCTCCCCTCCCTCCCCTCCCTTTCCTCCCTCCCCTCCCCCGTCCCCCATCACTCCAGGTGGCTCAGAGGAGAGGTCCCCCTCACCCTGCCGCCCTCCCCCTCTTTATCCTCCCCCTCCTCATCCTCCTCCTCCTCCTCCTCCCCCTTTAAGAGCCCCTATCCAGCTGACTCCAGGGAGATGTGGTCCTATTTTAACACGGGCCGGCGGGACTACAGCTCCCCTCTCTACTCCCCCTCTCACCTGTTCAGCCAGCCCCCCCCCACCCTCTACCCCCCCGACTCCCCCCTGGCCGAGGGCAGACACAGATACCTTGGGAAGAGGCCCAACGGGCTGGACGGGCTGAGCAGCAGGACTGCCTCTGCCTCCAGGACGCCCCCCGCTGGAGAGTACGGGAACGACGGCGGCGGCGGCAGAGCCAGGCTGGAGAGCCACGCTCTTCACGGTTCCCACGCCAACGGCAGGCGGAGGTACCAGGAGGATCCGGCGGGCCGCGCCCTCCAGGCGGGAGGGGCGTTTTTCCCGAGGGGAGATTCCCGAACTCAGGAGGGCCCTGACTCACATTCCTCTCTGCAGGACAGGGACCCCCGAGGGGCGGCCAAGGCCTCCCCCAATCTGATCCCCACCAGCCCCCAGTCCCACGGGGTCGACCCCCAGGCAGGCAGAGGGCCTGTGCCGGACTCGCCAGAGGCCCAGATCTACTACTCACTGGGGTCTGGATACTCCCCCCTCCAGCAGAGCCAGGCCCAGGCCCAGGCCCAGGCTCAGGCCTACCCCCTCTACAGCCCCTCAGGCACCCCCCTGTACAGCCTGCTCAGGGACCCCGGGCCTGGAGCCCACAACCTGAGGACCTTACAGCACTCTCCCCAGGGGCTCCCCCCCCCAAACAGCCACGGCCAGGGGCCCCAGAGAGACAGAGGAGAGAGAGAACGAGCGAGAGACCGAGAGAGAGAACGTGACAGAGAAAGAGAAAGAGAGAGGGACCGAGAACAAGAGAACGTGAGAGAACGTGAGAGAGGAGGAGGAGACAGCGGCGAAAGAGAAAGAGAACGAGACAGAGACAGGGAGCTCTCTCCCGGGCAGTACGTGCGTTCCCACGCCTCCTCGCCCCCTGCCCCCCACCCCCCGCACGGACACCCCTCCGCACTCCTACCTCACTTTGCCAAGGGTTCTCTGATCGAGCTGTCCGGGGGGAGGCTGAAGAGGGTGGAGGAGTTGCGGACGGAGGACTTCCTGCGGAGCGCCGACACGTCACGGGAGGTCCACCTGACCACCTGTACCGTGCTGCTCATCGCCCCGAGCAACACACACGGATTCAACCATCTACAGATTCTACTCACCGACCGCAACACTCAGGTCAGGATCCACCACCTCTAGTTAATCTGTGTGGTTTCATCTGTGGTTGCTCTTGGTTATTCTTGGTTATTCTATTTCAGTCATTCAGTCTGAATGGATGTAATATCGCATCGTATCTCATTTAAAGAAGTATTTATCATTAAAGAACCTGGGAGTTACTTTTAGTTACGTCAAGTGTTTTCCAGGGAAATGCCTTGGTATGTGTGAGCAAACCAGAGAAGGTGTCAATTCGATTTCAAATGTTGTCAATTCAGAAGATGATTTATTGATAATTGATTTCTAGCGGGACTTTTTTAACAGGATTTTACACCGTTATTTGGTTGAGGTTATGTGTAGTAGTAGTAGCAGTAGTAGTAGTAGTAGTAGTAGTAGTAGTAGTAGTAGTAGTAGTAGTAGTAGTAGTAGTAGTAGTAGTAGTGGTAGTGGTAGTAGTAGTAGTAGTAGTAGTAGTAGTAGTAGTAGTAGTGGTAGTAGTAGTCATGGTAATGGTAGTCGTGGTGATGGTTGTGTCTCCTCAGGAGTTACTGACGGTTCTGGTGGAGTACCCGTTCTTCGTCCGGGACCGCGGCTGGTCTTCCTGCTGTCCACAGAGAACCGGCCAGCTCTACGGCCTGCCCTGCCGCCAGCTCGCCGAGGGGGACATCTGCCTGGCCCTCACCCCCACAAACACCCCCCGCACATACACACGCACAGCCCTCAGGGCCCAACGCACACACACCCGGGCTGGAGCCATGGCCGGGGGGGCAGAGTCCAGAACACAACGGGAGGAGATGCCACCTCCTCCCCCGCCTCCTCCTCTTCCTCATCCGCCTCCTCCTCCTCCTCTTCTTCTTCACACGTCTCCTGCTCCCGCCCCTCCCGCCCCTCCCGCAGACCCCCCCTGCGCCCCCCAGGAGCAGCCACGCCCACGCAAGAGGCGGTGGTCTGCCCCTGACCTCCCCCCCAACATGACTGACAACCCTCCTCCAGATTTACCTCACAGCTCCAAGCAGAGGAAGATGCAGTAGAGTGCACACACACACATACACACACACACACACACACACACACACACACACTCACACACACAAAAGCACAAACACACCCTCCTTGTCTCTGTTGCACCCACCTAGACACACAGTGGAGAGACCTCAATGCAGGGTTGCAGGAAAGAAAACTGAAAACTCAAGTTACGGGTGTCCAAACTGCTGCCCACCTGAGCCCCCCCCCTCCTTTCACCTCCCTCCTTCTCTCTCCCTCCTTCTCTCTCCCTCAGCCGCTCTCTGCTCAGCACAAAGTGTGAAAAGGGAGTGGCAGTTGAAGGACTTTCGGAGAGATCTCAAGTGACAGGGAGACATGTAAGTGAGACAATCAAGCACTTGTCTGTGTTCACTCTGTTTTTGTAATGGTTGTCCCACACGCCTACTTACTGACAGTGTTTTCTGCAGGGTATCGATTTTCAATCAGTGTTATGAAAGTAAACTCTATTGAAGAAGTGCAGATATATATCTATATCTATATATAGATATATATCTATCTATAGATATATATTTATATCTATATAGATAGATATATATCTATATCTATATATATATGAATAAATATATGACTATATATTACATTACAGATGTTATATAAATATGCTAAACAGATTTAATGCAAATTCTCGGATTGTCACTTTCGTAAAGCGTTTTTTCAGTTTTTAATTTTTCTTGCTTCCGAGCCGATGTTTGACTGTGGGTCTGGGTGAGCAAGGTGAATGTATCAGCAACTCTTCGCCTTTTATTCTCATGACTGGGGGTCGTGTCAAACGCTCATTCGCTAAGGCATTACCCTCCAATATGTTCTTAACATTAGCTCTGAAACGGGAAAAACACTAATGAAAATTGCGTAACAGACAATCCCCACCCACACAGACAGGTCTGGGGCACGCCATCTCGCCTCAACACCGGTGGTGTTTTTCCATTTATAAAATGAAAAAAAAAATAAGAAAGAGAGATGGCGGGAGTGTATTGGTGCTAATAACACGTTGGAACATGATGCTTTGTGAATCTACTTGACCCCTTTGTACTGTACGCTTCTGTTCCTGTTTCTTCTGTTCATGTACTGTATTATGTTTGAGCGCAGGGAAAACGACGAAAGTATTTTAAACTCAGATACGGGTATCTCTTCTGATTCAGCACACTCTCTCACTTTAGTGAACTTTTTTTCAACTTTTTTTGTTTGTTTGTTTGTTTTTTGTTTTTCAAAAAACTAAAACCTTACCTGTTTTTTTTTTCTTTGTAAATGTTATAGCTATAAAAAAAATGTATATTTTTAAAATTGTGAATCTGTTATATGATGTTCGCTAGAAATAATAATAATAAAAAAAAGCTTTATAGATTTAAATGGAGAGGTGATTTTCTTCCCCGTACTGTGTGTTGAATGGTTCTACGTCATTGGCTAACACCGTTGTGCTGAAATGAGTTAAAGTCGAGTATTTCTTTCATCAACAATTATTTAATTCACACAATATAATATCTGAACGATTCAATTATGGGGGAGAGGCAGATCTATAGGGTTGTTTTAATTTGACAAATCACTCTCTGCTACAGTCACTATGTTTGTCCACTCGGCTATTGCTGCACACATTATCACACACACAGTAGATTATATTGATTAAAGGGACAATCTGGGATACAAACAATAACAAAGCGGTCAGGCCACCACTCCTTTTGATAAATAACTTAAGGATGGTGCTTCAGAAATGTAACTACTTTCAAAGTCACAGACAGAGTTATGGATTCAAATACTGACCATGCATGAGATAATAAAAAAAAAAAAGTTTTAACCATGTTTTGAAGCTATACAGTGTTTGTTTACAATTACATTTTGGGTTTGATTGA
>NC_137676.1:17188681-17191181 GCF_963989245.1 Nansenia antarctica | reverse complement strand
GATGGTCAAGGCTACGCTAGTTCCCATGACAAGCCTGGTTGTTTGGTACCATACTGACGATAGATTTACCCTCTGTTACTGTGCAAGGAAAACAACTCTGTCACAGAGGGATGGAGAGGGAGAGGGGGGAGAGAGAGAGCGGGTGAGAGAGAGAGATAGAGGGAGATAGAGATAGAGAGAGAGAGAGAGAGAGAGAGAGAGAGAGAGAGAGAGAGAGAGGTGAAATGGATAACTTAGTCAGTTTGAGGTATCCAAAATTTACATTAGGCGTACCGTTGACTGGCTATGAATGTTCTGTTCATCCTGCAGGCCTGTCTATGACGCTAAGACATACAAGTATAATGTCTGAACATTCGTTACTCCAAGATTCTGCTCCAAGAGTTCCATGGCAAGCTTCCATCGAGAGCTTGTGTGTGTGATGAGCAGTACCAGATATAAAAAAAACTGCATAACAATGATTACACAGGAGAAATACAACCCTACTTAACATTCCCAAGACCAGGAAATAAATACACTTCTCTCTTTGTTTTGAAAAAACTATTTACACAGTATTGTACATGACGAGTTCATAGATCAAACCTCCTATAACCTGGTCTTTCAATGATAAAAAAAACATACAAAAACATCTAAAAAACATCTACAAAATATTTAACTAAACAATACAAAACATTGAACAAAAGATTGTTGACTGTGTATCACTATACAATCACTGCTTTACATGTCTCATACACAGTAGAAAGCACAGGAAGTGTGTGTGTGTGTGTGTGTGTGTGTGTGTGTGTGTGTGTGTGTGTGTGTGTGTGTGTGTGTGTGTGCGCGTGCGTGCGTGCATGCATGTGTGTGTGTGTGTGTGTGTATATATATATGTGTATGCATTTGCATGTGTGCATGTGCGTGTTTCTGTGTACGTGTGTGCTTGCAAGCTAATGGTGTGTCATTGATTGATTGTCTTAAACTACATGGGACTTCGGGGAAACTCCCATCCAGCCGCTAGTGTGTGTGTGTGTGTGTGTGTGTGTGTGTGTGTGTATCAGTGTGTGCGTAATGACCATAGTCTAGTGGCAGCCACATGCTCTGACTACCATGTTGCGGTACTTCTTGAGGATGACATTGGAGCTGTCGTCAAAGTAGAGCACTGAGATGGCGTGGAGCTGTGTGGGGGCACAGCAGGGCTTAGGAACAGTCTCTGGGTTTATGAAGTGAACCTGCAGATAGAGGGAGGGAGGAGGGAGGAGGGAGGAGGGAGGAGGGAGGAGGGAGGAGGGAGGAGGGAGGAGGGAGGAGGGAGGAGGGAGGAGATGGAGTGTGGGTTGAGAGAGACAACATAAAGCATATTACATGTCTGCTAAAATACAGCACGCGAATGCAATTCCTTTTGAGTGAGTGAGATCATCTTTTTTTTCAACTTTGAAAGGACTTTGCTGTGGAACAAAGTTGATGCTGTATTCACTGATGGTTAGGGATGGTTAGGGATGTTCAAGGGTTAGTAGGTCGATGTTCAGGGTTGGCATGGTTACTCACTAGTGTTTGCACGATGGCGTGGTTTGTGGCGTTCATGTAGGAGTTGAGAGGAAAGGCACACTCTCCCTCGCAGTAGTACGCAGCGTAGCCCTCCGGAGCAATGATCCAGTCCTGGCAGAGAGGGAGAGATAATATATTTACATTTTTGGCATTTAGCAGACGCCTTTATCCAAAGCGACTTCCAACAAATCCATCAGCCGTAGCAGGAAAAAGTAATCTATGCTCAGGCATTGGCAGTCAATGCTAGAAGAAGGAAGAATTACATTTTGTATTATTTGATTTTTTTTTTTTTATTAACAGTAGAGAAACTGTACAGGGGGGTTGAGGGGATGTACATATAGAGAGAGGGAGGGAGAGAGAGAGATAGGACAGATAAGAGGATGGAGAATGAGAGGTTAACTGTTGTCGTCAAGAAAGGAGCAGCTACCTGTTCTATTGGGAACCCTGGATAAGACAGACCTATACTTGAATGTCTTATCCGGTATAACATCCTATATAAAAGGGTATTGTGGACTATCAGTCTCTGCGAAGAAAGGCAAATAGAATATTTGGATATGGGGGGGGGAAAGGGTCTAGGGATGGAGAGAGAAAGTGACAAGGACAAAGACTGGGTGAGAAAGAGAGAGAGAGACAGAGAGAGAGAGAGAGAGAGGATGAAAGAGAGGAGAGGGGGAGGAGAGAGGAATGTGTGGGGTACACTCCGTACCTGCCACCCCAGGTCTCTGAAGCTGACGTAGAGCTCATGTTTCTTACACGCCTGCTTCTGATCAGCACTGCTGTTCTCTGGTGACAGAGAGGGAGAGGGAGAGAGGGAGAGGGACACAGAGAGAGAGAGAGAGATTGAGTGAAGTGAAGTGTTTAAACATACATTTCTGATTGTTTAGGTATATTGACACTCTTTATTCTTCAGAACATATTTGTGTGTCTAATGTGTACTGTCACTTGCTTTGGCAACCTCAACATATTTTCCCCATGTCAA
>NC_137676.1:17168681-17183681 GCF_963989245.1 Nansenia antarctica | reverse complement strand
ATTCTATCCCTCTCTTTTTTCCTCTCCACCACGTATCCATTCATTTACGTGCGGGGTGTGTTTCGTGACTGGGTAGATAGTGTGTCATAGTACTCTGGGCTCATTCATGTACACCAGCACTTCTCTGGCAGAGGGAATAAATGCCGGTGTTGTTCCCTCCTGAAGTCCAACGGCAACAGAAGCCTTTTTCGGAGGGGTCAGACAGAGCGGGACACAGGCCATTCCAAAGCCCCCCTCCCCCTCCCCCTCCCCCCCCTCCTCCATCCACAGTGTGGGTTACACACACCTTCCGGAAAGCTCCGATTCGCCGCTTGGGGAAAAGGCTACACATATTCTGTGACTTGGAAGCTTCCAGAACCAGAACACAATGATGGAGTATGGAGATCAGGAAATAGTACCTGTGTTCTTCAAGGACCCCAATCAAGGACCCCAATTGAAATAAGCCAGTGGCTTTCTTGGGTTTTTATCCTGTTAGTTGACCTTGTATGTAATATGTACTTTCATGTACCTACTTCTGCAAATCTTCTAATAAAGTTTTCAATCAATCAATCAATCAATTCTGCGATGACATAATCGAGGAGTGCACACACCACCACGCACGCACGCACGCACGCGCACGTGCACACACACACAACTGGCACACAGAACTGACACACACATATACGCACACACACACACACACACACACACTCACACACACACACACACACACACACACACACACACAGACGCTCACCTGTTGGAGTGTTCCTCCAGCACCTGATAGACGCTGATGCGGAAGGTCTCGTTGTCGAAGCGCTCGTGGATGAAGTCTTTATAGATGCGGAACTCTGCCGCGGTGACCGCCTCCCCCTCGGGGATCCGCGATAGGTCGAAGCGGAACTCTCGATGATGTCGCCGCACCGTGAGGAACTCCTTATCATGCTCCACTGGAACACACACACACACACACACACACACTCTCACCATCAGACAGACTGCAGGCCAAACTGACACTGACTGACTGATCGACAATAGAGACAGACAGACAGTGATACAGGCAGCAGGGACGCGGGAAGGGGGGTGCTGAGGGTGCTGCAGCACCCCCTAGCGGCAGGCAGAAGGAGCTCCTCCTGCCTGAATTAAAAAAATATAAATATTATTCAAACAATAATTTAAAACAATATAATAACTATTGTTGCTTTTGGGAATACAAATAAATTTGTTTTTTGTAATAAATGTAAAAATGTGTTTGTTAGTTTTAATGTTAGTGATCACATGGTCATATCTTGCTAGGGAATCTCTGAGTTCTTTAGCAAAAATGCTAAATCAGCCAGAACAATTGAAGTGGAGTTGGAAGAAGATGCTGAGCTTAACAACACTCCCATTAATGCTCTACTGTCGGACGTTGTTGAGAAAGAGCAACAGACGGCCAGAAACGTATTAGAACTGATATTCAGATCCATCCGATTCTTCGGCAGCGAAGGGCTTCCGTTAAGAGGCAATAACAATCGACATGGAGTGCTGTCTGTAATAATGGTCAACATCATGTTTGTGGACATTGTGGGACACTGTGAGCTGAGTGGAAATTACTGTAAATTCCAACACATTGTTGGTAAAATATTTAACGTTACGTCTTTGTAGTGTGTGGGTGCGTGCGTGCTTAACTATTATTGCCCGTGCATTGGGGCCCGTCGTTATGCCACTGTGTGCGTGTGAGCGAACGAGCAATCAGCGAGAGGGAGGGAGGGAGGGAGGGAGGGAGGGAGAGAAATCGTTATAATTTTTTCCCTGGCAATTTTTTTGCCCTGTAGCGTATATAGACAGCACCTCAGCACCCCCAGTCAAAATACCTTCCCGCGTGCCTGACAGGCAGACAGACAGACAGACAGAGACAGGCAGACAGACAGACAAACAGACAGTCATACAGATAGACAGGCAGACAGACAGACAGACAGACAGACAGACACTGATACAGATAGACAGGCAGACAGGCAGACAGTGATACAGATAGACAGGCAGACAGGCAGACAGTGATACAGATAGACAGGCAGACAGACAGAGACAGGCAGACAGACAGACAAACAGACAGTCATACAGATAGACAGGCAGACAGACAGACAGTCAGACAGACAGACACTGATACAGATAGACAGGCAGACAGGCAGACAGACAGACAGTGATACAGATAGACAGGCAGACAGACAGACAGACAGACAGACAGACAGGCAGACAGACAGACAGACAGTGACACAAATGGACTGGGGGAGACTGGGGGTACAGAGTACCTGTTAACCCCCGGTGCTCTGAACCAGATCCACACAGACCAGACATGTGGTAGTGCCTATGTTCCTGTGTGATTGAGACATCCCTCCAGCACATTACACTACTAGACCAGGACAGCAGGCATCTGGTCCACATGGGCTCTGGGATAGAGACGCGTGCTCTCTCACTGACAGCTTTATGAGACTTCTTATTTCTCTCTCTTCCTCTCTTCCTCTTCTGAAGACTCGAGGGAGGTCACCTCTCTGCTCTCCTCTCCGCTGCCCCTCATCTGGATCTCATGAAGTGGAGAAGCCCCCCCTCCCCCCCCCCCCCCCCGGCCTGCACACCCTCCAGGACCCCCCGTACCCCTCCGGCCCTCGGCGCCCCTGACCCTCCCTCCCTCCCCCCTCCTCATGTCACAGCCGGATGTTCCTGGGGTCAGCGCCTTGTCTCTCATCATCTACTAGCTCCACTTCACCCCTGCCCCCCCCCCCCCCACATCTCCCCCACTCCTCACGCCCCCCCCCCCACCCCCGTCTGAGAGATCCACCACCACATAGGCACACACACACACACACACACATACACACATACATACACACACATGCAGACACACACACACACACACGCACCCACCCATGCTTTTCCTCAACAGCTCTTTATCAGACTGCCTTATTAGATATTAGATATTTAGCAGACGCCGTATTCCAAAGTGACTTACAATCGATACATTTGACTAAGCAAGTGAATCATCAATTCACCAGTTCTAGCAGGAAGAGTAATCTAGCTCAGGCCAGGGGCCATTGGCAGTCGTCGTGATAGAAGAAAACATTATTTTTTTTACACTGGAGAGACAGTACAAGGGGGGCACTGGAGAGGCAGTACAAGGGGGGCAATAGAAGTCTTAGGAGGCATAGTATAGGGGAAAAGCAGGTGTCTCAGGAGACGCAGTGCTGGGGGGTAGTGATATCTCAGGAGGAGCAGTTGAGGTATAGTCTGAAGAGATGGGTCTCCAATGTAGTGAAGAGACGTGACCGGGCAGCGCGACTGCCGTGTTGGCGTAGAGGTGGTGGGACCAGGCGGCCAGCAGAGGTGTAGGAGCGGAGTGCACGGGCTGAAGTTTGTGGGGTGACCATTGCCTGTAGGTATGCAGGGGCTGTCCCTTTTGCTGCCTGGTAGGCAAGCACCAGGGTCTTGAATCTGATGTGAGCTGCTATCGGGAGCCAGTGAAGGGTGCGAAGGAGGGGGGTGACATGAGAAAATTGGAGATTGGGAGGTTAAACACCAGACGGGCAGCAGCATTCTGGATGAGCTGCAGAGGTCTGATGGCGGAGGCGGGGAGCCCAGCCAGGAGTGCATTGCAGTAGTCAAGGCGGGAGATGACCCAGTGATTGGGTCAGGAGTTGCAGTGCTTCTCTGGTGAGGAATGGTCGTATCCTTCTGATGTTGTAAAGGAAGAATCTGCAGGAGCGTGCTGTCGCTGCGATGTTCTTCTTCTTCGGCGTATGGGTAGTTGTTTTTCCTCTCCACTCCACCAGGCTCGGGGCCGAGGGGCTACCCTTTTACCACCCCGAGACCTGGTTGAGGGGCTCACCCGGGCTATATTTCTGGACACCCCTCCAGAAGCCACGTCATCGTCTCGTCATCTAATACCGACAGACCATGCATCCCGTTGGGTGGGTGGTACACCGGGCAATCCAGGATAATATGGTCTGCGGTTTGGTCCTCTGCGCCACACTCGCACGACGCATTTGGGGCCAAGCCCCATCTGTGCATTGATGAGCGGAAACGCCCGACGCCGGTCCGGAGACGATTGAGCCTCACCCAGGATAGCCTTGGCAAGTCCATCCCGAGGGGCTCAGCGCCGGCGACTGGGATGTGGTCGCGGAGTTTGGAGGTGTTAGCCTCCCACTCCGCGCGCCACATATAATCCGCCCATCCTGCCGCACTGATGTTGAGATCTCTGCATTGCTGCCTGAGATCCTGTGCGGCAGGCACAAATGGGTGTCTCGACTTGAGACGCCGGGAGGGCTCCGCTGTTATAGTGAGCCTATCATGGAGCAGATGGTTATTAAGCTCCACGGCCCGGCAGGCGAGACGTGCTGTGGCTCCCATGCGGCGGAGGCCTGCGGGCTGGATGCCTGCTAGGATGGGAAGGTTGTCCACGGGGGTAGGACGCAGGCATCCTGTCACAATGCGCAAGGCTTCGTTTATAGGCGAGTCGATGAGGCGGGTGTGGGCACTGCGACACCATACTGGGGCGCAGTATTCACTAGTTGAATAAACGAGGGCTAGGGCTGCCGTGCGCAAGGTCCTTGCGCCGGCGCCCCAGCCCGAGCCAACCAGTCGCCTCATCAACGCCACACGAGCTGTTAACTTCTTGCGCAGTGACTCGAGGTGTCGGCGAAACGTGAGCGTCCTGTCCAATGTCACGCCGAGATAGATTGGCTCAGCGGAACATGGCAGGGGAGTTCCATCTAGGTGTACTCTAAGCTCACGTTTAGCCTCCCTGTTGTTAAGGTGGAAGGCAGCCGACACCGTCTTTGCCTCGCTAAGCTTCAATCTCCATTTCCGGAAGTATGCCACTAGTGTCTGCATGTCCTGGCTCAGAATCCCCTCCACAGACTGCCAATTTCCAGCAGAGTACACCACTGCGAGGTCGTCTGCGTAGGCGTACTTCCGCGAGAGTGTGTTGGGCAGGTCATAGGTGTAGATATTATAGAGGAGGGGGGCCAGGACCGATCCCTGAGGGACGCCGTTCTTAAGGCGTCGAAGCCTGCTTAGCTGTCCGCGACCGGTGGTGAGGGTAAAGCTGCGGTTACGGATGAGCTCCATGATCATTCTGACCATGTGCCTGTCCGGCAGCAGGCGGAGCAGCTTGCAGGAGAGGCCGCGATGCCATACGGTATCGTAGGCAGCCGTCAGGTCTATAAAGACGGCCCCGGCCTTCTTTTTTGCCGAAAAGCAATCCTCGATGTCTTGAGTCATAAGGGTGACTTGATCTACGGTCGACCTCCCGCGTCGGAACCCGGCCTGCTCACGTGGGAGCAGCGGGTCGACAATTGGTTCGATGCGGGCATAGATGAGACGCTCGAGGATCTTGAAGGGGATGCATAACAGAGAGATGGGACGGTAACTCTTAGGGTCCCCTTCAGGCTTATTCGGTTTAGGGATCGCAACAACTAGGGCTCTTCGCCAGATTTTGGGGATCTTGAGTTGGCGCAAACAGGAAGTGAGGAACGCTCTCAGCCAGGACTTCAAGGCGGGTGCGGCATGGAGAATAAGCTCCGGGCAGATGGAATCAGGCCCCGGAGCTTTCCCTGGCTTTAGATGCTGGAGGGCAGCAGCGAACTCCTCCGGGGTGAATTCACCGGAGATGTAGTCACTGCTAGGTGTTGGGGCCCTCCAGAGGTCTGACACTTCTTTTGCCACAAGTCGAGACGACTCGCGGTCTTTGCCCTCGTATGACCCACTTTTCACAAATTGTGATGCGATTTTATTTGCAGAGATGGGGCAGTGACGGGGGGAGTGTCTGGACCTACCAGTGAGATTGTTCATGATACTCCATGCCTTACGGCTGGAGTGCGAGAAGTCGATGGAGTCAATGGCCTCCTCCCAGCTGCGATGTTCTCCGCACAGGATAGGCGGTTATCCAGGATCGCTCCAAGGTAGCTAGTTTAGAGCTTAGAGCTTTGGCACCAGTGCACAGGCTCTATTTCTGCCAACCCTCCCAACACACACACACACACACACACACACACACACACACACACGCACACGCACACACAGTCACACACACACAGACACACACACTGAGATCTCCGATGCTGCTGTCAATGGATGCAAGAGAAAAATGAGGAAAACAAAGTTGTTTTGGGGATTTCATTCCTCTTATCTGCTATGTATTACTTCTTCATGATTCCCTCTCTTTCTTGCTTTCTTTCATTCTCTCCATCCTCCTATCAGCACCACCCCCCCCCCTCTCTCTCTCTCCCTTGCCTTCTATTTCATTCTCTCCATTCTCTTTCCCTTTCCCCTCTCTTCCTCTCCTTTATCGCCTGTCACCATCGAACACACTTAAACACACACACTGCAAACACACACTGTTGAGTGTGTTCCACACAAAGGCTGTACTGTCCCATTGGGTAGTGCCGGGGTGAGGGCATGGGCATCTAGTTACTGGCCAATCGGAGACAGGCTCTGTACAGGCCACTCCTGAGGAGCCTGACTTCACGGTCCCTGTTGTCCTACCAGCTCAGTGGCCTTGCGGGTTAGAGTGTCCGCCCTGAGATCGGGAGGTCGTGAGTTCGATCCCCTTCGAGCCGTAGTCACACCAAATACTATAAAAATGGTACCCGATGCCTCCCTGCTTGGCACTCAGCATTAAGGGTTGGATTGGGGGGTGTACTTGTACATCAAGCCACCTCACACTTACGGAAACAGGAGATCCTGCTCCTATGGGCCGTTAGGCTCGAGAAACCGAAGGTCCTGTCTCTGGGGACAGCGGCTCAGTGTAAATACATGGAACGGAATGAGGAATGGAGTCAAACACAGAGCATGGAATGGAATGGAATGAGGCGGTTGATGATACCCATTCCTCATTCCATTCCATGCATTTACAATGAGGGGGGTCCTTCCGATTTCTGCCTCCAGGGAGAGGAGAACTGCTGTATCAGAGGCGTACAGACGTTCTCTCTGTAATATCTGTCTGTCACCCCTTGACGAACAAGCAGCAATAGACAGACATCCAACAGAGAGCACACGCTCAGCATAGAGCAGCAATGCAACACAATACCATACACAACAAACAGGATGTTATACATTGTTACTGCATACAATCAGAATCCCCACCTCTGGTCGTGCCTGCCACTCCCCTGGACCCTGCCACCCCCACCCTTCCTGCAGCCCCCCTGGGTCTCCCTCCCTCCCTGGGTCTCCCTGCTCCCCCCCCACACTCCCCCGGCTCTTCCTGCCGCCCCCCATGGGTCTCCCTGCCCCCCGCCCCCCCCCCCCAGCCCCCCGAGCCCCCTCCTAGCCCTAATGCCAGAGTGACCTCACACCTGTCTCATCAGAACAACCCAGCCACTCATCCACACCTGTGCCAGTGCAGCACAGTGGGCCACTCCATCAATGGAGGCTTTCATGGTGCCCCTGCCCTGCCCCCCCCCCCGGCCCACCCAAAAGGTCACGCTGTGTGTCTACAAGGCATACATTATCCTGCTATAAGGCTCTCAGTGCTGCTACACCTGCTCCACTCCTCTCCCAGTCGTCTCCTCTCCATCTCCTCTCCTCTCCTCTCCTCTCCTCTCTTCTCTTCTCTTCTCTTCTCGTCCCCTCTCCTCTCTTCTCCTATCCTCTCTTCTCTTCTCTTCTCGTCTCCTCTCCTCTCTTCTCTTCTCCTATCCTCTCTTCTCTTCTATTCTCCTATCCTCTCCTCTCCTCTCCTCCTCTCCTCTCCTCTCTTCTCCATCTCCTCTCTTCTCCTCTCTTCTCTTCTCCTCTCCTCCTCTCCTCTCGTCTCCTCTCCTCCTACAGTGTTAATGTCTCCTCATCCCCCTCTTACTAACATCTGCTAATAATGCCTGTCTCTCTCTCTCTCTCTCTCTCTCTCTCTCAGACACAGTGTTAACGTCTCCTCCTCTCCCCTGTTCCTCTCTCAGAGACAGAGGGAGTATGCAGCAGAGTGGCGTATCATAATGGCCTCTGTTCTCCCTAGACTCGTAGCTCTTGAGTTGACTGTAAGTGGTTGTGACGGTAGTAAACATATTTACTGCCTGGTTCTGCTCCCACACGGCTGAGTTAGAACCAGGGACATTAATCAGCCGGCGGAGAACAGCAGGAATACAAACAGTCCATGTGACACAGCCTTGTCAGCACACAGGTGCAAAGTGTGTGTGTGTGTGTGTGTGAGTGTGAGAGTGTGTGTCCGGGGGGTGCGACCTCACACGTACTCATACACAATGAGGCCAAAAGAATGTCAAGTCAGTACGGCTGATCTAAAAGAGCTCAGCTGTGCTCCCTCTCTCACTTTCTCACACACACACACACACACACACACACACACACACACACACACACACACACGTGCACGCACACACACGTGCACAAACGCACGCACACACACACGCACACACACACACACACACACACACACGCAAACACACACACACACACGCGCACACACACACACACACACACACACACACACACACACAGAGCTGAGAGGATTATGTGGTGTGGTTCCCTCCCATCTCCTGCCGTGAGATTTGAACCTTACGCCATAAATAACAGACAGCAATGACAGAGCAGCCTGGCCCTCTCGCTGCACTAACACTACAACCCTCAACCTCGACCTCCGAAACCTCCCAAAACTCCTTTGTCCCTCCGCAGGCCGCCCTGCCCCTCCCACCCCAACCCATCCATCCTCCTCTCTCTTTCCCTCTTCCATCTTCCAACCCCTCCCACCGCTGTCTCTCCTACATGCCCCTCCCATCCTCCCGAGGTCCCTGCTAAGCCTCAGTCCGGGCCCTCCCATCCCCGCCCCTCCCCTCCCCGCCCTGTCAGCTCCAGGGCCCTCTCTCTCCTCCCAAGGCCCAGCGCAGGTGCACTCCCTCTGGGGAGAAGACCTGTTCACCCTGGCCCTGGAGAGAAGCCGCCCGCCCCTTCACTAGAAGAAAAAAAACCTTTATCTCCACTTCTGAGGACAGCTGGGTGCAGCTGTGAAACCCTGCAGTAACCCTTTCTTTCTTTCTTTCCTTCTTTCTTTCTTCTCTTCTTCTATTCATATCCCACAGTTCACTCGTTCCGTCTATACATCAGTCACTGCGTTCCCTCTCTCTCTCTCTCTCTCTCTCTCTCTCTCTCTCTCTCTCTCTCTCTCTCTCTCTCTGTGCTCTCCCTTCTGCTTCTCTGAGAATGAAAACAGCCCCAGCATGGAGCTATGTCCTCCTGCTCTCATGGCTTTTCTCTCTCTCTCTCTCTCTCTCTCTCTCTCTCTCTCTCTCTCTCTCTCCCTCCTTCTCTCCCCCTCCCTCTCTCCCCCCCTCTCCCTCTCTCTCCCTCCCTCTCTCTCTTTCTCTCTCTCTCTCTCTCTCTTGCTCTCTTTCAATCTCTCTCCCTCCCTCTCTCCCTCCACCTCCTTCCTCCCCTCCCTCCCTCCCTCCCCCCCTCCCTCCCTCCCTCACTCCCTCCCACCCTCCATCCCTCTCTCCCCCCTCCCCCCCTCCCTCCCCCCCTCTCTCTCTCTCCAGGGCCATTCCAGTAGTATGGGAGTCATTACATGTGAGGCAGAGGAGCCGTTAAAGCCAAGCGGGTGCGTTTATGACTTCCTCTGGGAGGAAGCAAGTGGCCATCGCCCCACCTGTGTTAAACAAACACACAAACACACAAACACATTCACATACACCCACACACGCAGAAAAACACACATCTCTCACACACACACACACACACACACACATGCATAAACGCACACGCGCACGCACACACACACACACACACACACACACACACACACACACGCGACAAGAGTGAGTCCCATAAGTCACCCACCTCCCAAACCCTCTCTCTACATGTTTCATGCACGCACGCCGCAAATGCACACACACACACACACACACACACACACACACACACACACACACAATCACAGGACTTTGATTGACCATGGACACATAACTGTTTCAGTAATAAGCCGCCCGTTCCTTCCTTGTTTTACTCTTCTGTCAGTTTGAAATCAAACAGTCCTGCTATTCCCAAAACACAGATGTTCGCCTTTTAACCAAGATGCTGGATGTGGTCATGAGATATCAAAACCACATCATTTCACTCCAGATTGAAACAGACCGAACACCCACACATGTGCAGACCACAACAGAGATGAAGAGAGGAATTCTTTCCCTCCAAAATCCATATTGCACACCTGGCATACAGAGGAAGGTTAACATCAATTAGACCCTGTTTAGGCGACAGACCGCTCTAAGTCGTTTTTAATTAAGATCCTGAAAACCTTTTGGTGAGATCTGGCCATGCGTCGGGTTGGGCCCAACTATCCCAGCTTTGTCTCTCCGCACGAGGGGAAGGAAGGAGGCAACAGAAAGAGTCTTTGAGGCTCCCCCCGTCTCTGGCGATCACCCTCTTCCAGCCCCTTCCCCAGATGCCGTAATCCCCAACACCCCCTCTACGCCTCGGAAATACTGTTTTGGTCAGTTTTTTTTTCTTTCAAAACAACTGAAGGAATGTTGAAAATGTTCTTTTCTTTTACACCTTTTATTCATCCGGGAAGAAAGTCAGTTAAGAAGAACTCTCGGCTGAAATCTCTCCCCCTTCCTCTCTCTCTTCCCCATGTCCTCCCTCCTCTCCCCCTTCCTCTCTCTCTTCCCCCATGTCCTCCCTCCTCTCCCCCTTCCTCTCTCTCTTCCCCCATGTCCTCCCTCCTCCCCCCTTCCTCTCTCTCTTCCCCCATGTCCTCCCTCCTCTCCCCCTTCCTCTCTCTCTTCCCCATGTCCTCCCTCCTCTCCCCCTTCCTCTCTCTCTTCCCCCATGTCCTCCCTCCTCTCCCCCTTCCTCTCTCTCTTCCCCATGTCCTCCCTCCTCTCCCCCTTCCTCTCTCTCTTCCCCATGTCCTCCCTCCTCTCCCCCCCTCTCTCTCTCTTCCCCATGTCCTCCCTCCTCTCCCCCCTCTCTCTCTCTTCCCCCATGTCCTCCCTCCTCTCCCCCTTCCTCTCTCTCTCTTCCCCATGTCCTCCCTCCTCTCCCCCTTCCTCTCTCTCTCTTCCCCCATGTCCTCCCTCCTCTCCCCCTTCCTCTCTCTCTCTTCCCCCATGTCCTCCCTCCTCTCCCCCTTCCTCTCTCTCTCTTCCCCATGTCCTCCCTCCTCTCCCCCTTCCTCTCTCTCTCTTCCCCCATGTCCTCCCTCCTCTCCCCCCTCTCTCTCTCTTCCCCCATGTCCTCCCTCCTCTCCCCCTTCCTCTCTCTCTCTTCCCCCATGTCCTCCCTCCTCTCCCCCCCTCTCTCTCTCTTCCCCCATGTCCTCCCTCCTCTCCCCTTCCTCTCTCTCTCTTCCCCATGTCCTCCCTCCTCTCCCCCCTCTCTCTCTCTTCCCCCATGTCCTCCCTCCTCTCCCCCCCTCTCTCTCTCTTCCCCCATGTCCTCCCTCCTCTCCCCCCCTCTCTCTCTCTTCCCCATGTCCTCCCTCCTCTCCCCCTTCCTCTCTCTCTTCCCCCATGTCCTCCCTCCTCTCCCCCTTCCTCTCTCTCTTCCCCCATGTCCTCCCTCCTCTCCCCCCCTCTCTCTCTCTTCCCCCATGTCCTCCCTCCTCTCCCCCTTCCTCTCTCTCTTCCCCATGTCCTCCCTCCTCTCCCCCCCTCTCTCTCTCTTCCCCCATGTCCTCCCTCCTCTCCCTCCCTCTCCCCCCTCTCTCTCTCTTCCCCCATGTCCTCCCTCCTCTCCCTCCCTCTCCCCCCCTCTCTCTCTCTTCCCCATGTCCTCCTCCTCTCCCTCCCTCTCCCCCCCTCTCTCTCTCTCCCCCCCTCTCTCTCTCTTCCCCCTCTGCCCTTGAGCCAGCGGACCCCAGACACTTCCCCGACACCTCTCGCTCCGGAGCGCCCTGACGGGTCACATTAGCCCAAGTGTCTGTTCAACACCCTAACACCCCTCAGGCCCCCCATCCCCCCCCCCCGCCCGCCCCCCGCCACACCCCCCCCCCCCCCCGCCCGGTGTTGGAGGTGGGGACTCAAGAGAGGGAGAGAGAAGCTGGAGGGACGATGAACTTTTAGGCCGTCCAGTCAGGTCAATGTCAGGCCTCTCACATGGCTGGTAAGGGGATTATAATGCTTCATAGAGTCAGCCCCTAAGCTGCTTATCACGCGCACTCTAACCTGGAGAGCGCTGACTTCAGCTACTCCCTCCGTTTCTCTACCTCCGTTTCGCCCCTCTCATTCGCTGGATAATCCCTTCTCTCTCTTCTCTCTCTCTCAGAATCACTCAGCTAAAACATCCTGCCCCCTCCACCAGTGTATACACCATGGTACAAGTGTGTCACATTTTCCAATACCTCTAGAAGGAGAAAGAGAGAGAGAGAGAGAGAGAGAGAGAGAGGGAGAGAGAGAGGGAGAGAGAGAGAGATGGGGAGAGAGAAAGAGAGAGGGAGAGAGAGAGAGGGGGGAGAGAGAGGGAGGGGAAGAGGGAGGGAGGGAAAGAGAGAGATGGAGAGAGAGAGGGAGGGATAGAGAGAGAAAGAGAGGGAGAGAGAGAGAGATTGCTCAAGATGTTTATCCTATAAAAAGGAAAGAAGGTTTGATCTCCTAGGTAACGGGTGACTGCCCGCAGCAGAGTGATTACCGCGTTAGGAAACATCCTGCCCACTGGCGACTACTGATGACATCATGCCTCTGTGATGTATTTATACTGCTGTAACGACTGACAGCTCTGGCTCCCTGGGAAAGGGTCAACAGAGTTCCACACTATAACTTACCCACTCTTAAGAGTCATTAACTCACCGTGTGTGTGTGTGTGTGTGTGTTAATGTGTGTGTGTGCGTGTTAATGTGTGTGTGTGTGTGTGTGTGTGTGTGTGTGTGTGTGTGTGTGTGTGTGTGTGTGTGTGTGTGTGTGTGTGTGCGCGTATGCATGCCCATGTGGTTGCATGCGCAGGTGTTTCATATATTAATGTGTGTGTGTGCGCGCAGCAACTCTGGGATGAGGTCGTAAGACTGGGGGGGGGGGTTATAAGACCTTCATGTTCCAGCCCTCCCATCCCTGAAACCAGTCTGTGTTCCAGCCCTCCATATCCCTGAAACCAGTCTGTGTTCCAGCCCTCCCATCCCTGAAACCAGTCTGTGTTCCAGCCCTCCCATCCCTGAAACCAGTCTGTGTTCCAGCCCTCCCATCCCTGAAACCAGTCTGTGTTCCAGCCCTCCCATCCCTGAAACCAGTCTGTGGTCCAGCCCTCCCATCCCTCTGAAACCAGTCTGTGTTCCAGCCCTCCCATCCCTGAAACCAGTCTGTGTTCCAGCCCTCCCATCACTGAAACCAGTCTGTGTTCCAGACATTCCATCCGTCTGTGTTTCAGGCCTTCCTCTGTGACCTCTCCCTCCCTCTTATGGTAACACTCTGAGAGGCCTGCACTCTGCGCCCGTAAACACCAGAGCTGGGTTTCACCTCATGCTTCACTGGTCGTTATGGAGGTGCACTTCCCCTCCGAACCGCAGAGATTTACTGTATGTACACAGACCCGGGGCTCAGAGGAATGCACCTCACTGAGGTTATAGACCCTCTCTCCCTCTGCTCGACGTGGCTCCGTACAAGCCAGATCTGTCCCTGTTCTACATGGCCCCATACCAGCCAGATCTGTCCTTGTTCTACATGGCCCCATACCAGCCAGATCTGTCCCTGTTCTAAATGGCCGCATACCAGCCAGATCTCTCTGCTCTACATGGCCCTATCCGCTTGTTAAGTCTGACGTCAAAAGTGACGTTTAACTATTTCCGGGTCTAAACCAGAAATTCTCCGCACCAGAGTACCTCTGAACTACAGCGGTAGAATGACAGTTTAATCGTTTTTTAGACTCTGATCTATTCATTCAACAAGGGACACAGCACTTTCCCGTTTTCTCCATATTGTCAGGGTATTTGAGCCTCGGAAAAGCGCTGTATAAATATAATTAATTATTATTATTATTTCTCCATTTCGAAGACAGCGCCTCAGCCAACGTCGGACCCGGAAACACGTCACGACTTAACAAGCGGATACCAGCCAGATCTCTCTGCTCTACACAGCCCTATACCAGCCAGATCTCTCTGCTCTACACAGCCCTATACTAGCCAGATCTGTCCCTGTTCTACAAGGCCCCATACCAGCCAGATCTCTCTCTGGCCCTCTCTCTGGCCCTATACCAGACAGATCTGTCCCTGTTCTACACAGCCCTATACCAGACAGATCTGTCCCTGTTCTACATAGCCCTATACCAGCCAGATCCCTTTATAAAGGAGATCACTGTCTCTACCGCCACATCACACCCGGCTCCCTCCCCGTAACTGCTGGCCCTATGAGCCAGATCTCTCTCTACACTGCCCTGTCAACCGGACCGCTCCCTGCTCCACTCCTAAGCCTTGTCAGGCTTGAAGAGAGATGCTGGAGCTTGAGAGGGAATGAGAAGGTTCATCTTGACAGACAAACTGTAAGCATACTTTCGAGCTGTACGGTCATTGCATGGTCCCGGCTCTGTGGTGTGTGTGTGTGTGTGTGTGTGTGTGTGTGTGTGTGTGCATGGTCGTGTGCGTGTGCTTGTGGAGAGGGCTGGATAGAAAACAGAGATTTCTGCCATATTGACTAGACTAGGATCTGTCGGCTAATGCCAGCGTAACCATCTGTGCTTCCTTTCACTAAGGCGATATCACAACTCCAGAAAGACATGCGACCACAGTCATTCAGAGTTCCCCCTCTCTTTTCTCCTCATCCCCCCTTTTTACGTTCTTTAATTTAGCGGCCGCAGCAACCACACCCTCCTCAACCAGCCAAGCCACCTCTTATTATAGACCTCAGGAGAATACACACACACACATACAGTACACACACACACACACATACGCACACACACACACATACAGTACACACACACACACACACACACATACGCATACACACACACACACACACACACACACACACATACACACATACACACATACACACATACACACATACACACACACACACACACACACACAGGGGAGAATTCCAGTGTCTACATAAATAT
>NC_137676.1:17086698-17154198 GCF_963989245.1 Nansenia antarctica | reverse complement strand
TCTCTCTCTTCTCTCTCTCTCGGAATCACTCAGCTAAAACATCCTGCCCCCTCCACCAGTGTATACACCATGGTACAAGTGTGTCACATTTTCCAATACCTCTAGAAGGAGAAAGAGAGAGAGAGAGAGAGAGAGAGAGAGAGAGAGAGAGAGAGAGAGAGAGGGAGGGAGAGAGAGAGAGAGGGAGAGAGAGATGGGGAGAGAGAAAGAGAGAGGGAGAGAGAGAGAGGGGGAGAGAGAGGGAGGGGAAGAGGGAGGGAGGGAAAGAGAGAGATGGAGAGAGAGAGGGAGGGATAGAGAGAGAAAGAGAGGGAGAGAGAGAGAGATTGCTCAAGATGTTTATCCTATAAAAAGGAAAGAAGGTTTGATCTCCTAGGTAACGGGTGACTGCCCGCAGCAGAGTGATTACCGCGTTAGGAAACATCCTGCCCACTGGCGACTACTGATGACATCATGCCTCTGTGATGTATTTATACTGCTGTAACGACTGACAGCTCTGGCTCCCTGGAAAGGGTCAACAATAACTTACCCACTCTTAAGAGTCATTAACTCACCGTGTGTGTGTGTGTGTGTGTGTGTGTGTGTTAATGTGTGTGTGTGCGTGTTAATGTGTGTGTGTGTGTGTGTGTGTGTGTGTGTGTGTGTGTGTGTGTGTGTGTGTGTGCGCGCGTATGCATGCCCATGTGGTTGCATGCGCAGGTGTTTCATATATTAATGTGTGTGTGTGCGCGCAGCAACTCTGGGATGAGGTCGTAAGACTGGGGGGGGGGGGTTATAAGACCTTCATGTTCCAGCCCTCCCATCCCTGAAACCAGTCTGTGTTCCAGCCCTCCATATCCCTGAAACCAGTCTGTGTTCCAGCCCTCCCATCCCTGAAACCAGTCTGTGTTCCAGCCCTCCCATCCCTGAACCAGTCTGTGTTCCAGCCCTCCCATCCCTGAAACCAGTCTGTGTTCCAGCCCTCCCATCCCTGAAACCAGTCTGTGTCCAGCCCTCCCATCCCTCTGAAACCAGTCTGTGTTCCAGCCCTCCCATCCCTGAAACCAGTCTGTGTTCCAGCCCTCCCATCCCTGAAACCAGTCCTGTGTTCCAGCCCTCCCATCCCTGAAACCAGTCTGTGTTCCAGCCCTCCCATCCCTGAAACCAGTCTGTGGTCCAGCCCTCCCATCCCTCTGAAACCAGTCTGTGTTCCAGCCCTCCCATCCCTGAAACCAGTCTGTGTTCCAGCCCTCCCATCCCTGAAACCAGTCTGTGGTCCAGCCCTCCCATCCCTCTGAAACCAGTCTGTGTTCCAGCCCTCCCATCCCTGAAACCAGTCTGTGTTCCAGCCCTCCCATCCCTGAAACCAGTCTGTGTTCCAGACATTCCATCCGTCTGTGTTTCAGGCCTTCCTCTGTGACCTCTCCCTCCCTCTTATGGTAACACTCTGAGAGGCCTGCACTCTGCGCCCGTAAACACCAGAGCTGGGTTTCACCTCATGCTTCACTGGTCGTTATGGAGGTGCACTTCCCCTCCGAACCGCAGAGATTTACTGTATGTACACAGACCCGGGGCTCAGAGGAATGCACCTCACTGAGGTTATAGACCCTCTCTCCCTCTGCTCGACGTGGCTCCGTACAAGCCAGATCTGTCCCTGTTCTACATGGCCCCATACCAGCCAGATCTGTCCTTGTTCTACATGGCCCCATACCAGCCAGATCTGTCCCTGTTCTAAATGGCCGCATACCAGCCAGATCTCTCTGCTCTACATGGCCCTATCCGCTTGTTAAGTCTGACGTCAAAAGTGACGTTTAACTATTTCCGGGTCTAAACCAGAAATTCTCCGCACCAGAGTACCTCTGAACTACAGCGGTAGAATGACAGTTTAATCGTTTTTTAGACTCGGATCTATTCATTCAACAAGGGACACAGCACTTTCCCGTTTTCTCCATATTGTCAGGGTATTTGAGCCTCGGAAAAGCGCTGTATAAATATAATTAATTATTATTATTATTTCTCCATTCCGAAGACAGCGCCTCAGCCAACGTTGGACCCGGAAACACGTCACGACTTAACAAGCGGATACCAGCCAGATCTCTCTGCTCTACACAGCCCTATACCAGCCAGATCTCTCTGCTCTACACAGCCCTATACTAGCCAGATCTGTCCCTGTTCTACAAGGCCCCATACCAGCCAGATCTCTCTCTGGCCCTCTCTCTGGCCCTATACCAGACAGATCTGTCCCTGTTCTACACAGCCCTATACCAGACAGATCTGTCCCTGTTCTACACAGCCCTATACCAGCCAGATCCCTTTATAAAGGAGATCACTGTCTCTACCGCCACATCACACCCGGCTCCCTCCCCGTAACTGCTGGCCCTATGAGCCAGATCTCTCTCTACACTGCCCTGTCAACCGGACCGCTCCCTGCTCCACTCCTAAGCCTTGTCAGGCTTGAAGAGAGATGCTGGAGCTTGAGAGGAATGAGAAGGTTCATCTTGACAGACAAACTGTAAGCATACTTTCGAGCTGTACGGTCATTGCATGGTCCCGGCTTTGTGGTGTGTGTGTGTGTGTGTGTGTGTGTGTGTGTGTGTGTGTGTGTGCATGGTCGTGTGCGTGTGCTTGTGGAGAGGGCTGGATAGAAAACAGAGATTTCTGCCATATTGACTAGACTAGGATCTGTCGGCTAATGCCAGCGTAACCATCTGTGCTTCCTTTCACTAAGGCGATATCACAACTCCAGAAAGACATGCGACCACAGTCATTCAGAGTTCCCCCTCTCTTTTCTCCTCATCCCCCTTTTTACGTTCTTTAATTTAGCGGCCGCAGCAACCACACCCTCCTCAACCAGCCAAGCCACCTCTTATTATAGACCTCAGGAGAATACACACACACATACAGTACACACACACACACACACACACATACGCACACACACACATACAGTACACACACACACACACACACACATACGCATACACACACACACACATACACACATACACACATACACACATACACACACACACACATACACACACACACACACACACACACACACACACACACACACAGGGGAGAATTCCCAGTGTCTACATAAATATTTTTATAATCCTCCCCAAAACCCAGGGCGGCATCCTCGACACAGATGACGGGCGCGTTGGCACCCTCATTTTAAGAGCTTGTTGTTTATTTAGTTTAACAACCGTTCCTTTTCAAAATAAATGAAATACTTGTGAAGGATGTGGTCTAACACAGCTAAGGGTTACAGCTGTAGCCTTTCCCAGATAAACAGAAAACTGCCACATCAAATTCATATTTCACACTAGATTGACATGCTGTAATATTTCAGCACTTAGCATAAAAAAAAACACTTGCTTACAGTTGTTGCTTGGCTTTTACAAGCTTTTGATTTGGCCTGTTTAAGAGTGATTTGGCCTGTTTAAGAGTGATTTGGCTGTTTAAGAGTGATTTGGCCTGTTTAAGAGACTGTTAGGCATTATGGTCTTCTGCTAATGCAACCTTCCACTAGAACAACCAGCTCACAACACACAGTCTCAGGACAGAATGGATCATGTTGCATTTCACTGCACATACACAGACGCTCATCCTAACACACAACAGTAACACATATCCTACACACACACACACACACACACACACACACACACACACAAGTGCTCTCTTCTCCCTCTCCTCTCCTCTCCCTCTACTCTCCTCTCCTCTCCTCTCCTTTCCCACTCATCTCCTCTCCTCTCCTCTCCTCTCCTCTCCTCTCTCTATAGTATGGGCCACAGGGCAGAACTAGTCTCAGTGTTGTGTTTGTTTGTTTCCCCAACAGGGTGGTTGGTCACGGGGGCACCGGCCCACATCTGGCCCACATCTGGGCCCTCTCTCTGGGGTAATCTCTGCTCCATGCTGTCCTCCATGGTAGGCAAAGAGATTGGGCTTAACCACATGTCTGTCTCTCTGTCTCTCTCTGTGTCTCTCTCTCTTTCTCTCTGTCTCTCTCTCTCTCTCTCTCTCTCTCTCTCTCTCTCTCTCTCTCTGCTATAAGGGTACTGGAGACATATCACATGATGTTTCTATTGCAAGACCTCACTAACCCAGATAAAAGAGTGGTTATAAGTATACTGTCGGATAAATCACTTAATGTGTCTTGCTCCCTTTCTCTCTCTCTCTCTCTCTCTCTCTCTCTCTCTCTCTCTCTCTCTCTCTCTCTCTCTCTCTCTCTCTCTCTCTCTCTCTCTCTCTCTCTCTCTCTCGATCAGACCCTGTGATTAAATGCAATCCCAGGGGTAAATTATGTCAGCTTACTCCTTGAGTCAAAATGACCCCTTTGCTCAGAGAGAGAAGAGAGATGATAAAAAAGAAGAAAAAAAAGAAGACGCGCTGCTGGACGAAACATTCCTGCCTTGAGTGCGGACCGTCCGTCAGCTCAGCAGCGCCCAGGACGCCGCCCCTCACTGGACGCCCGCCGCGCGGGACATCTGGGCAGGGCCACTGCT
The DNA here is from genome assembly GCF_963989245.1 of Nansenia antarctica. NCBI lineage: Eukaryota > Metazoa > Chordata > Actinopteri > Argentiniformes > Microstomatidae > Nansenia > Nansenia antarctica. The sequence continues at coordinate 17,149,708 of NC_137676.1, read as the reverse complement.
GGACATTCAGGTGCCGTAAGCGTAAATGGGGGAGGGGGTTGCTAGCGGAGAACATTTTTGTCGAGTGGGGAGGGGGGGTGGGGGGGGATTGAGGTAATAGCGCTAAAAGGATGCCTATTGTAGCTGTGCTTCATCTATGATTATTATTATGATAGTATGATAATCATTAGGCTGATTTGGGGGGGGGGGGGGGGCTCTCAGGGCCTCTCTTGGTGCCCTAAGCACAGCGTGTGTGTGATGCGTGTGTACGTAGCGGAGGCCCTGCATCTGGGCCTCTAGAGCCTGGGACGTCGCCTGCTGCTCTGGACATCTGGGCCTCTTGACAAACACGCCAAACATGATGTTTCATTGTCATTCACAGCCAGGGGCCTCAGGAGTGTCCGTGACCTGGGACACGACCTTCCGGAGCTCCACAGCCAGGTGACTCTATTAGAGATTAAATAGAGGGGGGATGTGGGGGGAAACAAAAGACCATGGGCCGTTGTGGTCTGTAACTGCAAAGTTAAACCTCATGAGAACTCGTCGACTCCGGTGTCTACTGCCCGACAGCGTTAACCAGAACAGCGAGCGAGCATTCTTCCTCTCCTGTCGTTGTGGTATTATACTAAACACTAAACCGCAAACACTGTGCGTCAGAGTGGAAAAAGAAGGTAGGGAGGCATTATTGTAATTACCTGAAGGCAACAGTGGCTACCTGACCCGACTGTTACATTCCTGGGTCTTAGTTCACTCCCTGTCCAGCAGAGGTTGTAAACCATACACTCTCTGACACTAATCAGCTCCAGAACATTCTCTCTGTACAAACAAAGTGTGTGTGTGTGTGTGTGTGTGTGTGTGTGTGTGTGTGTGTGTGTGAGTGTGTGAGTGTGTGTGTGCCTGTGTGTGTATGAGAGTGCCCGCGTGTGCGTGTGTGTGTGTGTGTGTGTGTGTGTGTGTGAGTGAGAGGGGAGTGAGTTCAGTCCACCAGGGAGGGTGTTAAGAAGTGATCACATAAATCAATGGGAGGCAGAAAGAGTAGCAGAGTCAAGGACAGGCCGCGGGGAGCAGAGGTGTGATTGGCCTTCAACACTGCAGCTCTACTGTATCTACTGTATCTACTGTATCTACTGTGTGTGTGTACTGTGTGTGTGTGTACTGTGTGCGTGTGTGTGTGTGATAGAGAGAAAGACAGAGAAAGAGAGAGAGAGAGAGAACGAGAGAGAGAGAGAGAGAGAGAGAGAGAGAGAGAGAGAGAGAGAGAGAGAGAGAGAGAGAGAGAGAGTTTGTGTACACTGAGAAATACAACACTTGAGAAAGTGTTGAAATGTTTTTGTGTCTGGAGGGTGGGGGGGTTTAAACCCTGAGGGAGGGGGCAGAGTTGGGGGGGGCTGGAGAGACCAGAGAACACTGTTCGGGGGGTGAGCTGTGAGTACAGTTCAGAGATCAGTGTATGGCGGTAGGATGGAGAGGTGGTGGTGGTGGAGGTGGTGGTGGTGGTGGTGGTGGAGGGTGTCTTATAGCTTTGGTACTGGTGGAGTCGAGGGGGGTAGCAGGGTAGGGTGATTGATCTGGGGTAAGGTGGGGAGGCTGGGGTTGTTGTAAGCAGAACAGGGCTGGGGGGTGGGGTGGGTCTGTTGGACTATGAGGAGATAGAGTTTCTCTGCACAGCTGCTTTGGCCTGCAGACGGAGAGAAACATCTGTATTAACCTCAGTCCCAGGGGCGGTCCACTGAGTGGAGGAATGCAAGGAGGGAAGGAGTGTGTGTGTTTGTGTGTGTGCACGTGCATGTGCATATCAGTTTGTGTCTGTGTGCGCACACGTGCATGCGTATGTGTGTGTACACTTTGTATAGTGTGTGTGTGTGTGTGTGTGTGTGTGCGTGTGTGTCTGTGTGTGTGTGTGTGTGTGCGTGTGTGTGTGTGTGTGTGTCTGTGCTTAGAGAGAGAGATAGATAGAGATAGACAGATAAAATCAGAGAGGGAGTGTATATGTGTGTATGAGACACGAGAGGTTTTTCAACATTTCATCAACATCATATCATAATTGACCTTTCTATTCCCACCACATCTGACATCACCAGCCCTAACCACACGCTGATGTCAAAGCCACATGGCCTGGCACCATCCTCTGCACCTTCCTATGACTAACAACCCCCCCCCCCCCCCCCCACACACACACACACACACACACACACACACACCTCCCGGTGCCTACCACTGACCTGATGCTCAACTATCACACCAACTCAAAACAAAGGACTCTGCCGTGACTACAACATGACTTTACTATCATGACTCGGGGGGGTGGGGGGTGAGGGGAGGCGAGGGGAGGTGGGAGGAGGAGGCGTGATGCGAGTGCTTCCGAGCAGTCAGGCGTGAGATGCCAGAGTGTGTGACACAACACCTTTTGAATGCCAAACCAACCCTCTAATAAATCCAAACAAATTTGCCCAATTAGACCCTGTTGTTGTTTTTTGGTTTTTTTGTCTCCTTCTCCTCCCTTATTACCTGCCTGTTAAGACACTCCATAAAACACATCCATGGCTGCCAACTCTGTGCCATCTCCCCCGGGGGGAGGGGGGGCATGGCAGGGGGGCAGGTGGTGCCCTGTGGCGTCACCATGGATACGGATGTGATAATTACCTGGAGCTGTGGGTGACTCACCCATCCTCATCCCTCTTGTCTGCCTCTCGGTGACTAAAAGGCATCCTTAATTAAAGTCCACCCGTCCAAACCCACGTCTCCAGGCCAGGCATACATGAATCAGGATGAATGTGTTTTTATTAAAGGGTGGCTTGTCCGTTTTTTTGGTCCTAATCATTAAATGTGCTCAACACCTGTTATACATGGAGGGCTTTATTTGAAGAGCGTGGATATCGATGTATATTGTTGGAAACACGCTGTAGAATTCATACTGTATGCTCTGTGTTAGAGGGGGATGTATTTCAAACGTATTAAACCGTATCAGAACGTATACTTATAGTGAATAGCCTACTTGTAGTGATGTGTGTCTTGTACATGGATTTGCCCCTCGGTCTATTGTCCCACGCAGAAACAAAGAGAGAGAGAGAGGGAAGGAAACCGGAGCTACTCAAAACCTTTGTTTGTTTTTCATATCCAACTCCGTTTAGTGAACTGTTTCACACATCTGGTGCGGATTAATAGCACCCGAACATTTTGACAAGTAAACTCTTTTCTTATTTTTTTTTCTTAGAAAAAATAAATAAATAAAAAATAAGCTGACATTTGCTCATATGTGAATGTGTTCACGCCAAACTCGACGCTTTATTTTATGACGGCCCCCCTCTGAGTCTCCCGCCAGTGCAGCTGACTGGGACCAGCGCTATTACACACCCAGGGACCCATCAGCCTGGGTTTGGTTACTGAAATGCCAGAGTGAACAAGAACAGTTTCATATGTCTTCATCCACACACACACACACACACACACACACACACACACACACACATGCATGAGAGCACACAGACACATAAACACACATACACTCTCTCTCTCTCTTTCACTCCCTCAATCAACCCCCTCTGAAAACACACACACACACACACACACTCGCTCTCTCTCGCTCTCAAACGACCCCCTCCCAAAAAAAAAACGCACACACACACACACAGCACACACACAGACCCACGCCTCAGGCGAGGTTAATCCATGCAGGGTTGCATGAGAGAGATGAAGAAAGCCATGACTAATACACCTGATAACACATTACTGTAAGACCTTACACCCCAAGGTGGAAAACAGGCTGTAAAATACCACACGCACGTGAAGCCACTGTTCTCTGACGTGACAGAGTCAAATAGTCAAATAGCAGACGCACAAGTCACCACACTGCACTGTGGCGGGGGCATCCAAGGGGCATCCGAGTTTGCGTGTGTGTGCATGTGGGCGTGTGTGTGTGTGTGTGTGGGTGTGTGTGTGTGGGTGTGTGGGTGTGAGTGTGTGTGTGTGTGTGTGTGTGTGTGTAGTGTGCGTGTGCATGTGCGTGTGTGTGTGTGTGTGTGTGTGTGTGCGTGTGCGTGTGCGTGTGCGTGTGCGTGTGCGTGTGCGTGTGTGTGTGTGTGTGTGTGTGTGGGTGGGTGTGGGTGTGTGGGTCTGTCAGTGTTTGACTTCACAGCACCAGCCTAGCCCAACGAGGCAGCCCAGCGCTGTGGAAGCTGTGGTTTGTTGAAGGGGAAATGCCTTAATTCACTGTGGCTGAGGGCTAATGCGCTCGGGACCGCTGGGACCTTATCAGATAATTACCCAGAGGGGTGTGTGTGTGTGTGTGTGTGTGTGTGTGCGTGTATGTGTGTGTGCATGTGTGTCTGTGCGTGTGTGTCGGTGCATGCGTACGTGCGTGCGCGCATGTGTGTGTGTGTGTGTGTGTGTGAAAGGGGGGAGGCTGTCAATCATCCAAGCTATTACCATGAACAAGCAATGGGTGGCTAGCTTCAAGCACGATATTCCTATTAGAGTCTTCCTCTGTGTACCCCAATCTTTCACTCTCGATCTGCTCTGTTCCAATACAGTTCTCTGTCAGTGAGTAGCTCTGTAGACACCGTCGGAAGGTGCATGTGTGACGCTGTCCACACACGCCACCCTTGAGCAGTGCCACCTCATCTCCTGTCCACTACAAAACGAGGAGTAATGGCCGCCGCAGAGATCAGACAGCCTACATCCAATGTACCGAGTCAAGACAGCGAGGCGCAAAGAAGTTAAAGTCATACAAGCTATCCAGATCTCGTTAGGACGATCTTCCGAATGTCTAGTACACTAAGCTGATGGCACAGCTGTCCATTGAAATGTTCCATTGGCTCTCTGCTGGACTCCCTGCTGTGTGTGTCTGTGTGTGTGTGTGTGTGTGTGTGTTTGTGTGTGTGTGTGTGTGCGTGTGCGTGTGCGTGTGCATGTGCGTGTGCGTGTCAGTGTGCATGTGTGCGTATGTGTGTGTGTATGTGCGTGTTGCATGTTCTGCACACACCCTGGGATGGGGTGACCCATGTTGCGTGTAGCAGTGTACATTCTGCATGTATGCTGTAAGCCATTTACACAGCTGGGCTTTTAACTGAGGTGACTCAGACAGAGAGTGAACGTCCCTGGCCAAGGGGTCTGTCCCAAAGCCCACACCCACCCAGCAGTGGAAACCCCTGCCCTGAGAGCAATACAGCTCCAAACTGACAGCACAGCCTGATCTAGCTGCCCAGAGTGAAGTTCAATCACATGATATGGCACAAAAAAAAACTCCCTCTGGTGTTATAAACATAGACACTGGTTAATAATATTCTGTAATATTATGCCATTTAGCTGACACTTTTAACCAAAACAGTGCATACATGTTTCAGTATATATGGTCCCAGCAGGGGGAATCGAACCCACGACCTAAGCGTTGTTAGCCCCATGCTCTACCAACTGTGTAGACTGTACACCTAGGGGCCTAGCACCAGGAGGTACTGGAACAAGCCCTGGAGAAGAGAGGTGTGCAAGAAGAGACGCGTGTCTTCCAGAGGCGGGCCACAGACTTACCACAGAGACACAACAACAGCACAACATTACCTCCCACTCAGCATTTCTATCCAAAGGTCACGACCCTGCTCGTATTGTGTGTGAAGCAAATTACTGACTTAAAAGGGTAGACGTGCATAGCTAGCTATCATCATCACACGTCTTAAAGGGGAACCGCTACGCATTTGGGAAACGTGTCGATGTGGCTTAACCTCTCTGACTCAGTGGAGGGCTGTCTGTCAGACTGTGCAACTCAGTTCGGGAAGAGCGGAGCTAGAGCGAAAAACAAAAGCAAGGTCAAAGCTTGTGAACCCGCCGCGACCCAATATTATCCTATCAAATCCATATGCCATATCTTATAATCGATTGGGGTGTGTGATAGCACAGGTTTTTTTGGTTCAGTCGATTTGCTGTATTCTAGTGCTGCAGTGAGGGGGGGGGGTGTAACCATGTGACGTTGGTGTTGTTTTTGCTCTAGCTCCGCCCTCCCTGAGTGAAAGAGGTGCGCGTGTTGACGGATAGCCCTCCACGGAGACAGAGAGGTCAAGGCACATAGACAGATTTCCCAAATGTTCAGTTGTTGTTCCCCTTTAAGTCTAAAGCGCTCGCTGCTCCCCTCCCTGTACGCTTACAAACTGTTACGAGATGTCTGTCAGGAACCGACGTCATGCAGAACCACCAAACCTAATGTTTTCCCCCCTCTTTCTCTCTCTTTCTCCTCCCTCGCACTTTGAATGAACTATCAGTGAAATCAGATACACTGCTGTTGTCATAATATTTTAAAAAGCTAAAATGCCACCCCCGGCTTCCTTCAAAAGAAAAAGTACCAAAGCCACTTCTGAGGCAGTTAGTCTAACAGATGCACCTCGGACATGGCATTTATGGAAACTCACTTCTGAGAGTAAAACTGAATGATTCAATTAAAAGGCCATGTTGCTCTCTCATTTTCCCTGCAGAGATCTTGAAACCCACAATGGATGAAAACCCATCAGTATCTATGATTAACTCTCCCTCCCTCTCTCTCTCTCTCTCTCTCTCTCTCTCCTGCTCTCTCTCTCTCTCTCTTCCTCCCTCTCTCTCTCTCCCTCTCTCTCTCTCCCTTTCTCTTTCTCTCTCTCTCTCGCCCTCTCTCTCTCCCTCCCTCCCTCCCTCTCTCTCTCTCTCTCACTCTCTCACTCCCTCTATCGTTCTTTCATATCAGCATATCATCTGGTAGCATATCATCTGGTAGAATCAAGCCTGGTTCATATCTGATGGTATCACATGAGACTCAGCAAGAACCTTCACAAAGCAGCCCATTGATGGACAGAGCACCGGGCAGACGGCGGTAACATCACAAAGATGTCCACTTTACCCAAATGAGTGACACAGATAATTTGATATATGGTAACAGGAACACAACTGGCCATGTGGGACACTCAACCTGTGGGGAGGGGAAGCAGTAACCGCATTAACCCAGCTCCCCTTGCCCACCGGAGGCCTGGAGTGGAAGTGATTATTAACCAGAATGCCAACATGACTTATATTAAGGATTTCATTCGCGTCCCACAAGTCATAGAAAAACCATTGACCTCCAGCAGAAAAAGGGGTATTGATTACACAAGACGGATTCAGTTGAATGAAATTCCTGTTGCTGCCCTGAATCAAAATATTCTCGCTAGCTGATGTGAGCCATTCTTTCTTATGAGTGAATGTCAGCTTTATGCTTTACAGACTTTTATAAACCTGTTATGAAGCCCAAGTGAGAGAGATGCCTCCTGATGTTCTCTGTAACCCCCTCCTTGCCCGCTGCTGCTTCAGCCTGGTCTGGGAGAGGGAAGAGGCCCTTGACTTGACTTCGCCAGTCTCCGCGGTCAAATCCATCTGTGTCACAGCCTGTCCAAAATAGTCACAATGCAGCAGCTCCCACAGTAATTACACACTGCAGCTGAGGAGCCAGTGTCACCTCCCTCTCTACTGCCAAAACACTCCGACAATGATCTTTCCAAGGATTAATCGCAAACTATTTCCTCCCCAATGGAAGTCTCTCTTCTTTCACTGTTGTTTTGCGAACATTCGTCTTCGAACTGCGGGATTAAAAATGCGAACGTTTACATTCTCATGCCAAATCTAAGTATTGTTTAATCTTTCTGGAAAAAGGGTCTCCAACTACTCTGTTGAGCATAACTCACACCATTGCGGTGATTGTATAATTTGTTGACCAAATTGAATTATGATGGTGAGTTTAGCTATCAATCCCACATTGCTTTCTAATGTTGTGACTATGTGCACTAAAACCCTGGCTGTTGCTGACAGTGAGGACAATCCAGAGATCACTGTGGGATTTCAATAAGACAACCTGATTAGATAAGGAAGAGTGGTTATGAAACTTGTACACACAAAACCGACAGGCCACAACTGTGAGGTTGTGAACTGTTGAAGGATGAGTGCACAAGAGGGAACAGCAACACATGATGTAGAGCCTGTTTCTGGCAGTAACTGACCTTGCCAAAGTCTCAAGGTTAGGATCCCAAACTGTTTGATACAGACACTTTGGAATGTTATTCAGCCAGGAATGCAAAACCATGGAGACCAAAATGCACTTTGAACCTATTCTGTTGTTGACACTTGCTCATGCTCAAGATAACAAGGCTGACAATGTCTCCCTCTGTGAAAGTCCCATCCTCCACAGAGCCAGCACCTGAACATTAACACTGCACAAGAGTCACTACCTTTCTTCCGCTGTAGATTGAAGACCTAATCTCTTCAGGTTACATCTTAACTGTCCCTCCTAAAGACCTCCTGATCCCCACTACACCCCTGTAGTTTCTCTACTATACATTTTAACAAATAATAATAATTTAAAAAAGGAAGTAAGTTCTTCCTTAAAAAGTAAAAGTAAGTTATTCCTTGCATTGTAGCTGCCAATGGCCCCTGGTCATGGCATAGATTACTTTTTCTTATGATGACAGATGGAGAGATGTTTCACTTACTTAGACACATGTATTTGTTGTACTTTGGATAAAGACGTCTGCTAAATGCCAAAAATGTAAATGAAAGGTAATCTGTTTGACAGACAGAGACAAGCCACACACTGGAATGTGACTCAAATGGAACATCAGCTAAATTACAACACACTTTAGAGATAGACCACCTATCCTCCAGCTTAGGATATCTCTACAAGATTATTGGTTTTTTCACTCCGTTGTCTAAAGGCCCTGCAGCCTCAAGCACAGATGGATAGTTCAATCGAATCGAAGGATGATATGAAACAAAGTCCCTTAAATTATACCATTTGACAACATAATGTATATGAAATCTTAATGTATATGAGGGCATAAAAGTAATGAGATGCAACTTCACTCTAAATCAATATCACTGACAGTCCCCACATTAATTACTACTAGCTACATACAAATTACTACGTTACTTTAGATCTTTAGATTATGTTATAACACTTTGTTGAACTTGCAAAACTGGCAAATGGTTGAGATAAATGGGGGGGGGGGGGGTGCATGCATACACAGATGGGCACATGGACATACCTAAATTGACAAAGCTCATAACCATGTCTGCATCGTTGAGGAAGTTGTTGTCCTGCATGGTGGCAATCGGTGGCCCCTGGGTGGTGAAGACGGGCTTGTAGGGGTAGGAGTACCCGTCCTCGTCGCCCTCCGTGGACATGGCATTGTACAGGTCGAGCATGAACATGGGCGCCGCGTTGTGCTTCCCGTGGAGATGGGGCCGCGGCCGGTGGGGCAGCCCCAGGATCGAGAGGATCTCCCGCTGCATCTCCCGGCGTTCCTGACTCTTCAGACGGCGGTGGATGAAACTGGAGTGGACCTCGTTGTCCAGGGTGAAGTTCGTAAAGAGTGTGTCTGCCAGGACGCAGCAGTAGCCCCACACCAGGAACAAAGCAGGGGTACGTCTATCCAAAAATGAAACCATTTCTGATGCCGTGCGTAATTGCGCTAAGTGGTGCCCTTACAACCGAGACTTGGAATAAGGATATTGAACTTCAAAAACAGAGTCGTTCAATACCCAGATCAGTAACGGCCCCTCATGTCGAGGGATGAGTTCCCGATTTAAACATCAATTCAACCGTCAACGTTCAGTTTTTTTACTGTATTGTCTTTGTCTTGAAATCCGGTAGTGCACACGTTTTTAGTAAATATCCCGTCCCGTTCTCATCGAAGTATTCCGACCAATTGCGCCGCTGCGGCCACTGTCTCCCCGGGTCGTGCGTAAACGGTGAGGTGGACGAGACTTGTGGCAGCGAGAGCGATGCCCGAGTGGAGCTCCACGAACCAACTTTGAGGAGGCGCTCTATGCTGGGAGGAGCAGGGGAGAGAGAGAGAGGGCTAGAGCGCAGCGCAACAGTGTGTGTGTGTGTGTGTGTGTGTGTGTGTGTGTGTGTGTGTGTGTGTGTGTGTGTGTGTGAGAGAGAGACAGAGAGAGAGAGAGGGCTAGAGCGCAGCGCAACAGTGTGTGTGTGCGTGTGTGTGTGTGTGTGTGTGTGTGTGTGAGAGAGAGAGAGAGAGAGAGAGAGAGAGAGAGAGAGAGAGAGAGAGAGAGAGAGAGAGAGAGAGAGAGAGGATGCGATTAAAAAGAACAATATTTATCAAGGTGTCTCGGCATCGACTGAGGGCATGGATTCTTTCGCGACCGTAGCGCAGTAGGCTATGACCTGGGGGGGTAAAAAAGACCTGTTGGCGTCACAATCCGCGTACGCTCCGTTCTTTTGTTCATCGGAACAGGTAACACCCGGCGGCGCCTGGTCTGTCTCCGGGAGCAATTATTTGCGTCTAGGGAAATTGCATTGTGTGTGTGGGCGATGTTGGCAAATGCCTTATGGTGTATAGGCCTATCCTATTGATATAGCCAACTGTGGGAGATGTCTTAACCTGCAATGGATGATGTGCTGTCTGCAGCAGTAACATGCAGCCTTTCATCTAATTGCAGGTGTGCTCTTGAAGGACCAATGAGTGGATGCCCCCCCCCTCCTCCTTCCACTCCCCTGTCGCCCAAGTGTAAGGGCAGGAAGTCGGTAACGACAGCGGCCGGTGCTCAGATTCAGATATAGAGCAGGGACAGAGGGAGGGGTGCAGATGTTTGGCAGCTGTTTCACCCCCCCCCATCTGCCCCCCTGGCCCCAGCACCTCTTAAACACCACACTTTAATGGAACGTTCTTGACCTTCTCGTGCGCTCTGCTCTCATCGACACAGGGAGAGGGATTTTGGATGGCCCTTCCATCGTTAATGGCCACTTTATGTGGAGGTAGGGGGGGGGGGGGTTCCTCCTCGTTGTGGAATGGTAAACTTTTAGCTTCACAGAGAGACTCGTTTTAATGGCTCTCTAAGGTTGAGATGTTTAAGGGCCACAGCTTGCCAGGTAATTTTATTTTGACAGTCAAATTAGACATCAATGGCACAGCAAGGGGACTGCAAAGACAGTTCCTGATTCTTGCGCCAGTAATTGTAAGTAGAGAGGGGAGGGAGGGGAACATGGCTAGAGGTAGTTAAAGGCTAAGACCCCCCCCAAACCCCCACATCTATTTAATGTGGTTGTTCTCCATTTCAAACCAGGCCCCACTCATTCTTTCTTTCCTATGACAATGCAGAGCGGTTTGCCTGAAAGCCTGCACTGCCTGCCACTACTCATTCTGTATATCCGTCCGCCACTCTATTGCTATTAAATGGGCCTTTCAGCGGTAGCCTGTAACATATAAACAGTGCTATCCGGTCCCTCAGATAGAATCAGCTAATGGCCGCAGGTGTTTACATTAGGGCGGTTTCCGACAGAGGACATGAAAGGGACTCGGTTTCAGTTATAACCATGCTGCTCTCTGTGGAGGCTGGGGGGCCCCCCCTTTGCACTACAGCTCTCCAGCTCCCCAGCACCGGCCTCAGTCAGTTGCCCAGAGAGGGGCTGCCACTCTGGGTGCAGGACAATAGGAACAGACCCACCTTTGTTTGGGCCTCCACGGCCCTGGTGACAGGCACAGTAAACAGTGGGCACAGGCTGAGGCCAGGCTGGGTGAGCTGCACTGAGGGGCCTTTGACCGAGGGAACTAAAGCAGAACAAAGAGTGTTTGAGCTTTCCGCCCCTTCACTTTCACACAGACACACATACAGACAGACATACAGACACACACACAGACACACACACACTCACACACACACACACACAGACACACACACACACACACACACACACACACATAAAATAAAATACATACATTATCCCACAGTAAACCATACAAAGGCCTATATCTACACAAGGCCCCTGCTACTAGTGGGACCAGACAGACAGACAGACACACATCTGTCAAGGGCGCCACGGTGGAGTAGACCAATCAAGAGCGGCGGAAATGAAAAGTGATGTGCCAGGCGGTTAGCATCATTAGCACTCTGGACAACTAAGCTGTACCACACCAGGGGAGGCTGGTGTCGGTAGAAATCGGAGGATGGGCTTATTGTAATGCATGGAATGGAATTAGGAATGGTATCAAAAACAGGTGTCAAAACCCATCCTCCAATCTCTGCCTCCACCAGCTTCCTCTGGTGTGGTACAGCCTTGTGTATATATGGCCTTTGTATGGTTTACTGTGGGATAATGTATGTATTTTGTGTGTGCATACGTGTGTGTGTGTGTGTGTGTGTGTGTGTGAGTGAGTGAGTGTGAGTGTGTGAGTGTGTGTGTGTGTGTGTGTGTGTGTGTGTGTGTGTGTGTGTGTGTGTGTGTGAGTGAGTGTGAGTGTGTGTGTGTGTGTGTGTGTGTGTTTGTGTGTGTGTACACGTGTCTGTATGAAAGTGAAGGGGCAGAAATGCTATTTTCATGTATTCCAAAAATAACCTCCCCAGACAGTTATCCAACGCTTTGTAATCCAATTACAGACAGGAAGTCTCATTTTCAGAGTTTTTTTGTTGTTGCCCTATCATATCATGCGTCACTCTCTGTTCCTCATTAAGCTAAGCATTAAGCACAATGAAATATAACACAGACACACACACGCACACACGCACGCACGCGCGCACACACACACACACACACAAACACACACCTCCTAGCTCCTGCAGGTTGAAGCATGACACTGGCCTGTCGGAGACCACACAGCAGCGCTGTGAAAAACCCCTGGAACACTCTCATACTTCCACAAACACACCCTCACTCCCCTTCCTTTCTTCTTTCTTCTTCTGTGGTGAGAGAGTCAGAGCTCTCTCCGCCCATTCCTCTCTCTCTCTTTCTCTCTCTCTCTCGTTCTTTCTCTCTCTCTCTCTCTCTCTCTCTCTCTCTCTCTCTCTCTCTCTCTCTCTCTCTCTCTCTTTAACAGCTCCGAGGAGGGGTCAGAGGTCAGATTAATATTTATTTCGTGTGTTGCCTCGGAGAGCGGCGGGCAGCACTCCTTTGAAGACTGCGGGGGCGGGGGTGGGGGGCGGGAGTGCGGGGGCAGGGGTGGGGGTGGGGGTGGGGTCCAGCAGAGCAGCCCTGTAGAGTGGTACAGTAAAACTTTTTTTCGAGGTAAACTGACCCTCAAATGAAGCAGTGCAGGGTCGTGGGTGCAGGGGGTGGGAGAGTGGGGGGGGGGGCACATTTTTTCTCCCCCCTGTCTGCCCGCCTCTGTCCGCCCATGTCTACATTCTCGGCTCAGCCCCACTGTGTGCACTGCACGGCGCACCGGCCTGTTAAAACAGCTCGGCCAGGTGGAGCTGAGCGATTGCAAATGTTCCCCTTCTGGTGTCTGACACTTCCATGGGCCTCAGGAACATATGAGACACAGCTGTGAGACAGGCGGGGGGAGAGAGGGAGAGGAGGGGGGTGGAGAGAAGAAAAAAAAAAGTAAAAAATAAACATAAGAGCTTATAAAAGCTTTAAACTTGTGCCCATTGTGTTTTACATTCTCTCTCTCCCTCTCTCTCTCTCTCTCTTTTTCTCTCCCCACCCAAACTGTGCTCAGCACTACCGTAACAAATGAGAGTCTCACGACAAACCGAGTGACACATGCTTATTTCTTGGTGATGATGAATGATCCACCACATTTGAAATCCTGCACCTGTATTTCTCCTTCCCGTCATTCAGTACCTACTTTCCCCCTGTATCCTGCTTCTCTTCTCACCCGGTCTGTCTTTCTTTCTGTCTGTCTGTCTGTTTGTCCGCTGAGCGATAGGCCACTCAAGAACACTGTGGTAGTCTGGCTCTCATTCGTAGCACTCAGCAGCTCTGCAGACCCTAATCAGTTATGTTTGGGGCTGTTGACAGGCACAGATACTATTTATTTAAGCCTCCCCTAATGCCGGGAGAAAGGCTTATCCGCTGCACGATATTATCACCCACTTACTCTGTCACTGGTGTCATCAGCGCAGGGAATAGGCTTGACGATGCGCCACTCTCGACACTCTGCCTCACAACTCAACAGCATCCATTTTGGAACGCCAGGGGTTAATAACAACCCCTTCTGTTCTGTTGAGGCCTGGTTTAGGTCCTTGTCTCGGCGGGAAGCTGGGGCGGGCCCTTTGGCTCTTGTTTTCATCACTCTGTAAGGCTGTGCTCAGCTGTCAATCAAAGCCCTGGGTGATCAGTCAACTCCCCTTCAGAGGTGCTAGTCTGAGGTCCCATTAGAGAAGCAGCAAAACTGACTGGTCTGAGCCAAAAAGCTGATAAGAAACAGGGGAACAGGGCCTGGGGAAGGAGGGAGGGAGGGAGGGAGGGAGGTGGGATCTTGTGAGGAGGCTGGGGCGGGGGTGGTTCAGGCAGCTCTGTTTCTATTTGTGAGGATTAGGTCGACAGATCTGTATTTGGTTTCTTTGGACCTCTAGCTGCAGCTAATCCCCCTCACCTGCAGTGGGTGCCCCCAAACCCTTCTTTTTCTTCTGACCCTTCACCGCCCCCCCCCCCCCCCTTCCCGCCCCCCAGCCCAGTACAAACACCCATCCCGGGACGAGCACATGACTCGTTGCACTCTGTCTCCTCAGGTTAAGGCCTCACACTCAACACAAATCTCTCGCAGGCCAAGGAAACAGCGGGGGGGGTCCCTGCCTCTCTGGGTCGGAAAAAAGAGGACCCCCGCATCTTGTGGCCTTTCACAGATTGTGAAGGTTTTATTCAGGGGGCGGGTGAGGGGTTTCTTGCTCGTCACTAAGAGAGAGAGAGAGATAGCAATTACTTAGCGATTAAGAGCAATTACTACGGAAGCAGCTTGTCACAGCCACTCAGGAGAAAGGGAGACCTGTGCTAAAGCACCACGTTAGGAAATATTTAGGGTCAGGTCGGGGGCACAGACCTCTTGCTTTCAAATCCTGGCTCCCTACACGTGCTGAACAAGCTCGAGCAGACTGCGAAAGACCTCAGTGCCTCTACAAACACACACACAGCATGCCTGCAAGTAATTCTTTAAGGTGGAGACTCTAGATGACCTAATCGTTTTAGAATCTACAATGGTTTCGATGTTGAGTAACAATACAGTGACAGGGATTGCATGACTCTAATAGGTTGCTAGATCAAAGGGAAAGCCCCAGGCTAACATTGAGTCATTGCAGCTTCAGCTTTTTGGTGTCTGAGAGGTAAAGTGAGGGAGTATTAGAGGGAGAGAGAGGGAGAGAGAGGGGGGGGGGGTTGAGCCTCTCTCACATCCCCCACACCCATGTGGTGTGGAGAAGAGGGCAGGAATTTGAGGCTCAGAGGTGGTTTTCACTGTTGAGGTCACAGAGGTAATGACAAATGTTTTGAGGGTCTTGGGGTGGAGTGCACGCAAACTGCAGCTGGTGGAGCAATAGCACAGTATGGAACACACAGTATCGACACCAACCCCTACACACACACGCACACGCATGCACACGCACGTGCACACACACACACACACACACACACACACACACACACACACACACACACACACTTACTCCTGTCCTGCAAACACACTCCTAATTATAGCATTTCCTGATGTGTGGCACACATCTGTTTAGACAGTGAGTGTGTCTGCTCAAAGATAATTGTGTGTCAAGCTGTTAACTCATATTGCCCCAATGTCCTCACAAATAAATAAATAAATAAACACACTCAGTGGCATAATGCAGAGGTAGGCTGATGCAAAAATCAAAGTCTTCAATTTCAAATATCACGTGAAAAATAAAGCTAGCCAGGTCAGACAGTCACGCGCACGCACACACACACACACACACACACACACACACACACACACACGCACACACACACGCACACACACACACGCAACCTCAACAAGTTGCAGCAGGCCCCGTGTCAGGGCCTCATTAAACTCCCAGATATCAGCCTAATGCCACTGAAGGTGCTAATGGGTTTTAGTTGGGCAATATGAGGTGTTAAAGTGGTCACACTCGCCCTGGGCATATTATTTATGAAAAACGACCACTAGACAGTCTACAGCCTAGCGCCTGTATAATATAATAATAATAATAATAATAATAATAATAATAATAATAATAATAATAATAATAATAATAATAATATATATATATATATTATTCGAGTGGTTATATATTTAAAATTTAAAAAGAGCAAATAGCCCGTCTCACTGACCTGCTACGACTTAATAAACGCGAGAAAAAAAGTTGCAGGCTCTCGTGCCCTTTGGCGGGCCGAATCGCGGGTGAATTTTAAACTCTGGCTCCGTCCGTAAATTCGCTCTGTAAATCTGATCAGCACTCATGGAATGCCCAGTTGTCCAATCAAATGACTCGGTCCCTTTGTGGAGTTGAACCCAGTGTGCGCTCTGGCGCTCTCAGAGCGAATTTACGAACGCACACCGTCTGTGATCGGGAAAACAGGTGAGCAACGTTTGTCTTTTCTCTGCGACACCCACCCTCACACTCACCGGCTACAAAGTAATCTAATGTAATCTATGGCTAGTACCGACATATCGTGGAGCATAATCAACAATGATTCTAACCTTTACTGTATTTATTCCCGCATTATTGTTTTCGTTTTTTAGAGCAATTGAAGCAAACATGTCAGAACAGTTCGTTGAAGTTGACAAGCTCGGGGCTGAGCTGTTGGAACGTGTCGACATGGCGGTTTGTCGAGGTGATGAGGACGTCAGCAGGTAGGCTATGGCCCATGGTTACATTTAGTAGCTAGCTATAAGGTAGGCTATGTAGCTAGCTAACACCTTTCTTTTGATCGTGTAAGCTACAGTTTGGCTAAACAATATAATATTAACAATAGGCTGACAGTGTGTGTGTGTGCTGGCTGTTACTGTGTCTTGTTACATTAGCTGTTTGTTTGTTTGTTTGTTTAAAGTGAGTAGACTGTTGGCTTCTTAGGCTTAAGTTTAAGCAAATAAGCACTAACTATGTCCAGATTATAAATAATAATAATAAAAAAGCATATTGATTATGTTTTATTCCAAATGTATTTTTTAAGATGAACAGTAAAAGTATTTTGAGGTAAATATGGAGTTGATGTGTTTTTCCAAACAGAAAATACTTTTTTCATATTCGCTGTTCAACACTTCCACTTGTTACCTTTTATGGCAGAATATTTAAGCCTATGTGCAAATTACTTTGTGTGTGGCCCATTTTCCTCTGAATTGTTTCTATTGTTACTCCTCCGAAACGGCCCTTATTTCCAGCCAGGAGGTTCTGGTGCGTATTGAAAAGGTGATTCTTGTGATAGTGACCAGTCTGTCCAAAGGCGAAGCACCAGTTCTAGTCTTACCAAACAGATCAAGCTGGGCTAATGTAAGGTAAGCAGCCCACTATGTTACTCTGATTTTAAGCCATCACCCAAGGGACTCAGGCGGCGTTCGTAAATTCGCTCTGGAAATCTGATCAGCACTCATGGAATGCCTCTTGTCCAACCAAATTACTTTACTACTCTCTTCATGACGTTGAACCCAGTGGGGTGCGCTCCGGCGCTCTCAGAGCGAATTTACGAACGCAGCCTCAGTGTGGGTAGTAACCCTTGCTTACTAGAGGCCTACTCACTCCTTTTGACCTTTGCGTAAATATATACAACAGACAATCTTATGTATGTTGTGTAAATACAACCAAGTATGTTTTTAATAAACAGTCAGGTTGTTTAAACTCAACATTTATACATGGCATTTATGAAAAGCCAGGTCACACAACTTGTCCAAAAATGGTTTAAAATGCATGGGAGGTCATGCCTTTGTACTCTATCTGAGTCTGTGAGAGGGGGGTTAGAAGTGCAAAGGAATTTGGAGGGTAAAAATTGTTGATAGAATCACTTAATATTTTGAGCCATAATTCTCTAGGCTGAAATAACTTCCTGACTCTGAATAGGTGTCATTTTGATAAAGGGTAAAAAAGCACTAGCTACACACACACACACACACACACACACACACACACACACACACACACACACACACACACACACACACACACACACACACAGATCTGGCGGTTTGCGGAGGTCTTTAATGTGCACAGGCTGTGGAGACCTCATGCTTATAGAACAAAGCGGACTGTCTGGTTGAGTTTACATCAAACCTTTACAGCTTAAAGCTCATTCTGGCTCGGGCCCTTTCACATGTGAGAATCCCACAGATTGGGGAGGCTTTGGGGATTTTCTAGAGGGGATCACAAAGGTGGTGCATTTTACAAAGCAGATCAAAGATACCAGACCAAATGTTCAGGATCTGTGTGTGTAAATCTTTCATTACAGTTTTTTCTTTCTTAATTCTCCCACTTCTAGTTTTGACAGTGCAGTTGGCCTTCAAATGAGTTCAGGAAGTTCTGTCACCACAATTCGTAGTGACTGTTCCTCGTCTGTCGCTAAATTCGGTAAGAGGAAAGACATGCACCACTGTTAATACGCTCCCCCTCCTCCTTGCTCCCTCCTTCCCTCTTTCCTGTGCTAAGAGAGCAAACCCACATTCTTTTCATTCACTTTTTAAATTACTCTAAGGAATTTAATCAGTCTTGCTACTTCATATGGCTTTCATTTTGTTCCTCTAGACTTACATGAATGAATCGCTAAAACTACAATAAAGTCACAAGCCTTATGTTACTAGATTGACAAACACAGAAATATCATGTTCGAAATAGCTTTTGGGATCACTTTGATTTGCCACGTGTATTTCGTAATTAAAAGTACACATGACTTCCTTAAGCACTGCTGCTTGTTTGGAAAAGCGCTGATAATCCACCAGTTGTTAGTAGTCTCCCAAAACATTATTTCAAAAAGTGTTTTTATTTTTGCAGCACACATTCTGAAAGTTCTCTCCACCATCTATAAACTTGTGCAGAGCAACAGCTATGCGACAAAAAGGTAATTCCCAGTCATATACACAGAATGTTTAGTAATCAGTAGCCTTCCTCACACACATACCCTGACTCAATAATAAACCTGCAACAGTATACCATGTTGAACCCAGGACTGATCTGTGCAATACATCCTGAAGTAACTGTCACATTAATAGAACAAGAGCCCCTTGATTGAGCTGAGATTATCTAGTGTGGAATCATAACTCTGACATTCACGTCAATCTTGAATTGATGTCAATGGGAAATTTGCATGGTGATTCAAGTTCCACACAAGGATATCCTGTTAGTATAATGTTTTAGGATAATAACTCAATGTCTAATGACAGCTAAATTGTTCTGGTATTTCCACAGGGACATATATTACAATGACACACAGCTGTTTGGTTCACAAAGGATGGTTGATTCTGTAGTGGATGACATTTCCTGCATGCTCAAGGTTCCTCGCAGGAGACTACATGTGGTGCGTGCGTATGTGCCTCTGTGTGTGTGTGTGTGTGTGTGTGTGTGTGTGTTTGTGTGCTTGCGTGTGTGTGTGTGTGTGTGTGTGTGTGTGTGTGTGTGTGTGTGCATGCGTCTGAGTGTGGGAATGCAACTTTTCATAGACTTATACAAAGGCGGTAAAATGTGACTGTTATTGAATACAACCATTTGGGAAATATATTTTGATATGCCTTGTTATGATAAGTTCAGTTCCAGATGAAAGGAGTTCATATTTATAGATTTTTTTTCTTCCAGACATTTGAGGAAGCACCTGCTTAAGAGTTTGTTTTCATGATCAAACAGTATTGAAATACAACTTGATTCATAAAGGCGATGCCAATAGTTTTAACTGCCAATATAAGCGTATTAACTGTCTCCAGCTGGCCACATCCAAGGGATTCATCTCAGGTGATCTATGTTACCTGGAGGAGGATGGCACAAAAGTGGACTGTCACTCAAGCTCCACTGTAAGTATCATTACTATCTGGCCTGCCAACAGTCTGTATAACCCAGCAACATGTTCCCAACATATCTGCATTATCACATTATTATGCCTAGTTAAAGCACATTCTCATAGACATCTGTTGTACCAACACTAGCCCACTGAACTTCTCTCTACTCTCTGACATAATAGAGATTCCCAATCTTATAGACATTAAATCATGTGTTTACTCTCCCTGGCCACAACAATCAGGTTCTACCCACATACCCAAGCACTTGGTTTTGCAGCGTAATTGTTGAGAGAGCAAAACAACCTCAAACAAATGTCTTTCCATTTGTGTGTTACACAAATCACCTGTAACCACCTAATAAGCCGTCATACTACAGTATAATACCGTGCTTTAGAGTCCAAATGTTATGTCTTTGTCCGTAGGCTGTCTCAGTGTCATCGAATGTCAGAGGAATAAAGAGTATCCTTTCTAATCATAACACAGTTGTCATCACCATTTGAAAGAATAACTGTGACTTCCTTTCTCTCAGAACTATTTCTCTTAACTCTCTGTACTAACTGTTATCTTTGAGTGAGGAAATGGCCATCGTGTCATGTTTGTGTTCATCTTGACCCTTCCCGCTCCAGACATTGTCTCATCTGCGAAGTTTGTGTTGATAGTGGAGAAGGACGCGACCTTCCAGAGACTGCTCGATGATGACTTTTGCACGAAGCTGTCTCCTTGTATTTTGATCACAGTTAGTTGTCTTTTCTTGCCAAGCAACACAAAGGTCCACAGATGCATCCTTTAAATCAGTATGTTGTCCTTGATTTCACTGTGAACAGGAATACTGTGTGTGTGTGTGTGTGTGTGTGTGTGTGTGTGTGTGTCCGCGCGCATGTGTGCGTGTGTGGTGTGTGTGTATGTGTGCTTGTGTTTGTGCGTGTGTGTGTGTGTGTGTGTGTGTGTGTGTGTGTGTGTGTGTGTGTGTGTGTGTGTGTGTGTGCATGCGTGTATGTATTAGGGTAAAGGCGTCCCAGATGTGAACAGCAGGCTGATGGTGAGAAAGCTTTGGGACACCCTGCACATCCCCATCTTTGCTCTGGCAGATGCAGACCCTTACGGTACAGCTCACACACACACACGCACACACCCACGCACGCACATTAACATCCAGTCACCTCCAGGTCTGTCATCCAGTCACATAAACACGGCACAATCACACACACTTACAAAGCACTAGCCCGCACATCTATACACACACACATTAGCAGGACACGCAATCCCTGTGTGTGCGACACACACACACACACACACACACACACACACACACACACACACACACACAGGGGTTGCGTGTCGTGCTAATCCGAAAGGCCCCTGACTGATGTGTCATGGTGGTTTGGCAGGGGATGGTTTGCGTGGGCGTGATCTAGCCCAGTGGAATCGTCCTGTCCCTTTCCATACCTCTCTCCCTCCCCTCTCATCGCATGGCGAGACGCATGTGTAATGCTTTACTTTGTTCTCTGCTTCGTTACACGTCTCAAAGGATAATTGCTCTGGTATGGTGGTGATTGCAGTGTGTCTCTGTCTCTCTCTCTTATTTTCCCAGGCATTGAGATCATGTGCATCTACAAGTACGGATCAGTGGTGAGTCCTTACCGGCTATTTATGTATGTACATTATCCAGCGTGGGCCTGTGCAAGAAATATGTAATTATTCTCTTCTCTAAATGGAGGGAAATGAGCAATCAACCATGTCTGAACTACTGAAGTGCCGTAGTATAAAGTGGAAAAGTTAAGGATTGTGTAGGAGCTGATTTGTGTGTGGTTTGTGTGTCCATGTTTTTATTCTAGGGTGTAGAGCCAGGTGGGCGAGTGTGTGTGTGTGTGTGTGTGTGTTTGAGCGTATGTGTGTAGAGCACATAATGTTTGTGTAATCATGTGTTGATGTATGTTTTGTACAGTGTGTGTGAAGTGTGCAGTGTGTGTGTGTGTGTGTGTGTGTGTGTGTGTGTGTGTGCGTGTGTGTGTGTGTATGTGTGTGCGTGCGCATGTATTAGTATGTGTCTTAGTACTTATATGTACAGTACAGTACGTGTATAGCTGTATATTACCATATTTATGTGTGTGTATTTTTCCCTCAGGCCATGTCGTTTGATGCCCACAGTCTGACCGTCCCCAGTGTTATGTGGCTAGGCCTCCTCCCCTCTGACCTTCAGAGGTTTGGACACACCACTCGCGACTTCCTACGTCCTCCTTCCCGCCTCTAATTGGGATTATATTCTGGGGATTTTTAGGATTGTTTGTTTTGGTTTCTGTTGCTGTTGCCCTCACTTTTCTTTCTCCTAAGGAGCTGTTTTTGAGGGTATATTGAGTTTTAAGTATACGTCCGCTCAAGCAATCAGTCTGAAAAAGGGTTTCTGACATAAAGTAAAGTTTAATTCTAGTCCTGCAAGTTTGCTCCTCCTAAGACTCCCACTGTTCATGGACACAATCAAAGCATTAGTTGCTTTTTTACATCAGGGTATTTCCTGCATTTAGGAGGTAGTAATATAGTCAAGTCGGTAAGTCTGTTTTTTATTTCAACAATGTAATTATTACTGCTAAATGCTACTAATATATCACTACTACTCTGACTGCAATTTCCCCTTGTGCCGTGCTCTGCTTCAGATTGAGAGTACCTGAGGACGCTCTGATTCCTCTCACACGGAGAGACGAGAGCAAACTGAGCAGCCTGCTCAAGAGACCCTACCTCGCCTGTCATCCAGCCTGGCAGAGGGAGGTGAGCGAGGGAGGGAGGGAGGGAGGGAGGGAGGGAGGGAGGGAGGGAGAGAGGGAGAGAGGGAGGGAGGGAGGGAGGGAGGGAGAGAGGGAGGGAGGGAGGGAGGGAGGGAGAGAGGGAGGGAGGGAGGGAGGGAGGGAGGGAGGGAGAGTTAAAGAAAGAAAGGGGGGTGAGAGAGAGGGGTGGTTAGAGAGGAAAAACTCAACTCAGGAGAAAGATGGAGATGAAGAGAATGTACGTCTCACTTTAGTTCTTACTACACACCGTCGTAGTTTACAGTTTGAGGTGTGTAAACATGTCCTTCTTACCTCTCTCCAGCACCCTCCAATCTTGAGACTGCAGCTCTGTAAAACTCTTATTTCTCTCTTTAACGAGAAGGGGGCAAGAGTTCTCTGAGTGTGTATTTACTCCAATTTGGACACTCTGCAGGTGTGACACACGCAGAGGAATGTGTGGGAGGGTTCTCAGCCGCTCGGTATTCAGGATAGTTAAAAGATAGCGACTCGGTTGTGAAATAGCTGTGAGAGATAAGATCACAGCTGGTGGTCCCCTCACCTGTTGTTCACTGGCCACACAGTTACAGTCGTGTTCTGTGTAGAATAGATCATGCGGTACATAGCCCATCCCTGTGTGTCATAGCCCACAGCCTCTATTTTTGTATACTATCACTATATACGACATATTTATCATATATGTATCATATGTATCATAGCCTGTACAATTGCACATTGTATATAATCTCAATCTATATATACCACTGCACATATACAGTACATCCAGTCACCATTGTATGACATGGTATGACATTGCACATCACGCTACCATTTGCACTTTACTGTATAGATTGCTGTAAATACTGCTACTTATCACTGCAATATAATTGCTATTTGTTGCACTTCTGGTTAGACGCACGATCATTTGGTTGCGTGATCATTTGGTTGCGTTGTCTTGTACTATGTAATGACAATAAAGTGAATCTAATCTAAATTCTTCCATCGCGCATCCCCTGAGCATGCATGTGTGTCCCTGTTGCAGTTGGAAGTGATGCAACAGACCAAGGTCAAAGCTGAGATCCAGTCTCTGACATCCATAGCCCCGGATTTTCTTACCCGTGTCTACCTGCCCAACAAGCTGCGGTATGGGGGCTGGATCTGATCACATACTGCCCTCCGGTGGTGTGATATGGGAATTGATTAAGTCTGTTTCCAATAGGCTACTGGCACAATCAATATAGTGTAAATGCTAAATGATCCTAACTGATCATTTTTGTTGACTGCTGTTTTTTTGTTGATGTATTTGTGGGGTTTTTTTGTGTGTGTGTATTCAGAATAGGAATGACAAAGCAAAGCAACATGTCAAAAAGAATGTAGGTCCTATGTTGATTTGATTGGCTCTCTTGACTAAACAATGAGAGACCATCAGTCAGTCAGTCCGTCAATTAACCATTTCATTAATTTATGGGTCATTCTCTTTCGGTTCATCTTATTATACTTGGCAATGTTAATTATTTTATTTGTTTTGCTTCTGTACATGATTAATAAAGTATTTATATATATTTTAAAACGCATTTGCTTGATTGGCAAGTTATCAAAATGTAGAAGTCGCCTACAACTGGTTCAATAGCTGTATGTGGTAGGTAGACCTACAGCTCTATGTTAGATACATGTTTACAGCCAATAAACAGGATTCCCACGGGTCCTTGAAATCCTTGAAAGTTTGTGAATTTGAGAAAAGAAAATCAAGGCCTTAAAAGTTGTTTAAAAGACATGGGTCGTTGAAAGTGCTTGAATTCCCCCCTCTCTCTCTCTAAAAAAATATATGTATTCCTTTTTTGGGGGGGACATAATTATAGTAAATAAATCTCTATTGCTTAACTTTAAGACAGTAACTTTAACATATTTCACAATATGTTGTTTTGCTGTGCTGTGGTAGAGAAGGCAAGAGACCATCTAGTGTTCACACACATTCAAGCCTCTCTTTTTAATTGTTGTCTGTGAGCGGTTAGTTCCTATTATATACATTCTCATCCAGATCTGTCTCAAACTATACCGTGTTGGGTCCTTGGATTTGAGGGAATTGAGTGTTGAAAGTCCTTGAAAAGTGCTTGGAATTTGATGTTTCAGAAGGTGTGGGAGGAACCCTGAATAAAGCATGAAGCATCGAAAGCATCCCACAGTACAAACTTTCTAGCCATCTCTCATCACACCAGCATGGAGAGACTCTTCGTGAGTTTAAAGAATGATAAGGTTCTATCTCCGTTTAGGGCAGTTCAGAGATATTGAGCGTCAACGTTTTTACATTCCATTATGTTTTGTGAGATGGAACCTTTGTATTTTATTAATTACTAACTTAAAAAATGTCAACATTTAAAAAATAACACCACACAGGCACTATTAAACACCTAATGGATCAGATTATGTAAAAAAAAAAAAACAATTTTGACAAAAATGGAGATAGAACCTTATAATTCTAACGTCACGTCTTGCAGGCGTGGCCCCGAAACTTGTGAAACCGACCTGACGTCATCCTGACGTCATCCGTGATGAGCACCGTGTAGTAACCAGCGCGAGGCTACCCGCTACTTCCCAAACACGCCTTGTTATCTAAAGAACAGCAACTTCACACGTCTACACACCAAAGCGACAGGTAAGCGCACTGTTTTGGCAGTATCATTTATATTATGACTACGCTGAACTCTTACGGTAGCTGTTCTCTTTCTGTTGATATGCCAGTGTCGCTAGCTAGTAGCGTAGCGGCACCATCGCAGGGTTGGTTAGACGTCGAAGCTAGCTGATGCTAATGCTAACCTGACAATATGACCTTGGGTGGGTGGGGAAGATGAGCTAACTAGCTAACTTGGTTCCAAATTGGTGATTTAAAAACCAGTACATTTCTCTAAGTGTGACTGCTGTGGCATGGCTCGTGTCGATTTACTCAATGTGTTCAGTTGCTAGTAGTATTCAGTCCGATATCATAACATGCTGGTTACATACTTGTAGTTAGACTTGAGTCAGTAAAACACCAAAGCCTCTTTAGATAATCTATAGATCATCTCCTACGGCACTTCATAGACTGTCTAGGCTCATGTCGTAGAGGGTTTGTTTCTTGAATAAAAGTGTTATAGCCAGCCACGTTGCCAACAATGTCAATGTACGCTTGCTTAGGCCATCTAACTTCTAATCTAACCATATGTGTTGCTCTTGAGTCTTGATATAAAAACCTGTTGATCAATATTAAATATAGGCCAATGTTCTGCAGTTGCCCTGCAGTTACCTACTATACAGTCCACACACAGGCTCACAGATAGTGAAGGTGATCCTCAGCTCAGCACCTGACTGTCTGACTGATTGTGACCTTATCTGCCACCACATAGATAGGCCAATAGGCCTTGGAGTTCATGGAAATAGGCTATAGGGCAAGTTACCTCACAGCTGTTTGTCTAGAGAGGAAGACCACAGAGATACACTACTCAATTAGTAGGCGTTGTCCTGTGTCCTGACTACCTCTGGGAGGCATTTAGTAGTGTACTTTAACTCGAGCTGTGTTGTGCAATGATACTGTTCGTTACTGTAGTGTAGACGCACCCTTTTTGGGAAAGGAAATAGACAAGGTAGAAGAGTGCAATGATTCACTTGAACAACCAGATGGTCCCTCTTCTTTGTCTCAGGTAAGAAGTCTCCTTTTCCAGTCCCCCCCCCCCCCCCCCTCAGTATTAGGACAGGCCCTTGAGAGGCCCTCCTGTTGTTCGTCTTGTCAAAGGCAGCTGACTAGAGGGTGAATTTAAAGCAAACCCTCTGGCTGTAAGCATTAGCCTAATGATCACTTCTGCTCACTATGTGTGTAGGTTAGTATTTGTTCAGTCATGTTTCGGAAGGTCTTTTCCTTCTGTTGGATCCAGGTGGAATGGGAAGTTTTCAGGTAAAGAATAGTTTTGGGGGTAGGCCTATCTGATTCTGAGCCTGATGTTTTTTGGTACTTGGCAGGTTCGTTTTGGGAATTCAGAACTGTCTGTTTTATGGTGCTGTAAGATGTTTGTGGTTTCGTAGAATTCTGTGGTCTTGAACTGAGATATGGATAGAATACAGGTTAACTTAAAAAAAAAAAAAACATTTGTTTGTGGTTGTCTTTTATTGTTTATTTGTTTTTTGGTTATAAATTGTATTTTAGTCAAATAGTCTATTGTTCAATTTTTTTGTCAGCAGGTTTGATTTTTACTACAATTCAATTCAAGATTAAAGCCTTTTGGTTCTTTTCAGCCTAAATCACCTTGAGCATAGTTGGAGGTAGACAGAGCTAAGCGTACCCACATTGACCCCTGCTGATATAAATAGACCTGATCTCCACCGATCAGGTTTCACTTCCAGACCAAATGCAGGTCGGCAGTCCATTCACAGAGACAACAAGGGTAATCACATTAAAGTATATGGTAAACAAACAATTCCTCTCCTTCCTGTCCAGATTCAGAGGTTCTAAGATGGATACTGTTATTCGCCGCTGCCCTTTCCTGGCAGTCGTTCCCCGGGCGTTGTTGCAGATGGCTGGGAAGTCCTCCCTGGTGGCCTATGCCCAGAAGTGCCCTGTGATGATGGACCTGGCCTCCAGACCACTGGCCAGAGCCCTGTCCTCTTCTACTTCTGTGGCCAAAGACGCTCCGACAAACGAGGGTGAGTAATCACTTACTCACTAACTAACTCAGAAACGCCCCAATGACAGCTATATGGCAATGGAAAGGCAGTTATTTCCTTCAGGGCCTGTATGCATGAAGAGTGTATTTTGTATGAATAATAATGGCCCTTGTATGTCTTGATGATGATTTCTATATATATATATATTTCAATTTTTTTATAATAATAAAAAATATGAATCTTATGGACCTCTGGAGCACAACTTTTTCATTCAAGTATGTAAGGCTAAATCTGAATTTAACCTATTTGTGTAACTAAATAGATTAAATGTATTAATTCACCTTTCTTCATATGAAATGTAGAGCCTGATAGTCCACCCAAGTTGCCTCCTGGCCACTCACTGCCCCCTGCTGGCCAGACGGTGGTCTCTAAGTGCCCGTTCCTGGCTGCTGAGATGGTCCAGAAAAACACCAGTGTGGTGAGGGAGGCCCGCATAGAGCTGCAGGAGGATGTGAAGGAGATGCACACTATCCACACAGGTAAGCAGCTCTGCTCTCTTTGACCTCCTTCACTTGTGCCATTGTGTAATGAAAAGCCAGTGCGTATTACGAAAGCTTGGTAGGCCTAAACACCCAGACAAGGACCCCATGGATGTTTATAATAATGTTTTTTTTTTTTTCGTGTAACAGACGCAATAACTAAATGAACCCAGGTGAGGTGGAATTGGTATTGCAGCTGTAGTGGCCTAGTTGATCACAGGCTACATCTTAACTGTCCCTCCTAAAGACCTCTTCATCCCCACTACCCCCCTGTACAGTTTCTCTACTGTAAAAAATAATAATAAATCACTGTTTTCCCCCCTTTTTCTGAGCAGAGAAATCAGAGTCCCAAGTGGATCCGACTGTGGTGGACCTCATCAATGCGGACAAGTCTCATCCAGGCAAACTGGAGAACATGCTGAAAAACCGCCCGCAGAAGCTGTCTCACTTACTGCAGGACAACCTGCCCAAAGGTAAGTGCTGTCCAAATACAACCACACCCAATTGCATGCACGTAAGAAAGGAGAACAACCTCACTATCTCTTCAGGGTACATGACTCTCCTAAGCCCTCTTCATCCCCTCTGCCCCCCTGTACAGTTTCTCTACTGTAAAAAAAAATATGAAAGAAGTAAAACACATAATTCTTCTAGCATTATAACTGCCAATGGCCCCTGGTCATACAATGACTGATGGATATCACTCGCCCCCCCCTTACCTGTCCGACCTCCTCCACCTCAACATTCCCACCCGGTCCCTCAGGTCAGCCTCCGCCATCAACCTCACTGTCCCCCCTGCCCGTCTGTCCACCATGGGGGCAAGAGCTTTCAGCCGCTCTGCCCCTCGCCTCTGGAACTCCCTCCCCCCCGACATTAGGAACATTGACACCATAAACCCATTCAAAACACACATCAAAACACACCTCTTCAGGCAGGCTTATCTCTGAGCCACCCTCCCGACTATTGAATGCCCTGCTGCTGCTGCTTTTTATATTGTAATTTGTAATTGTTTGATTGTCATTTTTTAACTGTTTGACTGTATTTTTGTAACTGTGTTGTACGGCGACCTTGAGTGCCATGAAAGGCGCCTTATAAAATAAATGTATTATTATTATTATTATTATTATTATTATTATTATTATTATTATTATTATTATTATTATAGATCTGATGGATAGATTCACTTACTTAGACAAATGTATTTGTTGTAAGGCGCTTAGGATAAAGGCGACTACAAAATGCCAAAAATGTAAATGTAAATAATTCTCATGCACTCGGACAGCACATCTTTCATTCCAGTATCCTTGATCCACAACGCTGTGTTTCCCCTCCTCCCCATCTTGTTTGTCTTGCAGCGACAGCCAACTTCCATTACGACAAGTTCTTGGAGAAGAAGATTGATTCCAAGAAGAAGGACCACAGCTACCGGGTGTTTAAGACGGTGAACCGCCGCGCTCCGACCTTCCCCATGGCAGACGACTACTCAGAGTCTCTCCACTTGAAGAGGGACGTGTCCGTGTGGTGCAGCAACGACTACCTCGGTATGAGCCGACATCCCAGAGTCTCCCAGTCCATCATGTAAGTAGAGACACATAACAAGCAGTTTAACTTACTGGACTAATTTTTGTCTACAGATTATAGAGAGTTAGGATGATTTTGAAAGGCAATTATGGTTGATTAATGATCGTTCGAAAGGGCGATGGGATTAAGACGGATGAGAGTGAGTTGAGAGAGTGAAATAGAGCAGAGCATAATTAAATAAAACAATATTATTGACCGCAGATGTGAGTTAGTTCATTCTCGTCTCTCTGCGCTCATTTACCAGAAGAGGGAGCGGTTTCTTAAACAAACCTTTTCTCCGTGTCTACAGGGACACATTACGGAAGCATGGGGCTGGAGCAGGGGGCACACGCAACATCTCTGGGACCAGTAAGTTCCATGTGGACCTGGAGTACGAGCTGGCCGACCTGCACGGCAAGGACGCCGCGCTGCTCTTCACTTCCTGTTTTGTGGCCAACGACTCGACGTTGTTCACTCTGGCCAAAATGCTCCCAGGTACTACGTCCTGTCAGACACGAGTGTTGAAAGTGTTGTGATATCTTCTGCTTTCCCATGTTCGCTCGGAGAGCTTGCTTGAAGAAGTAAGGATTATATGAAACCTTATATTATAAACCAAAGGATTATATGAAAAGAGAGAGAAGGACTATATGGGATTAGAATAAATATACACGATATAGAATAAACATATATTTATTCCCCAGTAAACCCCCCCCCCCTCGTGGATGTCCCTGCTGTAGTATAAACATTTGTTTACTCCAGAATGTTGTTTTTTTTAGCAGTATTTTTAAGCAGTCCCACTCATATTTTTCCTTTTAATGACAGACACAGTAGAGATTATGACAGGAAGGATGGGTGAGAGAGAGAGAAGGGATGACATGCAGGATATGTCCGCGGCTGGAATCGACCCGGGATCCCTGCGGTACATGGTCAGCGCTTAATCCACTACGCCACCTAAGCGCTCCTACCCCAGAATGTCAACTCTCCCACCACTGCAGGCAGTTTCTCAAGTTTTACTTCTGAAAAGAAAAACTACAAATCATTTGTAACGTGTGTATTTGAATTTGTCTTCCCTGCTCCCAGGCTGTGAGATCTACTCTGATGCGGGCAACCATGCCTCGATGATACAGGGGATAAAGAACAGCGGTGTGAAGAAGTTCATCTTCCGTCACAACGATGCCGATCATCTACGAGAGCTCCTCCAGAACTCTGACCCCTCCACGCCGAAGATAGTTGCATTTGAGACCGTGCACTCGATGGATGGTGAGTTCACCACTTTGTATCTCAGAGGCATATTTCCTGTCATCTGAGTTTAAAATAATGGATCATATTCTCTAGTGTGCCTCTGTAGTACGGTAGATGCCTATACTCTTGGTGTATAACTGATTCTTTGGGAATGTTAAGCAGGTTGATCTGTTGCTCTACAGGCGCTGTGTGTCCGCTTGAGGAGTTGTGTGATATTGCCCATGAGTTTGGAGCCATCACGTTTGTTGACGAGGTGCACGCCGTGGGCCTGTATGGCGCCAGGGGAGGAGGCATCGGAGACCGGGACGGGGTCATGCACAAGATGGACATCATCTCTGGCACGCTGGGTAAGAACGGTTCACTGGGCTGGCTGACCATCTGTCTTCACTCACGTCTCAGAGAGAAACCGTAATGAGAGGCCACCATACTTATAACACCATAACTTCTCCATCTATCGCATCATCTCATGCTTCATTCGGTCTGTATCATACTGTACATATCATACTTACCTTAACAGTACATATCATATTAATATTCATCGTACATATTGACTTTTTATGTTCACATTTATTACACGTATATTGACTTTTTATATTAATTTACTCATACTCACTGTAATATCGTATACTGTCATACCATGCACTACATAATCATGTCTTTTTGCACCGGTTAGATGGTTAGATGCCTACGTTTCGTTGTCTTAGTAACAACATAATAATAATAACTATTAGTAGTAGTAGTAGTAGCACTTGTACTCTGTCAATGACAATAAAGTTGAATCTAATGTAATCTAATCAGTTTGTCCTCCTGTCCTCTGCAGGCAAGGCCTTTGGCTGCGTGGGTGGCTACATCGCCAGCACCAACGCCCTGGTGGACACAGTGCGCTCCTACGCGGCAGGCTTCATCTTCACCACCTCCCTGCCGCCCATGCTGCTGGCCGGGGCCAGGGAGTCCATCCAGATCCTGAAGAGCGAGGAGGGCCGGGTGCTCAGGAGGAAACACCAGAGGAACGTCAAGCTGCTGCGCCAGATGCTGATGGACTCGGGCCTGCCAGTGGTCCACTGCCCCAGCCACATCATCCCTGTGCGGGTAAGACTGGCAATTCTAGCATTATGACTGCCAATGGCTTCTGGCACAAGCAGGGATTACTTTTTGTTACGATGACTGATGCATAGATGATTCACTTACTTACTTAAATGTATTTGTTGTAAGTCGCTTTGGATAAAGGCGTCTGCTAAATGCCACAAATGTAAATTTATGAAGATTCAAACCATTTGGTAAGAGTAGAAATATAGTAGAATTAGAGTTATACTGGAATTACATTGAAATAGGAGATATGCCTCAATGGTTTTGTAGAATGGTAATGTTTAGACTGACTATTCAGCAACCGTCAGAAGTACTAGGCCCTGGGTTTACATTGTATCTTAAGCCATGTTTAAGATAGAATGTAATGGCAATGTAATGTATAAGGTCTCTTTGGTCTCATGTGGCTGACCTGACACCTCTCTGTTGGCAGGTGGCCGACGCTGTGAAGAACACGGAGGTGTGTGACACCATGATGTCGCGCTACAACATCTACGTCCAGGCCATCAACTACCCCACAGTGGCCAAGGGGGAGGAGCTCCTGCGTATAGCCCCTACCCCCTTCCACACCCCCCAGATGATGCACTTCTTTGTCGGTAAATACACAACCAATGAGGTGTCATAAGGTGTTTTAACATTCAAAAGGCCAAGCTGTGTAACTTGATAAGCTTATAACGTTATTGGCTGATTACACTGAAGATGTGACTTCTTGTCATTGGGTGAAGACTATTGATGCTGATGAGAAGCATTGAGAACTGTCATTTTGCCGGTCCCTACTGAAGGGTGGATGTACCAGGCGGTATTCCATCAACGTGGCTAAAGGAAAATCCAGGCTTATTTTGACTGGTTTCGCGAGACTTATCAAAGAAATCTGGATTTATTTTGATAAATCTCGCGAGACTTATCAGACAATAAGCCTGTATTTTCCATCAGCGTCGTTGATGGAATACCCCCCTGTTCTTACCGTGTGCGTTGTTATTACCTCTCTGTCCACAGAGAGACTGGTGAAGACTTGGAAGGAGGCGGGACTGGAGCTGAGGCCTCACTCGACAGGGGAGTGCAACTTCTGCCAGCAGCCTCTTCACTTTGAGCTGATGAGCGAGAGGGAGATGTCCTTCTTCACTGGTCTTAGTCACCGGCTATCAGCTCGAGCCTGACATTAACACTAAATCCCAATCTAACCTCTCCCCTAATGAAATCTATATTTATCTATGTATTGTCTTATCTGTGTATAACTTAAAATCTATCACCATAAATGAAATATTATTATATATCACAAATAAATATTCGGGGAAAGTTACATCTTTGGTCTTGTGTCTTTCGTGCTACTCCTGTGTTATCACAACCTGTATGTCTGGAATAGTGCAATGTACATCATATTATATTACATCAATGTACACTTGATGTAATATAAAGGGTAGTAATAAGCCCTTGTACAAGGTATGTCAAAGCTCACCCTTTAAGGGACATTTTAAGCGTTTATTTGACCATTTCTTTTTACCATTGTTTAAAAAAACTCAAACAAATCACATGCATGAATAAAATCGTCAAGGATGACACATTTCTGTTTATCACAATACTATACTTATACGGTGTATTCATCTTTTGTTGAATTTCTTATAGTTTGTTATGTCACCATTTCATTTCCATACAATGGGATTATATATGTTTATATATGTAGGCCTATATATGTTACGGTACATGTGGGAATACGGTTTATGTTGGCATTTCCGGGGACATGGCAGCATAAAACGTCGACTTGGTACATGCTGGCATGTCTAACCCTAGCCCTACCCTTAACCCTAACCCTAACATGTACCGTATTCCTACATGTACCGTAACATATACACAATATTATCATAAGTGAAATATAGCGTTAAGCAATTATGTAAATGAGTAAAAGTTGGCACAGTAGAAGCTTCAGTTCACTTATGACTGTCTGAGAGAAGATTCCCTGCAGCAGAATACATTGAACCTTATCAAAAACTAGCTCAGAGTTCACTTGGAAGCTGTGATGTTATCATTATCTAATTACTTTGGCAGAGTGGAAATTATATTTTGTAACATTATCTTATCAAAACGTTGGCCTCGATAACCATCCCAGAATCACTCAGGAAACCTGAAACCGGGGGAGTCTGTTCTGTTTGAAAAGCATACGGTCGTTAAAACCCATCTCTGCACACATTTACAAGTTTGGGCCTGAAATGGATGATGGATATGTGTTGGTTATATGTCATATGTCGTTTCAGCCTTGGGGTACACAATATTTCACATAATAGGGTCTGCTTTCACCCTCAAGTCCCCTAGGGCCAATACTTGCTGATACCACCTCATACTAGTAGTAGACCTACACCTTCTATAGCCTACTGTGTTTCAACATGTTGAGGTATGTAGCTGTATACCCTTCAACACATTTGCTCCAGTGAGCACGCAAGCAACTTGTCTTGAAATAAGCCGGTGAGCCCACCACTAAGCAGTTACACTGACAATGTTAGGATCAAATATGGGAAGTATTCGTGTCAGTATTCAAAGTCAGTACTTTGATGTAGCCTACTTTGCCAATTAGTAACATCCTTACTAAACCATTTTGCATCCAATGGGATGATATGGTTATTATGAACTGGCTTCATGAAAGTCGTGCCTATTGATGTACAAATAAACGTATATAGGCCTACTTTGTTTCGTCTTTTTAAACAGTAAGATCACTGCATCGCTGCTGTATTTGTACCTTCAATATGCCATTCAACCATCTTCCAAAGGGAGGCGCAATTCACTTTGTTTTGTCTGGAAACATGCTACCTCCTTGGAGTAAGTGTAGTAGCTTCTTTGAGCCACTAGATGGAGTCGGTTTAGTACAGGATAATAATGAGGCCGACAGACAGACAGACAGATAGATAGATAGATAGTTTACTTTATTGATCCCCAAGGGGAAATTAAGGTGTTACAGAAGCTCACACCAAAAACCGCAGCAACGAAATAAAAGTGACAATTGAATAATAATATAATAAAATATAAAAATACAAAAGGAATAAATATACACATCAGAAAGAAACATTGTAGATAGTGTCAACAGTCCAGTATGAATTAACATGAATTAGCATGAATTAACAACCCTCAGCCTGATCCCATACATACTGTGCTTTTCTGAGCATTAAAGACAACCAGACCAAGCAAAAATAATGATCATGTATCCGTACACACTGTTTTAACATCTCAATAAGTATACCATTGTAGTGAGAAATACAGAATATTTTAGTGTCCTATAAAACAGTATATGACACTATATCTGTCAGTTAAGGTGATCCCATTAGACTGTTTATAACCATGATGGTGGGCCAGAGTTAACAGGTTTCTACCATGTGGCTAATACCCGGAACACCCCACACTGCATCGGCACACAACCCTTTCATCTCTGTTATTTACGAGTGTTACACACTTCAACATCTGCACAGGGCAAGAGCGTCTGTGTGTGTGTGTGTGTGTGTGTGTGTGTGTGTGTGTGGTGTGTGTGTGGTGTGTGTGTGTGTGTGTGTGTGTGTGTGTGTGTGTGCGTGTGCGTGTGTGTGTGTGTGTGCGTGTGCGTGCGTGTGTGTGTGCTCAAAGCGCTCTCAACATGCAAGGCCAGAATATCTTTTCAAATCAAAGATATGTCCTGTCTTTGAGTTACCCATGAGCTCACGTTCTGAGCCTATTATGTAATTGGAATGCTGCTGTAAGTGGAGTAGTCAGGTGACCACTCTCATGCCAGGCCAAGCATCATAGATCATAATGAGGGTTTCATGCTACTGAAGCAGTGGGTTCTCTCTTTTCATCCTCCTCTTTGTCGTGACATGCGTTTCATTTTTGTGTGGTGTGTTATCATTTCCTGTAATACCGTAACTGTCTGTAGAAATGCCTTGTCATTTTCACATTGTGGTGGTCTATGGCTAGACACAGAAATGCTCTGAATACAGTTAATTGTGGTAGCCATGTACTGCATTTGGTTGTATAGAATGCTTTTAAATGTACAATAGACCCACGTTCCAGGAAATGTGCATTTACTTACAGGATGTTATTGTGTTTCTCAATACACACACATACCTCTTACAACATTATTTACAACAAATTGAATTTGTTACTCATTTCCTCTCTGGTAATGCCATTCATAAACTCTCCTGGATGCCGAACTCACTGCTCACGGCAGAACATTATGTACCAAGAAAAGTATTTGACCTGATTTTCCTACATTTACACCATTCATCATACTGTAGATGCACACCATGCCGTTCCTTATCAGGGCAGATCTGAGGCCAGCCCAAGTTACGCCTCTGCACTCTCTGGGGAACACACTAGGTGGAAAGGCATGCATGTGGGTGGAAGAAGAACACAGGTGTTGGCTTACTGTGTGGGTGTGTGGGTGTGTATAATATGTGTGTGTCTGTGTGTGTGTGTGTGTGTGTGTGTGTGTGTGTGTGTGTGTGTGTGTGTGTGTGTGTGTGTGCAGGTTCAGCCCCTGCTCCTCCTCCATTCTGCTTTAATCCTGCGAGTGCTGCACATCTGTGTCTCTCCTACTCACGTGCACAGACAGATGAGCTGCATGGCTGAGTTCCCACTAGTACATGCTCACATAGGACATACACTCTTGCTCACACACACAGACACACACATCATTGGAGGTCCTGAGGATCTCTGGTATGACCTGCATGTAGAAGCAGTGTTTCTGAGGCTTAGGTTAAGCATCAAATTAATTAAATATGAACAGGAAACTGTGCAAAGAGATGGCTATCAGAGTTGAGAGAGGTCCCTCGAGGACAGGGGTTGTAAATGGGAATGGAAAGTGAATGGACTTAACCTCCACCTTAAGTGTGGAATCTCAGATCATTATTCGGGACTTGGGAGACAGTATAATGACGATAAATGAAAAACGACTAGTTTTTTTGGTACTGTAGCCTATGCAATGCCCTAAAGCTGTGGATGGGGGTGATTGGCCAGCACCAGCTTTAATCAAAGGAGCAAAAGGGTTACAATACATTATTTTGAACATTACAAAGGTGTATAATAATTTAAAAAAGAAAAATGAATGAATGAATGAATGGTCTTTATTGTCATTAATATAGTACAGGTACCAAACAACGACATTTGGGAGGGGGGGCTCCCCTGGTGCTAGGAAAAAAATACTAAAAACAAGAAGGGAAAAGAGCTGGTTTACATAAATAAAGGCTATGTACACTATCCACTATACTATACTATACAAATAAAACACTGTGCTGTACTCTATGCTATGCTATAAATATCCTAACATTTCCTATCTCTGAACCTTATGTACCGAGGGTTGTCATATTGCACATAGTATTATTGCACATTCAAAAATTATTGCACATTCAAAAAGCATTGTCTCTAATTATGGACACATGTCAGGAAAACTAAAATCACACTGTGTCCATTAGGTTATTACACAGTAATAGAGCTGGATTCTGATAACCAAACTTGGAAATCTCCTTCTATGTCTTTAAATCCTGCTGCAAATAACTCCTCCCTCAGTCCCTCCTCAGTTTATCTGCTGTCAACTCCGATATTCTCTGCATAGGAATGCGAAAACGTGCTTTACAAGTAGCCTACAGTGTGAGTCTATACGCTGTCACAGTGTTGAATAGTTGAAGTGGATGGTGTTACTATCAAAATAGTTCAATAGCCTTGCGTTTCATTGCCTTGGTGTGTGGTTATTTAAGTGGTGAAAAGCCTGGACAATAACTGGACATACAGCGAGAGATAAATCAACGCTCCCGCTCAAAAAGAAAACCGAGAGTGATAGAAGTCAAGATTATCGCAACATTGTAGCGCTGGATATGGAAGCTTAAACGCTTTTGCAGTTTTCTCTGTTTGGTGAAAGTTACTCGTCGCTATAGATAGCAATGTAGCAGCGTTTGTGTCAGGCTATTACTTACTTTGCATGAAGGGTTAGGTAACATGATATTGAGTTCGATATGACTCGTGTTACGCCGAGCAAAAGCGTGGAATGGCTGCAAGTGGAGCTGTGCGCCGGAGGGAGTTCGGAGCTGCTGCTGTTGGACTGCCGCTCGCACGAGCTGTACGAGTCGTCCCACGTCGAGACGGCCATGAACCTGGCCATCCCGGGCCTGATGCTGCGGAGGTTTAAGAAGGGCAACATACC
Organism: Nansenia antarctica; assembly: GCF_963989245.1. Lineage (NCBI taxonomy): Eukaryota > Metazoa > Chordata > Actinopteri > Argentiniformes > Microstomatidae > Nansenia > Nansenia antarctica. The sequence continues at coordinate 17,112,090 of NC_137676.1, read as the reverse complement.
CATCAGGACCATCATCCCCAACCACGAAGACAAGGAGAAGTTTGTGAGACGGTGTATGACGGATACGGTCATTCTGTATGATGAAAAATGCACTTTGGACTGGCAGAATGAGAGCGGATCTACGTCTACGGGCTCGGTTCTGGGGCTGCTTCTCCAAAAGCTATGGGACGATGGGTGTAAAGCTTATTACCTGGAAGGCAAGTGATAATAAACAGACGATATTGATGTCAAACTTGCCTGGAGCTTTGTGTGTATGTTTAAAAGTACCGTATGCATGCTCTGTATAAACGTAAAGTATAGACTTTAGACACTACTTTGAATGTAATATAGGTTTTCCTGAAGAAATATTGGGGTTTGAAGACCATCTGTGGGTCTTTCAAAGTTTGAGAAGGAGTCAGTGTGAGATTGTCAATTAAAATTCCAAAATGGCTGCGGCATGTTTTGCTATGAGCAGGAAAAAGAGGCATGCATTTCATCAATGGTCTCCTCGAGAGGACTTGTTATTGTCCAACAGTTCTCAGAAAGTCAGTGCATTTTAAAATGACATTAAGAAGTGGAAGGACTGTATTGATTGCATTCTTAACTACATGGTTTTTCCAATCACTTTAATTTACTGTTCACTGTAGTCATAAACAAATATAAGCATAGTGCCTCTTCATAACTTACTGAATTCATGATGTTATTGACTTAAGCGAAACTAAAATAGCTCCACAATCTGTGTATTTGTTATACTTTCAAGTTCAGGACGCTTATGTTTGCTTAGCTGAGAAACAAAACAACAACATTGTTTGTGTAACTCTGCATCACCCTCTGATCTCTTTTTCCAGGTGGATTTGTCAAGTTCCACACAGAGTACCCAGAGCACTGTGAGACCCTGCTGGACAGTTCCTGCCCCAGCTCCTCACCCCCGCTGTCCGTCCTGGGGTTCGGGAGTCTCCGGATCAGCTCCGACTGCTCTGACGGGGAGTCGGACCGCGAGCCCAGCAGCGCCACGGAATCTGAGGAGAGCCCCCTACCCAGCAACCAGCCTGCCTTCCCAGTCCAGATTCTCCCCTACCTTTACTTGGGCTGTGCTAAAGACTCCACCAACCTGGATGTGCTGGGCCAGTACAACATCAAATACATCCTGAACGTCACGCCCAACCTGCCCAACATGTTTGAGCACGAGGGCCACTTCAGGTACAAGCAGATCCCCATCTCAGACCACTGGAGCCAGAACCTGTCCCAGTTCTTTCCTGAGGCCATATCGTTCATCGGTGAGTGGTGCACTGATGTGGCATACAGCATATGAACAAACACGCAGAGTACCAAAGGCTGCTACTTCAGGAAGAATGAAAGATGCTCTGTACTTGTGAATGGGGGCCTTTATGACACAAAGGGACTCTTTCTCATCTTCTGTGTGTTTGTTGATTTTTTGGTGGAAAATGCTTTGTGTCTGATTTGAATCATTACTTCCCTCTGTGTATGCTATAATTAGGCGCATTACTCACAACTAAAATCCTGTTGGAGACTATTTTACCTTTCATTTTCATTTTCAGCTCTGGGTGTGAATGTTCATCTTCTAGCTACTCCCTATCTATGGGACATTTTCTTTTCAGAAAAGCTCTGAAGTTACTTAATCCCTAGACTAGATGATCTTCTGAGCACAGATCTAGAGCAACACCCTGGATCATTCCGTCTTCATTCACTGACATCAAACATTCTCCAACATACAAACAATACTTCCAAACTGTCATGCGAAAACCCACAGCTGCAACTGTAACCTTTTAGGTGTATGTTTGTATGGGTGGTCATGGTTGCAAATGTGTTATGCACTAGCTTACAGTGGGGGTTAGTGGTAGAGGAAGGAAACATGTCTTCCACTCCCTGTGGTTGTGTTTGGTTATCAGGTCAGCAGTTTGTCTCTTAACATATCCTGGTTGTGGCGCAGGGCGTTTGCGGATACTTGTTTGCCTTCTTCGATTCGGGAGTTTGAAGGAGATATTTGATCTGCTCTTGTATTGTATTATAGTGGATGTTTACCTTATCGAAACAAACCTCAAAGGCACCACATACACCACATGTAGGCTGACAGGAACAGGAGTTACTTGTGAAACTGCCGTATCAGCCGTCTGCATATAGAAAGCTCATCAGGAAGGGGAAGTGAACACGGTCTGTGTGGCACATAGCCTTGGGTAATGCTAATGGCGTTGGGGTGTCACATAAAGTTATCTTAAATAATATATACAAAACTCAACAACAACAACATCAATAATGAAGGAAATAGGAAGTATATATCAGGGTGATTTCTTCGTAGATCGTGGTGGATTCCAGTTCTCTTATCGTCTTCCTGAAAATGAAACCAGGTTTTTATTAAACGACACCCATTGACCTTTCATTTCTCATTTGTGACTTAATGTGAAAACAGGAACAAAGCCTATAGGGTGGCACTTCAGTGTACAGGCTTACATTGATTGAAATAGCAGTAACACACCATTTGGCTCATCAAATGAACCCTGTCAAACGTTCTAATGTTGAGTTCTCAGTGTGTTGATTGTACAACAACTACTCTTGTTTTACCAATGTTTCCCATTAATTAGGCCTACCTAAACTGTGGCGGACGTGAGCGACGCAATCTTTGGGATTCGCATTACTACATCTGCTGTAGGCCCATACTTTAGAGGGTCCGAGGTCCCACCCACCAGTCTCACAAAATCCTGTGGGAAACAGTGTTTACTCATCCCTTACACACGTCTTACTTGTCTTGTCTCTTCCTGTAGATGAGGCCCGTTCTAAGCAGTGTGGGATCCTGGTCCACTGCCTAGCTGGCATCAGTCGTTCGGTCACAGTGACCGTGGCCTACCTGATGCAGAGGCTCAACCTTTCCCTCAACGACGCCTACGACTTCGTCAAGAGGAAGAAGTCCAACATCTCCCCAAACTTCAACTTCATGGGCCAGCTGCTGGACTTTGAGAGGACCTTAGGGAAGCACAGCCCGTGTGACAACCGCACATCCAACGAGCAGCTGTACTTCACCACGCCAACCAATCACAACGTATTCCAGCTGGACACGCTGGAGTCGACATGAGGACAGAAAGAGGGGGATTGGCGTCCATGTTGTTGCTCTGTATCTCTGTGGCATTTTGAGCCTGTCAGGTGCCAACCCGGTTTTAAGTCAGTGAGAGACATCTGGAAATGCAGCTCCAAGAGATTCACCATGCCAGGCGAGTGATCCAAGTATGGATATTTATTTTTAAAAAGCTGATGCACCCAGTGTTTCCTCCGCGCGTGCACGCGCATAAAACGCGCACTGGCGCTCAAAACAAAGACGTAGTTTCACCAAAAACTAGAGGGTGGCAACAATTATAATTTCTTAAATAGCGGTTAAGTCATTAAAGCCGAGCAGGTGATTTTATATAGAAGGTGATCAAATACCAATATATCCTACAGCCAGTGGTGTCGTCTAGGTGATACGCAGGACTACGGCGTATACCCACTAGGAAAGGCCAAGGATTTCCATATACCCACTTAAAAATGTGTGAGGATACGTAACAGCGTTTTGTGACAGAACTTTCACTTTCATTCATAAACTTCACCCCGTCTGTGTTACGAAGCACTTGACTTTTGGACCATTGGGACTGACTATAGCGTCATATACCATCAACGGGGGGAGATGCGACATGAAATATGTCAAAATGCAGCACTATCATGCGCAGATCAGCCTTATAACGTGTAATGTTAGATAACGTTAGACAGGGAGCGCAGATGTATTTCTATGGCGTTCCGAAATGAACGATATGAGGCTGGGAGGGAAAAATCACAGTATAGAAAACACTAGACTACACCACTGCCTACAGCTGCAGCGGAACATGCGGAACGCGCATTACACACACACAGAAAGATCAATACGAAGTAGGCCTACAAGACAGTACACGCACAAAACCGGCTAACGTTACTCATTAACTGTTTACACAAGTAAAATCACAGTGTGACAGTCAGATGGAGCATTCGGTAAACAACAACAGCAAGGTAATGCTATCAGTTGAGTTAAAGAAAACCAACTCTTACCTTTGATGACACCAACATGAGACCTGCTTACTCGTACCTCCGCCGTTCTGTTCGTGGTGATTTTAGAGGCAATAGATTATTTTTGCCCCGCGCATATTGCTATGAATAGTTCGAAGCTAGGTGCTTGCACGTTAGGTGCGAGGCTGCTTGGTTAACCCATTAGCGGGAACATTATTTGTTTCACAAAATAGGCTGATTTAATTGACCATGAACATCAGAGACATACATTACGAATGTTCATTTAAAATACTCTATACTGAGCACTGGTATAAGAACATGAACCAGAGAACAGCAGTAAATGCAATAACCCACAGTCGTCGCTGATGATGTTGCATTTTCGATTAGGATACGTATTTCTACGTAGAGAGAGAGAGGAGTGATTTCCTGAAATCCAAATGTCCCGCTAAATTCGGACCAATCACAAAACAGTTTTGAAAGCGCGCGCGCCTGTTGAGAGGGATTCAGTCTCGATTGCAGTGCGAACACAAACGACGAGGTTAATTGCAACATTGTAACATATTGTAAATAACTACGCCCTAAATCGTAACGAAATGTTGGTCTGGAAGCGGCCTAAATCTAGCTTCAATCTGCTTTTTTTCTGTTCTCCGGTCATAATAACTCGCTGCCTTTCTGCGCAGCCTGAATCAAAGTGGACTGTCTGAATCAATTAGTGGCGGAGGAAATTCATTCGTGGCGGCCCGCCACGAATAAATGCATATAGAGGAAACACTGGATGCACCATATGCATAAAACAACAAATGTTTCGTCCAAGCTCTGATGCCTTAACCTTTTACTCAAGGATGACTTTTGTAATCCAAAAGACTTGGTATCTACAATTGTGAATGATGGTATGCAAGCATTACTGCAGATAATTGAATTGTAATGAGTCGACACCAGGAAGATAATTGATGGTTTGACTGTTATTTTATATTCAGCAGCTGTAAATTGGGAAAAAAGTACTTATTTGGCTACTGCCTTTATCTGAGGGGAAAATGCAGAATGTGAAGAGTTGTTTTCTGGGACCAAAATGCGATATTTGATGGTACTCAAACCGAGGGACATGGAATACTTTATGCTGGCCTTGAATAACTGTCTGTTGTTCCTATGGATGACTGTTGTTCCTATGGATGACTGTTCTGTCTGTTGTTCCTATGGATGGCTGTTCTGTCTGTTGTTCCTATGGATGACTGTTCTGTCTGTTGTTCCTATGGATGACTGTTCTGTCTGTTGTTCCTATGGATGACTGTTCTGTCTGTTGTTCCTATGGATGACTGTTCTGTCTGTTGTTCCTATGGATGACTGTTCTGTCTGTTGTTCCTATGGATGGCTGTTCTGTCTGTTGTTCCTATGGATGACTGTTCTGTCTGTTGTTCCTATGGATGGCTGTTCTGTCTGTTGTTCCTATGGATGACTGTTCTGTCTGTTGTTCCTATGGATGACTGTTCTGTCTGTTGTTCCTATGGATGACTGTTCTGTCTGTTGTTCCTATGGATGACTGTTCTGTCTGTTGTTCCTATGGATGACTGTTCTGTCTGTTGTTCCTATGGATGACTGTTCTGTCTGTTGTTCCTATGGATGACTGTTCTGTCTGTTGTTCCTATGGATGACTGTTCTGTCTGTTGTTCCTATGGATGACTGTTCTGTCTGTTGTTCCTATGGATGACTGTTCTGTCTGTTGTTCCTATGGATGACTGTTCTGTCTGTTGTTCCTATGGATGACTGTTCTGTCTGTTGTTCCTATGGATGACTGTTCTGTCTGTTGTTCCTATGGATGACTGTTCTGTCTGTTGTTCCTATGGATGACTGTTCTGTCTGTTGTTCCTATGGATGACTGTTCTGTCTGTTGTTCCTATGGGTGACTGCCGGTTGTTGATGGCTGTTCTACACTTCTTCATTTGCAGCTCAAATTAGATCAGAATGGAGGGATCTTGGATAACAGGAAAATTGGCTGACTAATGCTTTGTTTTTTCTGCTTTTCTCACTTCTTCAGAATACACCAACTTGTTTCTCATTTTATATAGGCTACATGTAGACGTAATGATGTCAGAGATTAACAGTTTAACTGAATTCACCCTCTGCTAAATGTTAGCTGTACACTGATACCACGTATCATTTTTAGCAAAGCTCTTGTAAATTGTGATGATTATAACATTGCATTGTTTGCATGTACTCACGTTCTACCATGTACTTTCTTTTGTGTACTTTACCTCTTTTGCCTGCTGTTCCTGTGGCCTTTACCCTACCTTTCAAGTTAACATGAAACTTAACCGTCCTTGACCAAGGGCTTGGGTATCGTGTATAGGATTATCATTTGCCAATAATTAATTGTATATCATCATAGTAATATCCATATATAAAGGAATGGACATTTACCCCGTTTTAAGTCCCTTTTAGACTCAATCTTCAATCTGCAGCTAGTCCCTCTGTGGTGTAACAATGTTATGGGAAACATGAACAATGTGTTTATCAGTTGTGTGTTGCCAGTAATGTCTCAGCTGATTGGTTAGATTTGAGATGTTTAATGCATCAGATCGAGAGGGAAGGGAAGGAAACGAGTGCTTACTAATGTGTTCTTACCTCATGGAGAGACATTTTCAGGGATTTTTATACGACGCATCTGTGTCTTGTTACAGCCTCTTAGATACTTCAAAGGGCTGTTTTATCCGGCATGTGTTTGTAAAGATGTATATAAGATTTGCTTGGTAACAGGGGACCTTTTCTCAGAAATCATGAAGGATGTGAAATTGACCCTATTACAGTATGTATAGTGTATGTAAAACTAAATGTACAAGACATTTATGTACATGTTTATACCACAAATATATTGTATATTTTTACTTGAACATGTGTTTGTCTTTTTCTTTATACCACGTTTCAATTTCGAATTGACAAACATGCTTACTGTAGGTTCCAGATGGTTATCTGGATGCTGATTATAGTACTTAGATTATTTACAAGTGATTGGCTCACTGCTTTCAAAATGACTCAGATGACAGAGAAGAGGCTGAATTAAGCTGTTTCCGAGAAGCTTTGAATCCTTAGCAACCTGCCCAGTGGGGAACATGTTGTTTGAAGTACAGTAGACCAACATACAGCACTATAGCAGGTATAGAAGCTGCACGCTGGAAATCCTTGTCAGTGTGAACTCTTTTGTGTCTTTTGACACACCATAACTTCTCACCTAAAACATTGTTTTTGGTCATTAATCAGATTCCAAGTAAATAGACTTTGCGATTGAGTCAATACTCTCAGAGTACAGTAAGTGAGGGTGAGGGTGAAGTGTGGGTGAGCCACGTTTACCCAGAGGGCTGTGGGGGAGATGACTGGCGGGTTGTGCTGTGCTGCTGTACGGACAGCCCCAAGGCTCTAGGTGTGGTGAGATATCCGCTCTCTGTCCACTCTGATGCCCAGCTTCCTGTCTCTCCCAGGCTGTCACACACACACAGACGGGTGGCAGGGCCAGATCTCTCAAACCACAACAGACCCACTTCCCCTCCCAGTCTTTCACTCTGCTCTTGACAAGAGGAAGATGAAACAGCACCATGTACCATAGAATAAGGACATTGCGTGACAGTGATGTTCCATGTTACTTGCTGACTAATAATGTCTTCACAGGAAAACAAGGCTATCTTTCTGAGCCTCCGCCGGTGTCTGATTGTCCACCAAACATCACAGTGTTTCCAGCGTAAATGTAATATCCTGTTTTGTTTTTCTCCAATCCACATTGTGCTGTGTCGTGTCTGAGCGGAGGATATGAGAGCTCCCCTGCTACATCCTGGCATCCGTTCTTCCATCGGGAGAAGGTGAAGTGGGTGTCATGACACGTGGGTCGTTCTCAGGGCTGGACTGGGACAAAAATTAGGCCCTGCCATGTGGCTCAGACCGGCCCAACACAATCGGTCCGACACCGCCGATCAACATGCTGGCAGTCTGAAAGACTAATAATCTAAAAATCTATCGACCTAATCTAAAAAGTGATCTAGCATGGAAGGCTCAGGACAGGCAAAGTAATTGAAGTCCTGTACGTGGCACTCTGTTTCCTCTGTTTCATCTTTTTCTCTCTCCTTTTCCTCTCTTTCCCTGACACTCTGCTTTTCTGGGGAGGGCAGCAGCAGCTCAACCTGGTTCAACAAGACATGGACAGAGAAGTAAACTAACTGGTTGTCAAAATCAGCAAAGTTCTCATTTACATGTACACACAGGCTGCATGATTGCATTATGTTACACCAGAAGCCCAGTCATTTCAAATGGAAGGTTGCAAGACAACATTATTGGGTTGCAGACTGCATGAGTTTTATTTCTCCATGCAATAAAAAGCATTCATTAGTTCTGAACTAGGCTAGTGTAGATTTTTTTTTTATATCTTTTTTTTCCAAATAAAAAGTATTATTAACACCCATTGTTGGTATTGCATTTATGTCAGTGACAGTGATACCTCAACTTGCTAGCTAGCAACAAAATGCAGAACACCCCCATCTAACGTTAGCTATAGAGTCCACAGCCAAGCAGCACTAACGTTACACCACGAGAGAGATCATTGTGTGTGCATGAATTCCAGCCAAGTCCTGGTGAAGCGCAATGCAATCATGCTGCCTGTACGGGTTAGCATAAGTCATAAGACATTCTCTGCTGCTGCTCCCTTAATCTGGCCAATGCAAGCGACTAACATAACTTTGCTTTTGTAAAACCAAGTAACAACATTGCTTACCTCTCTAGCTGTGTCCTCTGTCTCCTCCTCAATTGCTAACGGCACATCAGTGCTAACGTTAGTTAGCGGTAAAGATGTTGCTGTGGCAGCCGCAGCTGTAGTAGGCCTAGCCCCCACAGTCGATGCAGAGAACATATCTGTCAGTTTCTGACATTTTGAGGCATCCTCTGCTAGCTTCTTACTTTTTTTCTCCCTAATTTTCTGGGCACCCCCTTTCACTATCTTATCTACGAACATGACACTGTACTTGGGTTGTCGGCCGAGGGATCAGAGTGGGGGAGGGGGCCGATGGACAGCAGGGCCTAAGCATGTGATTGGGCCAGCCCATGTGTTAGTATAAACGGGGGCCGCCGCTTGATTCAGCGCTAGTTGATGCCGCGCTATTTTGGGCCGAGATAGTTTTTTTTTTTTTTTTTTTTTTTTTTTTTTGGGGGGGGGGGGGTCAGGCGGCCCGACCGGCCCAAAACTAGCGCGGCCCATCTGCCAGCGGGCAGAAAGATTGTATGGCCAGTCCAGCGGTGGTCGTTCTTACAGTTCACAGTCTATTCCCTCTAACCATTGAAACGTATTCTCAGATTAGAAAAGTCACGGATATAATGTCTGATGTGAGGGAAGGGAATATTGAGTGCTTAACTTTGATGTTTATGATATACATACATAGCATTGTAGCTGGCTAAAAGGCCCCTGGTTTTGGCATAGATTACTATTTGTTATGATGACTGATGGACAGACGATTCATTTACTTAGACAAATGTATTTGTTGTAAACCGCTTTGGTTAAAGGCTTCTGCTAAATGTCAAAAATGTAAATGTAATTACACCAAAAACGGGCTTTGCTCAATCTCTCTTCTCATAATTCAATATCTTACTCAAGGGCATTTTTAGGATCAACAATTATCCAGAGGGTTGGGGTTAGAGTTAGGGTTATATATGTATAGCACTTTTTTTTACATATGTCCCAAATTTCTCCACAACAAAAACAATAGTAAACAATATAAACAACAACCAAACCATAGACCCCCAAATAGTAAGCCAAGGAAAAAACCCGGGAGGGCCTACAGCAGAGACCTCAGCCAACACAAGCCCGCACACCGCAAGAGCCCACCCACCACTGATCGGCCCAGGCAAAACAGCTATGATTCTCAGGCAGCACCATCCCTCTCTCTCTCTCTCTCTCTCTCTCTCTCTCTCTCTCTCTCTCTCTCTCTCTCTCTCTCTCTCTCTCTCTCCCTCTCTCTCGGAAGAAGAAGAAGAAGAAGAAGCAGTTATGAAATGAGGCTAAGCCTGAGATATCCCTAACTCTGAGCTAAGCTGAAAAAGCTGTGAAAAATTGTGTTTAGAGGGCCTCTACTATACTAAGCTAACCTTCAAGAAGGTGTCCTTACGAACCAACGACGGCAGCTTGTCAGGTCTTACTGTACTGTATGTTCAGGGGGTGCTCAAACGGAGTAAGCCCATTTAGTTCGCTAAGTTCCACCTGAACAGAACAGAACTGACAGAAAAGGTCATCGTGTAGTCTACTAATCACGCTATCGCCCCAATAACGAGAGAAGGATCTCTTTCCTCCCCATTGACATTGACAGTGGCCCCGGCTACAGGAAGAGACTTGCTTAGCGCAACACCTTGCGGTTGCGGTAATAAAAAGGGCGGTGTGTGTCGTTCTTGACAGCATGACTGAACCTGGTTAGCTGCATACCTGTAGGGCAGAATCTGTGATTACGTCTAGCTGACACCCACGGCTCGGCAGAGGCCACGGATACCTGTGGGCGTCGCCCAGGAGTGCCTTGCGTGCCAGATAAGAGCAGAGACCTCTTCTGCTCAGGGGTGATGGGACAGACAATGATTGGCCAATGAGGTTTGGCGGCTGTCTGAGGCACATCCGGAGTGATACAGGCTTATTGAGATAGCTCCCATAGCAGAGTAGGACTGTCTATCTGTCTGGCTGGCTGGCTGGCTTGCTGGCAGTGAGCTCTGATCACAGAGAAATGTAAAGGAAGTTTACTGTAATTTCTGTCCATACGTTTCAAAATAAGCCCTGCTATATCCAATTGTACAATCTCCCTGCAGCGACACAAGTGAAATGATATTATACTTCCTATCTGGAAATTCCCTGACAGCTGTTAACAGAATCACATACCGTCGAATCCTCAGAGGTGGAAGTCGTCTGGAAATAAAGTGTCACCGCAGTGGTAGGTGACACGTCCAGTTATGTTTTTACGTGTGTATTAATCCCCCTTCCTTAAATCCCCATCGGTTTTCACAGTAACTATGTCATTCTCAAAAAAAGCTTTGAACAACCATACGTTTTCAAGGAATTCCTCAATCCATTTCACTTGTACAGTTGGAAAGATGTTGTATTCAAGAATTGCATTTTTTGGTAAGGCTAGTGTACCTAAAGCTAATGTGCTTGCATTGGAGGGTGTGTTAATCAAAGGAAATCCTGAAATCAAAATCAGTACCTTTAGGTGATATTCCATTGTTGATTCCCCTCTTTTAATGGGTTACACAGGTATATCTTCTGCACAGTGTTTGTCACCCTATTCTTGTTTTTGCTTTGATACAGTGAATTTGTTCTAAAAGAGATTAATGAATTATTTCTGTCCTTTCCTAACCACTGGTGAAGGGAAGCGGAGGTTAAGTCACTGCTTACTCAGCAGTGGTGGCAGGGGAAGCAGATGTGTGTGTGTGTGTCTGTATATGTGTGTGTGTGTGTGTCTGTGTCTGTGTCTGTGTGTCTGTGTCTGTGTGTGTGTCTGTGTATTTGTGTGTGTGTGTCTGTGGAGAGAGAGACAGAGAGCAGAAGCCCCTCAGAGCTGGTCCACACCTGCTGTGCTTAAGTACATTTACAGCGCTCACATTCAGCACATTGCATGGCAATAAGAGAATCTCACAGCTGCCAGTGACTCAACTGCACAAGCATGTTTGGAATAATTCACTTATTTGATTATCTCTCATTGAATCAGGATGGTTTCAGTGAAAGTGCAATTTTGAAAAGAGATGTTCCTGATGTTCCCCAAAGTCAAAAATATATTATTTTTTTTATAAAGAAATTGAATTAGGCCACTTCAATACAGGTGTGGACATTTCTAGTTGTTTTCCAGTGCTGCATCACGCATCCCCATTGCAGATGGTTTGGCTTTTCCATTGCACAAACCAATCCCATCGGAATAAATGGCATCTTCACTGCAGGGGGGGGTGGGGGGATTTTTCAGTGGTCATGCTTTGTTTGTGTTAGGCAGATGTTCCCAGGGCCGTGGAGAATAATCCTAATCTCACAATTTGGCAACGCGTGGGCTGTGACTTCATGTCAGTCAAAAGGGAATGACATCATGGATGTTGTTCTCTACTTGGATGATCTTCACTCTCCTCATGTTGACTTAGCCTAGTCTCATAGTTAGCCAGGCCACAGACGGAATTAGGCCCCACAGCTGCAAGTGATCTGGATATAATCTTATAGACATGTGCTATACTGCCATACATTGATCCGATCCAGAACCTACCCTACCAGCAATTAGAGAGCTTTTCTGTTGTCCCCCCGATGAAGACACACACACAACACCAACACATGAGGAGTTAAAGATCCCACACTATATACAAGGATCAGGGTGTTTGTGTCAACATCATGTTCACAGTATACCCTGAGCCTGTCGCGATTATGTCACAGAACTAGACTATGTTCTGCATTGGAATGTAATTCATTATTGTTGTTGTCGATGGTTTCATTTCCTGTTGTGGGGGATTATAATTTAATTCCATGAAGCCATGAATCACATCTAAAGCCATCAGCTTCGCCTCCTCCACCCCCATCTCAGCAATGGAACGCTCCAGTCTCTAGGTAGAGCAGTGGGACGGATTCTCCCACGCAGATAGAGATGGAGGAGTGAGCGTGCTTGGAGACCTAATAGTTCTGTACTTTGAGTGTAGTGTCTGTGTTTTGTGTAACATTCCAGGGCTACTTTAAAAGTTCAACACAGAATTTTTCACGAATTCTGGTGATATGAATGAAAGGATACAAAGCCCCAGAAATGCATAGTGAACACATTCAAGATTATTTTGACTTGATACATTGTACAAATTGTACAACGGCCAGGCGTTGTCTGACACATACGAAATTCCTCTCCTCAGGTTATTCCAGTGGTAGCTTGAGATTTTCTACATTGATAATCAGCTGAGCTCCTTTTTCAAAGAAGTTAACCTTCATGTGAAGACACAATAGAGCCACTGACACACGATATATATACAGTACCTAAAACAGGCCTACAGTCAAATACTAATACTTAACTTTCTAAAGTTTGCTTTTTAATATATTTGTTGACGCTCACAGCTCACGAGTGTCAGATACGATTGGCACTCTTTTGCTCTCACCCCTGTAGTGAGCAAATGCTTTGAAAAGATCATCAAGGTCCTGAACCGCAGAACGAAGGCGCCCTCCCTAAACCCACACCTATTTGCCTACCGAGAAAACAAATCGACTGGCGACGCCATTGCCACGGCACTCCACTCAGCCCTCACCCACCTTGACAAGAGAAACTCCTATGTGAGGATCCTGTTTGTAGACTAACAGTTCAGCATTCAACACCATAGTCCCCTCCAGACTCAACAGCCAGCTCAGGGACATAGGCATCGACCCCAGCCTATGCAACTGGATCCTGGATTTCCTGTCTGACTGTAAACAAGTGGTGAAGATGGGCTCTAAGACCTCCGCCCCTCTGACCTTCAGCACAGGAGCCCCCCAAGGCTGTGTACTAAGCCCCCTCCTCTACTCCCTGTACACTCACGACTGCGTGGCCACTCACAGCTCCAACACGGTGATCAAGTTCGCCGACGACACAACAGTAATTGTTGGCCTAATCACCGACGGTGACGAGACGGTCTATGGAAGCGAGCGTCTACGTTACTTATTATTATTGTGTTTTTTGTATCTGAATGCTGCAATGTCAATGTTGAGGAACCAACGCTAAAGAATTTTACTCTTGTGTACTTGTACAGTAATAGGAAATAAACGCGAAATTATTATTATGATTCTGATTCTGTTTCTGATTCTGATACCTTCCACATCAATGAAATGACTCAGCTCTTTTTTGTGTATCCTTATCTAACCAGGAAGTCTCTTATCTTACCAGCAAGCCTCTTGAGAAAAGACATTTCATATTCATTCAAAACATTTCATTTCATTCAAGACCTCATATCTCATCCCTATATCGAATCAAACTTACCCGAAATGTTATGTTGCAAAATATCTCTGGAGGACAGGGAAGAGGAGTGTGAGTTTTGGCATTGAAATTACTGGGTCATGTGTAAAGAGGAGCCACATGGCATATGAGGGGCAGAGAAATGGTGCCATCTGTTAATACCAGAAGCCTCTGTTTCCATAGCCAATTTCACCATCCGGTGACATGCACTGGTCTCGACTCATCAAGCGGGCAGCAACTGACTTCTTTAGTCAAACGATTTGGGAGCTTTTTGGTGGCAAAATTCAGTGTTCCAGTGGCCCCTCATTCTAAGAGAGTTCTTAGAACTTAGAGAAGTGAGAGTTCTCATGTCACAGTTCTTCTACTCTAAGAAACAGCCCCTACTCCAAGGAAGCATTCCTCAAGCCATAGATAGACCTAACAGAAAACAAAGGCTATCTCTTCTATCTGGCCATTGGTGGGAACTCACTAACTGGCTGGTATCCTACTCATGCAAGGTCGTATGTTGCTTACAGTATGGAATCACTGAGTGAGGACTTGTCTGTGCCTCAAGACTTGGAACACCAGTGTGCGGTTACCATAACAATAATGTCACTTGATGCACCCAGGGTCAGGGTGACTGACCTGACTCTTCTTGAAATGATCAGTCACTGTCTCTACATTTCATACTGTACATATATCTTAACTGTACATGTCATACTGTACATATATCTTAACTGTACATGTCATACTGTACATATATCTTAACTGTACATTTCATACTGTACATATATCTTAACTGTACATTTCATACTGTACATATATCTTAACTGTACATGTCATACTGTACATATATCTTAACTAGTGTTGTTCCGATACCGATACTAGTATCGGCATGGCCACCGATACGCACAAAAATGCTGGTATCGGTATCGGCGAGTACTTTACAAAAACTTTTTTTTTTTTTTTTTACTTAAGTTTTACAAAAACTTTACGAGTTTTACAAAGGTTTTGAGCAGTGCCAGACTAAGTGTTAGCAATAATTTTACATCGAGGTGAGTATGCGGTTCAAAAAACATGTTTTTTTGTTTTGTTTTTTCAAACGCCGTGGTATCGGATCGGTACTCGGTATCGGCAAGTACTGCACGGTCAGGTATCGGTATCGGTATCGGGATAAAAAAATGGTATCGGAACAACACTAATCTTAACTGTACATTTCATACTGTACATATATCTTAACTGTACATGTCATACTGTACATATATCTTAACTGTACATTTCATACTGTACATATATCTTAACTGTACATTTCATACTGTACATATATCTTAACTGTACATTTCATACTGTACATATATCTTAACTGTACATGTCATACTGTACATATATCTTAACTGTACATGTCATACTGTACATATATCTTAACTGTACATGTCATACTGTACATATATCTTAACTGTACATGTCATACTGTACATATATCTTAACTGTACATGTCATACTGTACATATATCTTAACTGTACATTTCATACTGTACATATATCTTAACTGTACATGTCATACTGTACATATATCTTAACTGTACATTTCATACTGTACATATATCGTAACTGTTCATTTCATACTGTACATATATCTTAACTGTACATTTCATACTGTACATATATCGTAACTGCACATTTCATACTGTACATATATCTTAACTGTTCATTTCGTACTGTACATATATCTTAACTGTACATATCATGTTCAAATTCACGTCAGGTATATTGACTGTTTATATTCATTTACTTATACTCACTGTAATACTGCATACTGTCATTATAGCACTGTCTACATAATCATGTCTTTTGCACTATGCTACTATTTACACTGTTTAGATGCCATATTATGTTTCGTTGTCTTAGTACTTACTCTGTCAATGACAATAAAGTTGAATCTAATCTAATCTAATCTAATTTAGGACCATATAGATTAAATTATATGGACATGGACATTATGCATATAGTTCTAATCTGTATTTATATGGCTCTACCAACATTTCTAGACGTATCAAACACAAGTGTGTTTAAGTGAGTGTTTCTCGTGACGGAAAAATTCCCACAAAGTAAATCGTAAATATAGATAAAGCATTTGATTTGATGTAGTAATGCATTAAAACAAAAAACAATTGCTCTCTTTCATTGAAATCTATGAATAGAATGGTGGAATTTTTGATTTCTGTTTCTTGAAGCCTCTGTCTTTTTACGGTTCCACGGCTGGGACAGCGGAACAGTACTTCAGTGTTCTCTGGGGGAGAAGTGGGATGGAAGCATCATGATACAATATTCTGTCTGTTCAAGTCTGATTTGCAGTCTTTTCACTCTCTCTTTGTATAAGCTTTCCACTCTCTCATTGTGCATTTACAGTAACAAGTCCCAGTCCACTCATATCCTCAAAAGGAATCGTTTGAGATGCCACATACTTTTGAGATCTGTTCAGCGTCTTCCCCGTCAGCTAAATCATTTCGTTTTGGAGATAATTTTGTGATAACTCTTTCTTCCTTTCTTTTAAAAGGAGGGGGGCGGGGGGGGTATTGTTTTTAACTTTCTGCATGAAATTATCCACACACCCTTAGGTGTTCTCACCAGAATATTAATAGACATCAAAGATAAAAAATAAAAAAAACATTATGATATTATGATGATTTTCTACCTTGTGTCATTTGAAACTTTTAGCACATGATATTTTAACATGTAGTCTAACATGTGCGTTTGCCCATGGTGAATTAGAGATTTCTAGAAATCGACCCATGGTGATGATATTTCGGTAGGTTGGACAACTTCCAAGAGTATTTCATGTAGTGAAGTGGAAAAACAGGAATCCCATAAGCCCAAAAGCCTGCTACTTTCAACTAAGCTCCGTTTCTGTGTGGGAGGCAGTGACATGGTATGATTAGTTAACTCCTTATAGTTATAAACAACTCACCAACATGTTATGGCAAAGCAATTCCTGAGAAAAGGGTTAGGGTTATGGTTAGGGTTAGGGTTATATATATATATATATATATTTCGGTGAGTAATCCCCACTACTCTACACTAACTAGGTAGTAGTGGGGATTACTCACCGAATCCATTGCATTACAATATTTTGGCTTGACTAGTGAGTGTGTCGTTGAAATTTATTTCAATTCTTCAGAATAAAAGTCTGAACATTTGGTTGGTTGTCGACTTGTTCCCCCTTTCACCAGCTGCCATCACATATATCATGTTCCTCAGTCATCATTTGTAGTGTCTCAGAATCGTGTACAGCAGAAACATGGGAAAAGAGAAAAATGTGCTATATCTTTACTTTTGCTTAGTTATTTAATAACCACTGATTTGGATTGGTTATTCCAGTCATGTGGGTTGGTTTCATGGATATGGAATTTGACGAGCATTTCATGGTTCATCATGCCTCTTTCATGTGATCTGATGATGTGCGTCACAGAGGATCAATCAATGGTGTGTGTGGTCCTTCAATATCCGTGTCTTACAGCCAATGAAATAACAGCATTACCCCGCCACACACACACACACACACACACACACACACACACACACACACACACACACACACACACTGAATGAATGAATGAATGAACGAACAAACAAACAAATGAATGAAAAACATTGCATAACATTGGTGGCAAGCCCTCCAGTCTCAATCTCTGTCAGAGGTCCATACTGTGGGGGCGTAGTAGGCGTAACACATACAATAGAAAAAGCAGGTCACATTCACGTCGTGTGTGTCCCTGAAACAGCAGATTACCCAACCTGGCTCTTTAAGACACATAACCGCAGTGTGTCTTAATGACAGGAGGCATGAGTCATCGGGCCTGGCTTACTCAACTTTTGTCACTCCCCTACCCTGCCACTGCACCACACCCCAGACTCACTCACACACCGCCGTGCTGAACCTCCACTCTCACCGCCTTCTGTCGACCGTGGTCAGCGTGGCCGAGGGGTGCTCCACACAAATACAGTTTAACGATGAGTTGCTAAAACCCTGTGGCTGTTTAAGCTATAAAAACAAGAAAAAAACAACAACAAACAGCATTGTAAATCAATTCCACATCATCCATCCACCCGCTTTACTGGTTATTACATTACTCATTACTTACTCAATGTGTTATTGTACTCGAATTGTTTCCTCTCCCCGTGAACAACCAACCGGCTGATATTCTATCTGTTTTCAACATCCAATTGTCTTTTACGTTAACCACAGTAGCAGGCCTCTACCCACCAGAGGGACTGTTGCTCCTGACTAATGCGGCCCAATGAGACTCCTAAGGAGAGGTCAACCCTTATGAGGAGAGGCTGAACAGAGCCCAGAGGAGACAGCCACTGCCATCGATCAGTCCACACAAAATAAAATACAGAGACAGACACAGACACAGAGACAGAGAGAGAGAGAGAGAGACACACACACACACACACACACACACACACACACACACACACACACACACACTGTCTGACTCACTCACAGGCATTAAACTGAAACGTCATCGTCCGTATTAGAAGCCCAGGAACCCAGCTGCTACAGTATTATTTGAATATTTCTGGTCCAAATCAGAGCCTTTCATTCAGCCAGTCCCCCAGTCAACCTAAACGCATGTGCTTAGTCATTAGACCTATTGTTAGAGTGTGTGTGTGTGTGTGTGTGTGTGTGTGTGTGTGTGTGTGTGTGTGTGTGTGTGTGTGTGTGTGCGTGTGTGTGTGACTCCACTCGTCTGACACACCATTCAATCATTTGGCATTCTTTCGGATTCTCAAGCTCATTGACATCTCTGTGACTTGACTGGGATTTAGCTGGCTTTTTTTTTTTCCTCTTTCGCGGAAGTGATTTACTTCCATGGTTGAAAGAATGTCAGTAAATCAACTACAGCTTACAGCTTTACTATGACTACTACTATAGCTATGAGTCTTTTCAGTCAACGTGGTGGTGTTGAAACTGTGTCATAGGGATAGTTCAGGACAAGATCTCTCTCTTTGAATGGAATCATTTGAATGTCATTGTTCACAAGGCTCTCATGTGCTATGATTCATTTGTCCTACACTGCTGCCCTATCAGTTAGATCAGTTCCACAGTTCCACAGTTCCACATCCTACAAGTTCGTCGTAAGGGACTGAAAGGGACTGAGGGACTGAAATGTGACTTCTCTTCCAGTAAATGACAAAACCTCTGTTGTGTTTCTCTCACTGTGTTTTTATACTGCCACCTAGTGGTTAGAGTGGTACAGTACTCTTGATCCTCCGAGCAGGTATAAGCAGGTCTACCCGGACAAATATGTTGTCCATAACCAACAAAACATATTAGTACATATTAACAAAACATATTATTACTAAAACAGTCTATTTTACAAAGATTATTTGTAAATCTGTATTATGTGTCATATCAATGATTATGACTAAGGAACATTGAGAGAGTGTTCAGTTTCATCAGTTGGGGTTTGGGATCTTCCCAAGACAAGCTTTATTCCTTGTTTGTTGGCAGGATATCAACGTCTCATCTCTCTCCAGCGGACATGAATACCCAGGACACTGACCACTCTAGATGTCAGGATGGGACGCTCACCCGCCGGGCCAGGAGCTTTAGCACAAAGCCTAGTGTACCCTGTACCGGTTCTCTTTTCCTTTTAAGGGTAATGGTATTTGATTGTCAACTGGTGTCGGTCAAATGTGACCTCCCCCCCCCCCCCCCCTAACATGGGCACTAACGTGATTAGACATAAATAGCTCTTGTCTCAATACATTGTGCAACTAGATACTGTAGTAGGCCCTCCAACCATATGAATGCTGGGATATGCTCAACCTCCCACATACCACAGAGATCTTTAGAGGGCCACAGAGATGTGCAGGAAAATCAATATTACAACATTGTGGAATGTTGGAGAATTCAGATGTAATCAGAAAAAAGTGGAGTGAATGTGTTTTGTAGTTCAAAGGATAATATTAAAAGCTCATAGGGAATTAAATCTATGACCTTATTGAGTTTTTCGTAAGTCATTCGGGCATCATTCAGGCGCATTTGATCTCTGAACGATGCAAACCACATTTCAACCACGCATCAGACAAACAGACAGACAAACATGACTTTGCTTTGACGATTGCATCATGTTTATTACTTGAGTGTCCATTCAAAGCAGACATACTATGGTGTACAAATTCACCATAGGCTCTTCAGAGGAATAACACGCCCTGAGGTATCTCCTAAACATACTGGAATGCATACAATGCTTACATTATACCTTGTATGCACATTGGATACATTACATTTGAATGTATGTTTAGCATACTAAGGGGCAAATCAAAGCTTGGTATAATAACTGGGAACTGGGGAACAGCCGGACTGATATGATACAACCAAACACAGTGTTCCATCTGGCAGCGCAACATCAGCAACTCAGATAAGAGATTTGTAAACCGTTTGTGGCACTGCAAAATTAACATGGAATTTGAAATGAAAACAATAATACAATACTGTAGTTGAAGTAGCCAAACTGAAATGAAATGCGAGTTGTCAATGTGACTATTTTTGGATGTTTACATTTATACAAATCCAGTATATGGGCACCAAACTGGTTACAAACTGTATTTACAACAATGCAAGAAATGGTAGAAAGTTATAAAAAATACATAAACCATTAAATATTCAACTAAATCTTGCAAAGTCGTCCAAAATCAGCCTCCGGTTGTCCGTAGATGTCCATGGAGTTGAAGTGAAATACAAAAATATCACTAAGGGTCACGAGAATCCATCTTCCGTTCTTGTTGACGTTTATTCTACTCCTTTCATGAACTCCAAGAACTCTGTAACCACAGGGAAGAATAACACAAGTCAACTCCCAAGAAACGTTTCCCTCAAACTCATCATAGACCGCAGCCAACCCCAGACACGCCTGGTTCTAAAACGGTTCCGGAGCGTCCAACAGGTTCCGAGACAGCTTCTACCTCCAAGCTATACGACTTTGGAACTGATTCCCCCGACTGCCTGCACTAGAGACAATTTGCACTTCAGTGTACTTCACTACACAGATACACACTCACACATACTCACACACACATAGACATATATTCACCCCTGTCATTGCTGAGGCACTTTACTGTGCATTATTGCCTATTGTGTTTATCTATCTATATATCCTTATATTTACACTGTTGAGAGGCTGCTCATAAAACAGTGCATTGTACTGTTTACATCTGTATCCTGTGCATATGATACATAAACGTTGATTTGGATCAATATCAATATGGTCAACAGAACAGTACTGCCATTATCCATCAAACGTAATCAATCAAACTCCCAACGCACGTTACTGAGCACGTGAGGTACAAAAGATCCTCACCATCATAGTCGATCTTTCCATCGTTGTTCTTATCCCCGTCCTTCATCAGCTCCTCGATGTCGTCCTCCGTGATGGCCTCCCCTGTAGCCTCCAGCATCAGCTTCAGCTCATCCAGGTCGATGTAGCCGTCTGCATTCCTGTGGAGACGTAGGAAGAGATCAGACCACATGTCTGGTCGACCAGCCACCCAACTGGTTCAGCGTTCAACAACACTACAGGACAATGTTGGCCTGGCCTATTACAATTCAAAGTTAAATTGGCTAAAGAAGAGACAGATTAACATCCAGGCTATACACCAGTGGAGCTCCTCACCCCAATCTAGATGTATTTATATTTAGATCAACAAAATGTTGTTATTATATCTCTCTCACAAGGCTCAGATTCAGAGAGTTGTTACACAAAATATGATGTAGGTGTCATGGTGCTGAATATATATGAGAAAGGTTCCCTTTGTTGAGGCGCAAACAAGGAGGGATTGTTGTGTCGAGTGGGTGTTCAGAGCTAGTCGTCTACAAGGCTCTGTGATAGTGGAACAATACAAAAGAAAGGGAAAAAAAAGTCATCCTTCCTTCTTCTGTTATTGTGACTGCCAATGGCCCTTGATTCTAGCAGAGATTTTAGCTTATGATGACTGATGTATCGATGATTCACTTATTTTAGACAGATGTACTGGCTGTAAGTCGCTTTGGATAAAGGCTTCTGCTAAATGTCAAAAATGTACATGTAAATGTCAAAAATGTACATGTAAATGTCAAAAATGCAATGCAGCACGCTTTGAGACATCCCATTGCCATAGAGTATGTAAAGAACAGACTACAGTTTATACCAACTACTCGATGATAGGAACAAATCTATAAAGAGTAATTCTTCTAGAGTAGGCTCCAGCCCTTTGTGAGTGTCTTTGTGTAGCAGACATGAAGGTAGAGGGTAAACTCACTTGTCAAACATGCGGAACAGCTCTGCAAGCTCCTCCTCTGTCTTCCCTTTGCTGTCGTCCTTCATGCACCTCACCATCATGACCAGGAACTCTTCAAAGTCCACCGTCCCACTGGCTACACACACACACACACACACACACACACACACACACACACACACACACACACACACACACACACACATTCAGGATATCGCCATATACTCTTGACATAAGAACACTGGACAAGCATACATGGAATTCAATCTGAAGTGCTCCACATCCAGTCTTCACACAGCTTTGCTATCTCAGGTTCAGATTACCAGAGTCTGAGAAGGTCTATTACAGCATGTCCTGTAATAGCAGGCTATTTATCTGTTTATAAATGTTACTGACAAGCTATTGATGCTCTATTCATTGACCCCACACAGTAGCTAGCTCTTTCAATAAGCAAACAAAATCCGTTTTGTCCTCCTTTCCCCTCTAAGTGAACAACATTCTCTGCCACAACCCTAACCCTAACCCTAACCCTACATGTTTAAATTGGCCTATTGATGGGTTAGGTGCAGTAGTTTTCAACCCTCTCCTCGGGGACCACCAGCCGTTCCACATGGTCTGTTCCACCACCAGCACACCTGATTCAACTAATCAAGTACAAACCATAATTGCTTTGCACTTGATTAGTTGAATCAGGTGTGCTGGTGGTGGAACAGATCAAATATGTGGAACGGCTGGTGGTCCCCGAGGAGAGGGTTGAAAACCACTGGGTGAGGGTGTTGAGGGTCTCTGTCCTCCAGTGTTTAGTTACCATCTTCATCCACCTCATCGATCATCTCCTGCAGCTCCTCGGGGGTGGGGTTCTGTCCCAGCATCCTCATGACCTTCCCCAGCTCCTTGGTGCTGATGCAGCCATCCTCCGCGTCTTGCACGAAGATGTCAAACGCCGCCCGGAACTCTACGACACAGCGGCACAGAGAGGACATGTAGGCATTCATCTCTATGTGTGGGCTAACTGTGAGATCACGGATCAGAAGCCTGTGAGATCAGACAGCTACTACAATCCAGTCCTTTATCCAGTGTTAAACAATGCTTTAGTCTATCCACTTCTTTTACAACTCTCCAGACAGTTATCATTGATTTATTCATCGGTTCTAAGAAGAGGACATGTTGTTTTTAGATGTTAACACTAGAGGCTTTCTTTGAGACTCAAACATGTTGTTGTTTTTGGTAAACTGGAATGAATTTGAATGAAAAAAAATCATGTTTTTGTCAATCATGTTTTTCTGAACGTACCATTTTTCTGCTCATCTGTCAGCTGCTCTACCTATTCAATAGATGAAAAGGTTTGAGAAGAAGTTGAACATGATGTGTCACAGTATAATATAAACTACTTCTATTACAAATAATATTCAAGATTCAATAAGATGACATAAGATTACACTCATCACCTTTCATTCTTTATTGTCACAAAACCCGTGGTCATAATGCCTTTTACAAAAGGCCCGGCGGTCCTGGACCTGCAAAATGGTGGCTTGAATTTGTCGTAGTGGGTGTAATCAAAGAAACCTTCAAAGGACCTACAGTACATTCCAGACCCATTCCCTGGAAACAGATCGCCTCAATTGTTGCTTTACGCGAAGCTTATTCCTCTCTGAAAAAAGGTAGGCTACATTTATTTCGGTACCTCACACCATTGGTCATCCCTCACAAAATACAAAACCTATATTTCAAACTGTGGCTTGGCCTGGGCTAGGCCTGTGAGCAGTGGAGTTATAAATAAAATGACAGGGGGATCAGAAACCGCAGATACAGGGCACAATACACAGTGCTTTAAATTAGCATAGCTGTGGATCTGGCCCAACAATGGAACAGTAATCCAGGAAAAGCTACTGCGAATGAGAGAGGGAGACAGCTGCTTATGTAAGAGTTATTGTCTGTCGTCTGCCGCAAATTAAACACACTCTTGCTGGTGATGATATACGAACAAAAAAGCAATGTCCGTCTAAACGTCGCCACACACGCTCAACGCATCCAACATTCCTGTGTGTTTTCTCTGCGTTTGAGGGGGTCAGCTGTAATACTCAGTAGAGACACGGGTGGCCCAGCCAAGCAGGCAGGCGGACAGGCAGGCAGGCAGGCAGGCAGAGATAGGCAGATAAACATACAGCTCTCGCAGGCTCACAGATAATGCTGGAATTCAGCCTTGGGGGGTTTATCTAAACCTGAAGCCCTTCTCTGGCACCACAGAAACACACATGCAGGGGTGTCTGAGCAATTGGCCAAAATTAGCCATGTGAAGTAGGACTGCTCCATTTGTAGTCATGAATGAAAGAGCACTGTGGTGCAGGGGCTTGTCCCGTCACTGACCCCCCGCAGTGGCTCCTATCAAGCCTGATAGCTTTGAAGAGGTAGGGCAGCTATATATATGGTATCTAGTTTCACTTGTCAATAGCTGCTGTTGTCTATGAAGTCTAGACAGAGTGCAGTTGCGAGGTTTAAGTCAAATCAAGTGTGATTTGTTCACTATTTGTCGAACGCAAGAATCACAAGAATGAACGTGAGAAGATTTGGTTTGGGATGGTGTTAATTTGAGCTTCGTTCGAAGGAAGTACTTCTGAAATGTTTGCGAGACGTTTAAAACGATGGAAATACTAAAATGACCTCTGTAATTCACATCATCATCGGTGGGATCCTAACCTTACCCATAATGCTAATCTGTTTGCAGTAGTTTACAGAAGATAACAGTGACTGTTTTACATACTGTATCCCCTAATACAGGGGAGGAAAAATACATGTTATTGTATTATTACTGATCAATGTCACATTTGACCTCACTCAAAAGTGCTCAGGTCTTTTTGGGCACAGACCTCTCAACCCCAAAACGTTCCAATATTCTCCAAATGTAATCAACACTTTCATTCATGTCAAACTCTATCATCCATGATACTGATCAATAGAAACAAATCTATTGGTGAACATCTGTCGATCAAATCATTCGAACTGATGCTCACCACAAATTAAACACTCCCATATTATTCGAGAGAGAGAGAGAGAGAGAGAGAGAGAGAGAGAGAGAGAGAGAGAGAGAGAGAGAGAGTGTGTGAGAGAGAAAGAGAGAGGGGGAGTGAGTAATACTGTTGTAGTTGAGAGGAACCTACCGCAGCTTTGTAGATGTCGTTCA
>NC_137676.1:17049198-17079198 GCF_963989245.1 Nansenia antarctica | reverse complement strand
TATTTTATTTACAGTGATGTTAAAAAGTTGTTAAGTGTCTTGAAAAATTTGAGAAACGCAAGGTCAGTCTATGTGTGTATTCCTGAAGAGAAGTATATGTCCACTCTGCTGCCCGTCTTGCAAATGTATTTTAATTAAATATATTTTCTGTTACCAGTATGTTGTAGTTTATTTTGATACACACACACACACACACACACACACACAGACACACACACACACACACACACACACACACACACAGACACAGACACAGACACAGACACACACACACACACACACACACACACACACACACACACACAGACACAGACACAGACACACCCACACACACACATTTTAAATGCTTTATTTATGTCCACATACAAAGTACAATTCTAAAGGACATAAAAACTAACAGTGCATTTTGACATCCTGGAAACAATTTGTTACAGTAATGCTGAGCCAACAACCAGTTCTGCCACACACAGGATGTTATTCGCACAAGACCAGTGGGTTGATCAATACTAAAAGACAGACAGTATCCCGCTCATGGGTACAGGAAGCACCGCCTTCTCCATATTGAGCGGCTACCAATAATAGCGGATATTGAGCAGTATTTTGCTAACTGTTTGGCCCTTCTCTTAGGAAGACCAGCCATATGAAGGCCTCTAACAACAGACTTATGAACATGGCCCAGGCTGCCAAATATAAAAACTAAAAGTTGACATCTGTAGCCCAGTTGTGATATGGCCTGCTCCAGCTGTTGGTATTTTAAGATTTTGGTTAAAAAGGCTTCCTCTAGGCTATGGTCAAAGGTGCAGCCAACTTCTAAAATAAGCACCTCTCTGTGGTTTTCGTTGACAATTACAACATCAGGGGTGTTTGCTGAAATATTGGAGAACACTCCTACTGACTCTTCGTCGCTACACAAACTGAACATGTGGGGCTTTACAGTGGAGTGCTTGTACAGCGTTGCGGCAGGCCTGAATATGGAAAAGACACTCTCTGAAATCAGATCCACAATTCGATCATGCCTACATATGTAGAGCCCTTTATACGCATGACAACCATTTAAGATGTGGGGCATGGTTTCAGTTATCTGCTGGTGACTGTGATGTATGCAGTGTGGGCTATGACTGTCAGGAAGCCAGATGGAAAGGTTTAGCTTTGTTGGTAAAACCTGCAGCCTAGCTTTTAGAGTGAAGGTGACAATACACTCGTCAAGAGTTACGCTTTTGAACACTGCGTGAGAGACAGAGTGATCAGCAGCAGGGAGACATGCCAGCTTCCCTTGCAATTTCAGTTCAGTCCAATGCTGTCGTTGTCTTTGTCGTAGCGCCATCATAAGGTGTCCCCGGGTATTGACTGGTGGGAGAAGATGATCTGTCCCACAGATGTTAATGGTTGCCCTCACTGAGATGCTGGGGTCAGTGATGATCCCCTCAGAGACAGCCACCGCCACTGAGTTTGACCCGACCCACTCCAGGGCACACACACACACACACACACACACAGACACCGACACCGACACCGACACCGACACAGACACCGACACACACACACACACACACACACACACACACACACACACACACACACACACACACACACACATACACAGACACACACACACACACACACATACGAATGCCCTTCAGAACATGTGTGAAGGCCGATGTCAGGTGAGATTGTGAGAAAAGCTCAATACATCATTGGGTCTATACCAATGGACACAGGGAAAACCAAAGAGAATATACAGTACATCCCCAAAATATGCCCCTCCTCCTGAAAACATAATATACTCTTGTGGTTGGCCAACATATCTGCAATGTTCTCAATCTCCCAATAAGTATTTTCCGCCTGAAAGCAAATGTTTATAAAGATGCAAATGAGCAATTTGGGTTACTTATGTAACTGGAATCATTTGTGAGGCTGCAACAACAACAAAACTTCCAGAGCATCAAAGTAGCAACGTTTTGGGCTTTGGCGGCAATGAGAAACAATAAAATCACCACAGTACAATAAACTACGACAAACGTGTTCCTAATAACCCAGCGGATAGCATTTCTTAGCTTTCGTTCAGTAGCTTTGGGTGGAAATAGCTTCCAGAATGTGAATGTGTGTGGCTGGTCCACTTTATCACTTCTTCTGCACAGGGAATTGGAAACACACAAACTGGAGGTGTACGCTGCAGTGTTGTGATCAATGTTTACTGATTTTATCACGGTGCGCTTGCTCCATGGAGGAGAGAACGGATATCATACCAGAACAATTTCCTGTGAAACTGAGCAACAATAAAAAAAGAAATGTTCAGCTCTAAAGCTGTACGTTTGAAAATTCAAAAACATTATCTTCCGTTAGAGGTCGTTGCCAATTTCCAACTGTAACACAATTCATGAAGCACTCTGGGGGTTTAATGCTTGGGAAAAGCTCATTTATACAATGAGTTGACCTTAGATTTATGAGTTACCTGGACACAAACAGACACACACACACACACACACACACACACACACACACACACACAGTTTGGCATCCCTGTTATTTTGTGCTAAATTGGGGCTC
The DNA here is from genome assembly GCF_963989245.1 of Nansenia antarctica. Lineage (NCBI taxonomy): Eukaryota > Metazoa > Chordata > Actinopteri > Argentiniformes > Microstomatidae > Nansenia > Nansenia antarctica. The sequence goes on along the minus strand of NC_137676.1, from coordinate 17,076,651 downwards.
CGTAGTTCAGTGTGTTCTGGCTAAAAGAGGAAGAAATCACCTATGCGTTCGTCTGTGTGGCTGAAGTTGTGCCTGAGGCCTCTGAGGCATCAGTGGAGTGTGCCATGATTTGACAAGCCCGATGATGAGAGGCACTGTAAATATCTGGCCCTCATGTGACTCACTGCATGGCCTCAAGGAATCAAACAAAAGGTCAATGTTTTCTGATGCCATTGCCAACTAACTAAATTAAGTGACTTCATCCCTTGCTCGTGCATCTGTCCCATTTTTGGGGGGACGATTCAGCATTGTTCATTGGAAGTTTTGCATCACACTCACACACACACACACACACACACACACACACTGCTCACACACTACCCTGCTTGCTCCGCCTTCCACAGGAACACACCACATGACGCACACACACACACACACACATACACACACACACACACACACATGACGCACACATGACGTACACACACATACACACACGCACACAGACACACACACACACACACGCACACAGACACAGGCACACGTGCGTACACACACTCACACCCTCCGGGTATGTCTCCTCATGCACATCACGTCTGACCATGACAACAGAGTCTGAACATATTTGTCTGTCTCCATGATTCCTCATCTTCAACTAATTATGATTAGTATTCAATATCTCAACACACGGTAGGCACTGCTAAATGGAATTACTTAGTTCGGGCTGAATATGTAGGAGGGGATGGGGGGGGGGGGAGCAAATGTGACATTTCATGAGAAGGATTACAATATTGTATCTCCTCTTCCGCTAAGACTCTTGCCTAAAAGACTGGCAGTTTCGAAGCTGCAGTAAAGGGACCATGCCTAGGGCATCTTTTTGGTGGGAGGTTTTTAGATGAAACACACATAGGTTGTACCTTTAAATCAAGTCATTGATCTATCTAATGCCCTGGAGAACACATACATGCTGTATGTAAATGTCTCCAGCCTCTGAATCCAGCAGATGCTCATATAAAGGGCAAATATCCACATGAAAAAGCCTATCAATGAAACATGGCATGTGAATCAAAGGGAGAATGTAAATAATGAAATAATAATAATCACATTATAGATCAATCAAAGGATAGAATCAGCAGCTATTACATAAAGATAGAATTTCCATCACACTTACTCAAGGCTAAGAACATCACACGTTTATGTGTGGCACACACACACACACACACACACACACAAACACACACACACACACACACACACACACACACACACACACACACACACACACACACACCGACCCCCACTTCCTTCAGACCTGTGAACCAAGGACATAGAAGGCGGCTGGGTCCCTCACATCCATTCTAATATATCCCGGTGTTTGATATTGATTACTTAGATCTCATAATGTTCTCTGAGCCGTCACTGATGGTGTCATAGGTCGCTAGCGCTCTCATTTAGTCGTCATGGTAATGTGATGTGTGATATGTTGTTGTTAGTTTCAGTCTGCACCAGTGGCTCAGTGGGTCCTATATTTACTGAATGGACCAATCAATCACTTCAATCAGTCACATGGGATGTGTGTGGTGGTGTTTACGCTGCAGCTGGTTACAGAAACTCTTATCAAAAGCATCAAGGTCTTGGCTCTTGGCCACACATGCAGAACCGCTAGGGTCTATTACGTAGTATAGGAAAAATAGATTCAAAATTGTGAAGTTCGATATATGCCACAATTTATGGTGAACAATTTGGAGTGCGTCCAAAATCTGAAGATTCAACTCTAGTTTTCCTACAATAGAATCTGACAAGGTTCAGTACCCATAATTGTGAATTGATGCTTCTTGATCAATTGAGTAAATGTTTCATTCTCATGTTGGATGAGTTCCAAGGCTGATTGTCGCTTCTTAGATCGGGTTCATCAACCTAGCATGGCAGAAAGAATCGCCTAAATGACTAACATCCAAACGGAATCGTTTACACTTACAGTTATTTTTATTTGATTTTAGCAGACGCCTTTATCCAAAGCAGACTTACAACAAATCAGGTTCAACCCAGGTCAGTAAGAGAAAACCACCGCTGTCTTCACATGAATGAACAGTGTCTCTGAGCCTGGCAGCACATTGTGGAGGAGGAGAAGGAGGAGGAGGAGGAGGAGGAGGACACAGTTCCACCTTCATCTTCAGTGCTCCAACAGCACATCTCTTAACTCAGTGGGTCAGTTGATTAGTCAATCGGCTGAGACTGCGACTACTGACATCTGGCACAGCTCCAGCCACCTAATTGTGGAAGAATCCTTAATTAAGCATCATGTGATGTTGAGAACCACTGGGGGGCCCCACTGTGGGCAGAGATCTCACCCAGCCAGTTAATTCAAATGCTGGGCACGCTTTTGGCACTTTTATGAAAAGATTTAAGGTGACAGCGACAAGAAGAGGGAGGGAGGGGGGGGGATTTGGCACGGGGAGGGGGGTGACTTGGCCTGCTTTCCCTAATCTCTTTAAGGGTGTAAAATCAGGACCGTGTCCATATACGTGTGTATGTATCGTCAGCGATGTAACTATCATAGTGTTTATAGCAAAACACACAGGCATGTGTCAGTGCTATGTGGCTCAGAGAATATGTTCCTGTATGTTCGACGTACCTGAATTACTGGCTTCTCACAGGAAGCTTATCCACCCACTTAATCCGCTTTATCGTCTACTATCAACGTTTAACGCTGACCATGCTGATACAATTCTCATGATTATTGCCATCTATTTTTCCCGCCGTAATTAGTAATTAGTGTATCTCCCCTCAAAGGACATTTTTAAGGGTTTGAGGGGTGGATTGGGATGGATCAGAGCTGACGTCAACCATACATGTAAATGTTCTTCTCCAAGCTTTATGTAAAAACCCTGAATTAGGAGCTTAGCTAGGGAGTTTGTCCACATGCTCTAACCCATTCTTGTCGGAGCTGGGAGGATTGCGTGGTCTCACTAATGGTTTGGAGGACCAGCTCGCTCGGCTTTGAAGCTGATAAACCTTTTAAAACCATGACGAATATTTTTCCCCACAATTTCACCAGAGGAAAAGGCAAAGAAATGGGAGAAGGTGCCAATCATAAAGCAAAAAGGCAAAAAATATGCTCTGCAGTCAACCCACCCCAAGAAACGTGCTCAAGAGACTACCAAGGGAATGGCCTTGTCATTGTTTCACAATAATAGACTGAATGATGCATTATACTAGATGACTCTTTAAACACCCGTGGACTACGTTATGTTGTCTGACATTACAGTCAATGGGGCTGTAAGTTTGCAGCTCTTGTAGTCGAGAGTTTTCGTAGGGCAGATCCCATTTGTCTTGGGTGGTGATGGTATCAAGATGGCAGCCTGAAGCCAACATGGCTGCGGAGGAGTATGCTCGGTTGAACATCGGTCGGTAAATATTTGCTGTGCAATCTCCGTGTCAGTCCCAGACATGGCTGCGTGGCACAAGTCAGGCTGCAAGTGCGCGAGCCATCCAGTCCGTTTCCATAGTGATGCGGGTGAATAGAAGAGATTAGCAGGGCCAGTGTGGAGTGGAGAGATTGGAGGCTTCGGTTAAAACTCCCATTCAGACAGCTCTGTGTCTCTGCTCCCTCCATGGAGCCCCTATTTGGGGATGATGACCCCTCGTCCTCCTCCTCCCCACTCCCTCCACTACCCTACATTTTCAGCTGGGCGTTGAGATACTGAGGTTGTTGTCTTGTGGTTTACTGCGGCAGAGTCGCCGAAAAATGCAATCACAATGTAAAGGATTATGAGAACAGCAGCAGAGCAGTAGTGTTGATGAAACCAGTTATGCCTTTAATTAGTGACAGTTGTACTGTAGGTAGCAGTAACAACAGCTGTAGTGATATTAGTAGTAGCTGTGGCACATCTTAAATAGCAGCATTAGTATTATTATTGACATAGATGAACTGGTTAGCATTGATCAAAATACTTTGGGCAATAATCTATATCTCTAAACTACATTGGGAAATAATCTCGTCTGCGTGATCTATTTAATCTTTGACACAGATGTGCATTTCTGAAGGATTTCTGGGTAGCCTACAGATACGTTTTCTAACCTTCACAACCTTAATCTTTGCCATTAATGGAGTTTTTGTAGAAGTTAATTAAACATTTTCAATAGTAGCAGAGCAGCAATCCCACAAGAGAGAGTTCTATAGAAGAGGGAGACTGAGACCGATTATGCTGTTGCCTAGCAACACGTGTACAAAATTTGAAGCGATTTAGTGCCCCCATACTGGTTTATGATGGAGGTCATATGTTTACTAAACCCACATAAACGTGTGTTGGCTGTCAGATATGGCTGTGGATATTTTGAAACTCAAGTGTCTATCTCATTGCTGTAACAGTATAATTTATAAACATTGTGCACCGCTTTATCATGACTGTCTAACTTCACGGATATGCTGAGGCAGGATTGATGTTTCCTTTTGAATTAATGACAAATGTTGTATCAAATTGCTTATCAACAGAAAAAGCCAGTCATATGCAGCAGAGGGATTTGACTCATTTGCATTTAAGGTGAAATAAGAGCCAAGAAATGCTGAAGAGAGTGAAAGAGCAAGCTGCACATATCTGATTGACGCTTCACTCAATATCCCTCCAATTTGATTGGCCAACCTACATATCCCTACGTATCCTTGATCCTTGTCTCAGAGTTCACTACTATTGGGAGCAATGCCAAAAACAGTAACAGCAATGCCAAAATAGTTTAGTTAGCAGAAAACTATCCTCAGCAGAGTGTTTGTGTGTGTGTGTGTGTGTGTGTGTGTGTGTGTGTGTGTGTGTGTGTGTGTGTGTGTGTGTGTTAGGCGAGACGGAGCTGCTGAGGCATTCAACTTCACAGTAATTTAGGTCATGCTAAACAAATGCTTTACTGGAGGAAGCACAGACAAATAGGAGCATTTCTTCTTGAGGTGGTTTCTGTCTCTTCGAATGTGTGGGATGGTCTCACCAATACCAGAGGGTATACTGTATCTCATCTGAAATAATATGTAACTACTGATTCCTATTTCTAACTGGGACGATGTACAAATGATTGTACTCTCTGTACATTGTATGCGCTGAAACTATTTTCATGGACGTTTCCCAGCAGTATTTTTATGACAACCAAAATGTTAAGATAATTTAGCATGTATATTTTCACCATCAAAAACAACATACATACAGGCTACTGAGATGTGATCTTTCGTGTTTTTCTTTAGTACAGAGAAAAACAAGTCTACAACAATATGAATAAAATATGTGGATTGCTTATGATTAGCATACTAATGACTAATCATCATGCTAATCAGTTCATTTGTGACCTCAAATTACAGATTGTTGGAAGGAAATATGAAGCCAGGGAAAACATCCACTCATAACAGGGATGCTCTGATCTTACATAAAGTAAATATCAATAATAAAAAAATAAAACAATAATGTTAACAGGTAGTTCAGACATCTTCAGAAACGGTTATCTAAATAGTAATCAAATGTGCTTATTATACTGACGTCTTCACGATAATGGAATTATGTAACTGTAGAGAGGCAGTCTGTTCATGATGGAAGCATCAATCCTCATTAATGTCATTCATTTCTGCCTTTTAATATTTGTTTATCTATTTCTCACACACATTTTATTTCATCTTTGATAGTTGATGTAATTTTTGTCTGAATATTTAAGCCAAAGCCATTGTTTGCCATATGTATCATATGCATGATTCATCGTTGCAGTATCCTTGCTCTTTTGTGCTTAATTTGAGTCAAAAACATATCATTGACTAATTACATTTTATTTAATTAATGTACCTACAGTATGTGACTATGTAGTGTGAATATTAAGAGGTGTTGGGATATTTTCACGAGGGAAAACATTGCTTAGGAAATAGGATTATCACTATTTGAGGGGATTCACACATACATCAGCAATTTCACTTTTCACACCAACATGACTTTTCTTTCTTTCTTTCCTCACCAAATATAGCAATATATGCTGATATTATTATAAATCAATATGAATTTGTTTTAGATATTGCAAGCTTAGCTTAGAACTACAGTAATATTTTTTTACTACAGTTTGCTGTAGTGTGTAGTGTGTCAGTTTGCTAAGTATATCTGGAAATTATTGAATATTAAATGCCATATGATCATATACACATTTTGGTCCACTTAATGGTCCATTTAATGTACTCTGCAGTTTTAAGATCAGCATGATGACATATAGCAAAAAAGAATTACGTCTTAAGAAAATCCTATTTCACTGTTCAGTGCCATTGACCCTACTGCACATGCATGTTTTGCTACACACTGCTTACAGACTTGTGATTTATGAAATGGCTGCTTGAAAGGTGTGCACAAAACCTCCAGATATTCCTTCTATTCCATCATCAAGAAGGATCACATAGACAAGCAATTGAATCGAAGGGCTCTGCATATTCTCCCGGAATCCCAACCTAATGGCGCACAGAGGAGTCATGGTGTGGAACATATAGGCTTCTGAAAATGGAACGCTCAGGGCTCCCGCAATGGAACCTTAACGGAGAGCTCTGATCAGAGGCTGAAAAGCATGCGGGTTCAGAGGTCATCTGGTGGACCAGCCGTGTCATCAGCCATTGACATGTCTCCGTGCTCCATCAGCAGGTGTATAAATATGTGTCATGTTTCACACTCCATGTCCGGAAGGGAAAAGCAACCCAGATGGGATTTTAAATGCTGCATTTCGTGTGGTATCATTTTGTGGGTTAGTTCACCCCTCATTGGTTTCCCATCTGGTGCCCTCTCAGGCACTCTGGCTGCCTGTGAAGGAAGGAAACATTCACACTATACTCTTCTCCATTGGCACCATGCCTCTGATCTCACTGCCACATCACTTCCAGGAATTTAGTTAATCACACTCACAGTACTACAATGTAGGGGACATGAGAGACATGCGTGTTAGCCTGTCTGTGCCATGTAACTTCATAGTATGCCATTATCAGATATTCAAGGTATAATGTTATATTGGTGAAGAGCAACAGTGATAACTTCTGACTTTTTCTGTCATCCATGAGGTTGGTTGATTTATGATCAAACTAAATTGGACACAAACAACAGAGAAAAGTGCATGCTTCACTAACAAAGTTATAACACGTCATAACTGTCAGCCACAATCTCAATTATACATTTTCTTCTTCTTTGTTTACCAATGACTTTTGTCTCTGACCCAACACGAGGGGAAAACCTCATTAAATAACTGGTTTTCAACGTCATGATGAAGTTGTTATCTTACGTCAGGATAGCCTACAGTTTATTTATAACCACATTGCATCAAAGTAAAATAATAGTACTTACCTACCAAACTGAAAAGTTGTTGTAATAAAGAAGTCCAAATAGGATCATGTTGTTTTCTTTTGGTCTCGCTGGTTACTTGAGGAAAAAGACAACAAACAGTTCAGAATACTTGAGCTCACACTCCATTTGGCTTGCTGTTCACACTTTTGAGACAACCCCATCTGTAAAAAAATAAAATAATAATCGTCTGCAGCTTGAATTCTCCAGCTTGAAGCCACACATTTAGTTGAATTTGTGAGTTAAATGATTCTCCATTGGGTGAGTTTATTCCTCTCACATCAGCCGTTCATTTCTGGAGACGGTAGGCTAAGACGATTATAGGCAGAGTTAGACAATCAGCGTGTGCCCCCTCCCTTTATTGACGGACCCTAGTTATCACATTTGCCAGAAAGCAGACATCCGCTGACTGGCCTCACCTTACAGATATATATATATAAATATATGGCAGTTTGGAATTTTGTTACACCTTATAGCTCGATGTGTTTGCATTTAGCACCATGATATTACATTTCATTTTAGGAAGGTTGGGGGTAACAGATTCTGAGATGGGGGTTGAGAGTTTTAGAAATGTGTTGAAAACCATGACAATTCAGAAACAATCGTCCAGTGCAAAATAATGCGTGTGATGAAAGGAAATAACAAATCTACAAAATCAGTTAGTTTACTTTGACTAGTTCCCAGCACCCAAAAATGTGTTGACATTGAGGGAAGCCAGGAACTTATTTATTAATGATGAAGGCTTGTATGAACCAAGTCTTGTCCACTGCTTCACAATTTCTCATCATTTGCCAATTTTGTAAAACAGTGAAAACTCATTTGAAATCATGAAATATTGAGAAAAGAGGCTCCAGTGCGATGTCAGTGTTGTAGTATGTGTTCACGGAGAAGGAGGGGGGGGAGGGGGGCGACTTTCAGATGACATTGACGCTATGTAGACGGGAGCTGAGAACGTTCCTGCTTGTTGACGTTAGACAGTCGCACAAGGCGAAGCGGCTGCTGCTCCGTGTTGATTCAGCCACCTCGTTTCAGCACCGCGCCGCTGGACAGCTCCCCGCAGCGGGATACGTGCACTGCGCTCTCCTCTCGGACACTTTTTGGAGCTGGGGTCCAAGTCTTTTAATGGAAAGAAAATATCTTTATGTTCCAAGTAAAACTGGAAGTTTACAACTTAAGGGGGAATCTACGGATACCTCGTTTCGAGATTTGTGGCAGGCAGCAGATCAGCATCCTCGGTGGCAGGGAGCGCAGATTAATTGTGAGTAAATTGGCGGCTTTGATACATGTGCGTGAATGCCATGCATGAATGCGTAATTGCAGTGTTAAATACATTTAAATAGGCGACACATTTATTGTCTGTGAAAACTCGTGATTGAAGCTGTCAGTATGTTGTCACTGTAATGACTTTATGTAATAAACACTCTCAACAATGTGTTATTATAGCCAATTAAATTCTGCAGCTCTGCACACTAATTGAATGGTGCACGTATACGCACATACATTTTCATGGATGCATTTGTAGTATTCATTTAAGAGTGTATTTAGTTATCTATCAATCGAACAGATTGGAAGGCTATTTGTGCAGCCTGGTGCGTAAAGCTTTACGTTTTGGCCATTCCTTTGTCTCCACAATGCAATTGTGTTCCAGTTTGTTTGAGACATTGCTGTCTGTTTTCCTGTCGACTAAAACAGTGCATAAGATGATCATTAAGGCGACCCTGCATGTGTGAATTGTACAGTGTAATTGTTGCTCATATGAGGTATGCATGTCTAATCCTCGAATTTTATATTGCGATGTTGCGTCTCGCGCGTGAGGTGCACGTCTTGGATTCTAAACAACGTCTCAAAGTTTTTTTCTTTGCAAATCATCCCGCATTCGGTCTTATAGTAGTTGATTGATTGCATTCGATAGCATTTTTTCTCTGTATTTTTCATTTGTGTGCTAATTTGAATATGATCATATTGGGAATGCAATGCATAACCAGTCTACGTAGAACCCATCGTCTGCGTTTTATTGGGGTTTTTCATAGCTTTGTTGTGCCTCACAACCTGAATGCAGATGTCTAGAGAGTGGTGATTGTTGTCAAGTGCGCTCGATGTATCTTACTTCCAAGACGCAATTTAATTTTCAATTGGGGGAAAACAACTGTTTCTTGAGTCATTCCATTGCTTGTACAAAATACCTGCGTTTTATTATCTCCTTGTTATATTTTTTCCCCCAATTGCTGTCACGTCTTGGGGCTAATCAAATGTAAATGTCATCATGTTGTCTCATCAATTTCCTAATTTGAGTGTGCCCTTACATACCGACCAATTACTCTATTCAACGATTCCAGGTTAACGGCAACAGACGAGCCGTGTCCCAATAGTCTTCACCGCCTCCAGACATTTGGTCCAAAGGTTTGGTAAGAAACCGCGAAGCTGCTGTCTACGTGGACTGGTGCTGAAGCCCCCCGTCCGACTGCCAGGAGGACCTCTGCCAAATCCAGAGACATGGCGACGAACGGCACCAAAACGGACGGACAAGTAACGGAACTCAACGAAGTGGCAATTAATGACAAACCCAAGTCGTTGGACGTGAAAGCCGAAAAGAGCAAAAAGGATCTTCCCGAAAGAGAAACATGGGGAGGGAAATTTGATTTCCTCCTGTCGTGTGTAGGTTATGCAATTGGACTGGGCAACGTATGGAGATTTCCATATCTCTGTGGGAAAAACGGTGGAGGTAAACAATGTTTAAAAAAGTAATATACGATTATTCAACTCTTCAGTGTGCGCTTTGACTATTTCGAGCGCTTAATTATTGTGGGAAATGAAGAGAGTGAATAGGCTACCACAGTGTCCCTTGTGTAAGAACGTAGACAGGCACATTAATAACCTAATTTAAAGTGATTCCAATTAGCGTCGACTGCGGGTTGTGAGTAACGTTCAGATTGCATATGTGCCGTTTTAAACTGTCATAAAGGCTGTTTCATTTGATCTACTTTTGTCCATCCAGGAGCCTTCTTGATTCCCTATTTCTTGACCCTCATATTCGCTGGGGTCCCCTTGTTTCTGCTGGAAACGTCTCTTGGTCAGTACACGTCAATTGGCGGGCTTGGAGTATGGAAACTGGCTCCCGTGTTCAAAGGTATATCCATTAGGGCCTGCTCATGCAATGCTGTTTTTGTGTTATACAATATATAAAGGTGTCAATGTGAAAATCTGAAATCAAATGCCCCCCCCCCCCCCCCCAAAAAAAAAAATATGCATGTTTTAAAGCATCAATATTCATGATGTGGCATGACCCCTATAGTACATCAGAGCTTTATTGTATGTGGTTATTGTGGCAATGATGATCATCAGACACAACATTACAAAGCTTTATGCTCTATATGTAATTCTCTCTCCCATTTTATTTGATAGTTTGAATATTCTGGGGAATATAAGGATAAACAAATCTGATCCATTTCAATGATAGGTGTTGGCCTGGCAGCAGCTGTCCTGTCCTTCTGGCTTAACATATACTACATTGTCATCATTTCCTGGGCCATATACTACCTGTACAACTCCTTCACCTTTGTAAGTATTGTACTGTTAACTCATACAATTCACATGGGGATGAAACCAACACCTGTTCAAGCTTTGCTTTCTGCTGTCTGAGGAATGGAACGTGTTTGTTGATGTCGTGTCAGTATCTCCCAGTGTATCAAGAAAAAAACATTACATACATACATTCTCCCTCTGTTTTTCAGGATCTTCCTTGGAGTTCATGTGACAATTCATGGAACACAGACAAATGTTACTCCAACTACAGCATTGTAGATAGCACCAATCTTACCAGTTCAGTGTTGGAGTTTTGGGAGTAAGATATTGCCTGCTTTCTTTTGCTTTTCAAAACAGCTCGAACAAACAGTAGCCTGCATGCCTCCTTCGGATACACAAAGGCAAGCCCCTTTGCTGCACAGCATTCTCCATGTGTGTATAATAGTCTTATTGTTGCTCGCTCTAACCTTACAGGCGTAACATGCATCAAATGACCGATGGCTTGGAAAAACCAGGCCAGATCCGAATGCCACTGGCAATAACATTGGCCATCGCTTGGGTCCTCGTGTACTTCTGTATCTGGAAAGGGGTGAGCTGGACAGGAAAGGTAAGAGATGGGTTTCTCTTGCATTGAGGTCCACCGTGTGACAGATATGCAATATTAATCATTCTCATATCACCTCATCAATCATTTAGATTGCAGTGAGTATTGTCCAGATTGATTTTAGAATGAGAGGAGGGACATCAAACACTTATGCTCAGTAATCGTATTCAGGCTCATGGTGCCTTCTCTATAATTCCAATTCTCCTGGTACAGTATGTATACAAGATGTGGATTAATGATATGAGGAGGAGCAAGCCACCCCTGTGAAATCTGGTTTTGTCCTCTCGCCTCAGTTTGAGCAATTTTCCTCCCTGTTACATTTCGAAAAATCTAATGTGTCATGTGACCATGGCAAATAAAATTTGTTGTGGTTGCAAAACGCCCCACCCCCTGCGTTTTTCGCTCACAAATCTCATACGGGGTGTAATAAAAGCATAGCGAGATGGCGTTGAATCAAATTGAAGCTTAAATGAATTTTCTGACTGGATTTCTGTTCATTTCTTTTCTTTTCTTTTCTGTTTCTCTGTGCGAAATTCAAGGCAGAGAAAGCCAGCATGATTCTATTCTCTCATGAAATGGTTCTTTGTCTGAGTAATTGAATTGCAAATGTCTGAATTCAATGGTATATACTGTAGCTCCTCTGCACCCACAGTACCAATGTATAAAATAACATCCTTGCTGATAATGACTCATTGACTATTGTTTTCTAGGTGGTTTACTTCTCGGCTACGTACCCCTATTTCATGCTGTTCATTCTGTTCTGTCGTGGGGTAACACTACCTGGAGCGAAAGAGGGAATTCTGTTCTATATCACCCCTGACTTTCAAAAACTCAAAGAATCTGAGGTGATGTTATCTTGTTCTATAAGATAAACCTTATAAATCACTATAAATAGCTAAATGGTCAAATGGCTAAATGGTTGTCTCCCTTTTTCAGGTATGGCTGGATGCAGCCACCCAGATCTTTTTCTCTTACGGATTGGGACTTGGGTCACTGATAGCTCTTGGCAGCTATAACACTTTCCATAATAATGTTTACAGGTAAATCATTATCACTGTGCTACTGAATGGAAAGATATCAGAAAACGATCATGTAAAAAAAGATCATTCAACTGAAGAGGCAGCTGTGTTTAACCCATTCAAAATAGGTTGTGTTTCTGATCACTGAAATAGTACTGTTAGAGGGCCTTATTAAAGGCTATTTACAGTGAGAGGCCGAGATGCATTTGACAATTTCATAATCAATGCAGTTTTACTGACCGTTATGACCAATTTATTGACCGTTATGACATTTACATTTACATTTTTGGCATTTAGCAGACGCCTTATTCCAAAGCGACTTACAATCAATACTCCAAACCAAACTGATGTTATGACCAGTTTAAACAGAATACATGGCTTTGGGTCTGCCTGTAGTAGCATGACACCTCTCATCCCCTATACACCCCTGTCCGGTTTCTCTACTGTATATTAAAAAGAAAGGGGGGAAAAAAAGAAAACACAAACTTAATTCTTCCTTCTTCTAGCATTATGACTGCCAATGGCCCCTGGCCAGAGCAGCCACCCAGATCTTTTTCTTGCGATGACTGATTTACTTGGACAAATGTATTTGTTGTAAGTCACTTTGGATAAAGGCGTCTGCTAAATGCCAACAATATAAATGTAAATGTATATCCAGAAAGACAAATAAGACTACAATCCCAAAACCTCTGCCTCTATGGCTCATCCATGGTTCTGGGTCACACAAATTACTCATTGGTTACATAATCACAAAGCCTCAACATGCATTAATTTTAATTTGCATGTTGTTTATTAGAAGCACAGTAAGGTCTAGCTATAGGCCAAGCTTTGTATCATACAATTAGCTTTGTAAAGAACTGTTTTTTTCGGCAAACTCTTTTGTAAACAGGGACTTTGTATCTAGTAGACATTTTACATCACATTATTTAAAATCAATTTGAACCTTTTTGTGTAAAAAATTAATTATGTTCCCTACTGGAAATTTGTTCCATAGTGGAAATTTGCAGGGAACGGTTTTCCTCTCAGCATTATCAAAACAAGCTCTCTCTTTCTCCCTTCTGAGGAGGTCTTTGTTAAGAACATATGATACAGGAGAAATGAGAAATCAAGCTCTGCTCTGACAACAGTACTTTCTCATGTTTCCTCTCTCCAGAGACTCGATCATTGTGTGCTGCATCAACTCCTTCACCAGCATGTTTGCTGGCTTTGTCATCTTCTCTATCGTTGGCTTCATGGCCAACGTGACAAAGAGGCCTATCGCAGACGTAGCAGCTTCAGGTAACTCGATGCTCCCCTGTAAATCACACACAAAAAAGTGACGTTCCTGAAAAAACACGTTTCTTCTGGACTGCTGCTGCTCACAGCATTGTAAACCTCCTCTGATTGGAATTATACCTCGTCTAGTCGTACTTCCACACTAAGAATTGTTCTTTTTTGACATGCAGGTCCAGGCTTGGCTTTCCTGGCCTACCCGGAGGCTGTGACGCAGTTGCCCATATCTCCACTCTGGGCCATTCTGTTCTTCTCTATGTTGCTTATGCTGGGGATTGACAGTCAGGTAAAGGCTATTTGAAATGTTCTACTCAGGGTCTGACCTCGAAGATGCATATCACACAGCCTTTCCTATGCTCCCTCTCTGCATGATAAGTGTGCAATTTGCTCCCAGTGGACAGATATAGCTGAGCTTTGACTTATGCTGTCAAGCCGTTTTAATGCAACCATATCACCCCGATCTGCCCTCGGGTTCATTGTTCCCATGCTTTCAGCTGGTGTATGATATTTGGGCTAGTGTAAGGTCAGTGAGTTCAGAAACACCACACTAAATGCAGCTGCACCCCCCACCACCACTACCCACCCCACCCCTTGGTACAACATTATCATTATTACTAGACCTTGCTCGAACTGTTTCTCAAATGTCAACCTAAGGTCACATGGCTTATTATGATCTTTTTTGCGACTGACCTTTAATTTGAAATGACTGTTTGCAAACATTGTAGTTATTACCAAGATGGAGTCCGATATGAGGATTCTAGTATATAAGTAGCTTACAGAAAATTGCTGCTTCTTGAAATTTGCAGATATTGACATCAAATAATGACTGCTCCATTTCTTTGGTCATTTAACAATATTATCATGTTCTTTTCTATTAATTGCTTGGCCAATTAAACCCTGTACAGCAGCAAGCCTTTAATCTACCCCACAGAAACACATATCATTACTATTGCCTTACATAGTAATATGCAGTCAATATTTCCCCATCACACCTGAATGTCCCCCATTTTGTCCACCAGTTCTGCACTGTGGAGGGCTTCATCACGGCTCTGGTGGATGAGTTTCCCAGGGTGCTGAGGGGCAGGCGAGAGCTCTTCATTGCAGCTGTCTGCTTCGTGTCCTATCTGATCGGCTTGTCCAACATCACACAGGTACCAAACTGCTCAGCCTGCCAGATCTTTGTTACCTCTCTATTGCATATTTATGTTAGAATGTCTAAGAACAGATCTCACAACAGAGATCAAACGTATGCATTTAGAAGAGGACTCTCTTTTTGGATTCGGTTGAGACCATAATGTTATCTGTGTTGCACATTAATGAATTAATGAATAAATAAATTAATTAATTAATTAATTAATTAATAATTACCTGGGGGAAATGACTTAATAATAACCTATGAACTACTTATTTGTGTCTTTGGGATCACTACCAGGTACCATTTAACTACCCCTTGTCACTACATATTTATCTGGTAAATATATTGTAAATGAAAGTGCTGCTGATATATGCTTTATTGGCTCTTTGTGTGACAGGTCAGCCTCTCTTTTCTGTTATTAGGGTGGCCTCTATGTGTTCAAGCTCTTTGACTATTACTCAGCCAGTGGGATGTGTCTGCTTTTCCTGGTCTTCTTTGAGTGCATATCCATATCCTGGTTCTATGGTTAGTATCAGCACACCATGTACGGTAGCTACTTATTGCTGTATACAGTATGTACCGAAAAGAAAAAACAACAGTTTGACAAAATGATTGACACATATTGCATCTGTGATGTATGGGAAACTAAGACAAGATGTTACCCAATTGAAAAATAAAATAACTAAAAGATCTAGGTAACTACCAAGGTTCAATGATGGAATAACCTCACACCTGTGCAAAGAGAATAGGGCAGCTTCAAATGCTGTTTGCCCTCAAGTGTTGTACCTCACCTTGCTCATCAGAATGCATGGCAGACAAGCGCTAAATTGGAATTAATTAAATATTAATATTTTGATCCTGGATTCATTTTGTTTCGCAGGTGTGAACAAGTTCTGCGAGAACATTGAAGAAATGATTGGCTACAAACCCTGTTTATGGTTTAAACTCTGCTGGGTTGTGTTCACCCCTCTCATCGTAGCCGTAAGTACAAACAAACGCATCCCATCCAGCCATCCCATCCATTACCATGACATGGAAAAATTAAAACAACAAATGACGTCAATATAACTCGCCTCAGGCAATTCAGACTGAGACAAACATGCCTGAAAGCAGTGGTGTCAGGATTGATTGACTGGCCCATGACTGTCCCATGTCTCCTACAGGGGGTGTTCCTCTTCAGTGCCATCTCAATGGTTCCCCTCACCTTGAACAGCTACGTGTTTCCAGCTTGGGGCCAGGGAGTAGGCTGGCTCATGGCCCTGTCCTCTATGATCCTTATCCCAGGCTACATGGTCTACATGTTCCTTGGCCTAAAGGGCAACTACAAAGAGGTAAAATGACCTTTGTAGTGACTTCCAAGTGATCAGTGTGGCTTGTTCTTCTCCTAGTTTAAGGGCCAAAGAACAAGAACAAGTTGGCAACCGACCAAATGTTCAGACTTTTTGACCTCAACGTTGTTGAAAATCAATGACACACCCGCTAGTCAAGCAAATATTGCAGTGTAATGGATTTGGTGAGTAATCCCCACTACTACCCAGTTAGTAGGGTGGATTACTCACCGAATCCATTGCATTGCAGTATTTTGGCTTGACTAGCGAATGTGTCATTGATTTCCAACGTTGACATTTATTTAACATTTTCTGAGTAAAAGTCTGAACATTTTGATTGGTTGCTGACTTGTTCCCTCTTTCACCGGCTGCTGTCACATTTACCTTTGTCATTCAGTTGACGTTTCAGTATAAATTGCCGGGATTAAATCTGTACGCAAGTGATGAGTGAAGAACAGATCATTTCTGTGGGCATATTGGTGACACACACTGCTTAGTTGCTTAATGATTTTTTGTTGTTGTGAATCTTCCACAGCGACTTCGGATAATGTTCAAGCCTCCAGCCGTGATCCGGCGGCCCCAAGAGAACGGACCTGAGCAGCAGGTGGAGACCAACACAGCCAACCTAGCTAGCCCCACTAACCCAGACAGCCCTGCCAACCCAGCTAGCCCGTCTAACCCAACCAGCCCTGCCAACCCGACTAGCCCTGCCGCCCCGGCCAACCCAGCTCCTCCAGCCATCTCACCCACTGCAGCTAGCCCAGTGAACCCAACCAGTCCGACCAGCCCCACCAACCCAACCAGCCCCACCAACCCAACCAACCCCCCCAACCCACTCAGCCCAACGGAGCCCGTTATTGTACCCAACCCAGCAAGCCCAACCAACCTGACCAACGTTGAGGCCAATGTCTAGACATGGCAGAAACCCTTGTGGAGAGTGTAGTTCAAGGAGAACATTACAAAGGACTTCCAATATTTTAATTGATTCACCTACCTCCAGGGGCAATATGTGATCAAACCGGATTTTAGAATCATGTTTAATTTTATCTGCATTTGTAAAACCAACCCAGTAATGTCTTATTATTGGTATGCATTTACAAATACAAAAATCAAAGACTGTTAGTGTTCGCAAAACTACCGTGATCTGAGTAAAAAAAATGTAAACATACTGTGTAATACTGTGAGAAAAGAAAAAATCATTGAAAATAGAATAGTAATTTGTTGAATATATTCATGAACCAAGTAAATGCAGTGTGAATATAATAGAGATGAAGAAGTGAAGCAAAGAGTGCAAGGGACAGAGTCAAATGTTTGTGGTAGTTTACTCAGCCTCACACTTTCATCACTTGTCCAAACTTTGCACTCTGTGAGGCTCTTTACAAGCCGCACTGCGATGGGGGAACGCTGATGAAGCACAATGCCAATAAGAAGTTTTAGTTCTATGAGCCCTGGAGTTATCCAGTATCTTGTTGCAAACGATTTTGTGTGTGAGAGAGACTGTTATTTTACCTTCCTTTTTTGAGTAAAAAAAAAAAAAAACTTTTATGTGATTGAAACATTTTTAGAATTATTTTTAGGATGTTTTTTACTATAAGTGTTGTGACCGAGGACCAAAATCGTAGGCAGACGAAAGCAAAAACTATCTATGCCATGTAACGTTCGGTTTGCGAAGCACAGGGTACAAAAAAAGGTCCAAAAATACAAAAGCACAGGGTTAGAAAAGGTGATTTACAAACATTGACTTTCCCTTACCGCTGACAGTCAATCCTGTTTACTTTTTGCATGCTTTCCTCAGGAACATCAGTGAAAAATTCCAAAATGTCTCCTGACAGTACTAAAAACAAGAACAGAGAAGGCCTTAAGCCAATTATCAACCAATTTAGGCAAAGCCATAGTCTGTTTTCATGACTGGGCAGATCTCCAGAAAATCGCTTTGTACGCTAGCAAACAATATTGGACCAACTCTGTGTTTAAAAATAGTCATTTATTTTACTTTATGTGTAATGATCAATTATACTTTGATCAATATGTATTCAGCAATACATATGTAGATGTATAGGTGCAGGCCAGTAGGAGAGTGGTTTGTTTCTCTTTCTCTTTTCGTTGTCTTTGCTTTACTAGTGAAAAGCACAAAGCTTTAATTTCCACAGACTTCTACCATGGCGTGTTAGGACAATGCTAGTTTGCTTCTATGGCAGCTACAGTGAAAAGCATCTGGTCGAATGAAACATGTTTACTTTGAAAAGCAAAACAACTAAGTGAAAATGTGAAATGGCTACAGTTCATGTCCTGTGAATTTTGTATAAAGTTACTCTATCACAGTTTTTTCTGGAACTTTGTTGTAAAACTGTACTGTGTAAAACATGTAACTGTGAATGTCTGTAATACATTGGAAGTTATTGTCTAAATGTTGAAAAAATTCTAAAGGAGTTGCTGTTTTCTGCAATAATATTTTGATCACAGAAACTAAAGCACATATCTTACAGAAATATACGAAATGATGATGACAATGAAGATATTGATGATTATATTAAAAATAGAAACTATGTCTAGTAAAAAAAATATATTGTTTTGTATATTTTTAACTGTCTCACTGCCTAATGTACAACTAATAATATTAACATGATATGTATTTAAATGGTGTCATATGATAAAGCACGATTGTCAGAAAAACAGCTGAAAAAATAAAGAATTATAGAAAATATTAATTACTGTCCTGCATAGTTAATTACTGCAATCAAACATAATGTAATGTTAGCTATACTTTAGCATTTGTTCTTGTGAATGAATTTAGGTCACCATTCCAGTACAAACAAAAATAGAAAAAATGTTCTGTATCCAATTTTGCAGTAATTGGCTATTGTTTTGCATCCCTGAGAAAAACCTCTTGTTTCATTTAATATTTCTAATGGATAGATGTACATTTAAGAAAATGTGCTATCTAGAAAAGAATACACTTGGATTATTTCTGGAAATACATGAATAACAGAAAAGGATAAAGAAGGATATGGACGGTATTTGTATGCCACAGAGTTGTATAGGGCCAGGTGGGGGACTAGAAATGAAATGAAATGTAAAGAATCCTTTGTTCAGTATTGTTGGCAGTGCTCTGGACCGGCTCAACTCAGGCACTGATTATTGGAGGGGGAATGACAGACTCCTCTTATGCGACATTGTCACAGTGAACAGCAGCCACATTTTCACAACGCACAGTGGCCAAAGTGTACTATATATATCAACTAAATACAAACATCTAAAATTAATAGGATGACTTTAGAAAACCCTGAAAAGAGAATGAGAGGAAGATGTCTACACCGTCCCTTGTGGTATAGTGAATTTCAGGAAGACAGGCTGATATAGTGAGGCCACAGCAGGCTAGAAAAACATCACCACAAAACAAGCTCTGGCCCCGGGGCCTGGCTCGCCTCATCTCCCCAACCTCTTACGGCTGCGTGTGTGTGTGTGTGTGTGTGTGTGTGTGTGTGTGTGTTTGCATGTGCAGGCCTGCATCTTCTCCCCCACCTCCTGCAGTTGCTGCTTCTATTAGCTTCCAGTGCGATAAAAGAGACGGCACCAGCTGACACCACAACAATGACTCGCACTCAGATGAAAGAATGAGATGTCCCCTCTAGTAGCTCGTGGCAAACTGTGTGTGTGTGCGTGTGTGTGTGTGTGTGTGTGTGTGTGTTTGCGTGTGAGAGAGCAAGAGAAAGAAAGAAAGAAAGAGAGAGAGAGAGAGAGAGAGAGAGAGAGAGAGAGAGAGAGAGAGAGAGAGAGAGAGAGAGAGAGAGAGAGAGAGAGAGAGACTGGAATATATGTCTGTGAGCATATTAGGGTTTGAATAATGCCCCTAATGGCAGCTCATATAAAGCAGCCATTGATGGATGGCTTACTAGCCTGTCTATTCCCAGATGTATAATTTAGCATCCTTACCTATGAAAACCTCAGTCAGCACTGAGAAAACCTAAACTGATGTCTTATGTCCACAAAGGCAATACATCATCGTTTACAGCTGGGGAGGACACAAGAAGGAAGCTCTTGATTAGTTGGAAGCAATCTAGCAGGGAACAATTAGTCTCACGTCGGGGCCAACAATTTCCAACATTTTCAAGCTGTTCCAAATTTTTTTTTTTTTTATGTGATAAAAACATAAATATTTCCCATCAAGCATTATTGTTTTTATTGGCCGCTTATTCTGATAGTTTAGCCTCATGTAGATCATTTGTTTTAGATATTGAAGCATTAAAGACTGAGACAATCCATTTCCCCCTAATGTCTACTCTTATCTATCAGAAAGGGCATTTTTACAACAATATTAATGAAAGACCATCAGACATACACATCTAAATGGGTCACATCAATTATATGTCATGTTGACATTTTCACGCCTAAAAGCTTGTTTTTTTCCCCCCTTGTTGATCAACTCAGGATATTATGCAGCCAGGGATCTATGAAAAGATGAGCTGGCCGGGCGATATTGTCTGGTGTTTATCATTCCTGGGCTCTGTCGGTGGCAAGCCTATTTTTAAAAGTTAAAAAGTGCTCAGAGTGAGGCCGCGGGAGAGGACACCGAAGGAGCAAACTGGTGATCCATGATGCTCTGATGATGACAGAACACTACGGCTTATAAACTCACACAGGCCGCCATGATTAATCCTCACAGACTTACTAAGGAGAAAACGAATTCTTCAACAAATTTTTTTTTTCTTAACTTAACTTCCACTTATGAGAACATATGTTTGTGTAATGTATATATGTTTTTGTATATTATGTCCTTTTTGAATTGTATCATTTTGAATCACCTCACCTAAAAAAGTTTTTTTAGGGGCTTTATTTCCTCTTCTCCTGATGCATTCAGTTCGCCCTAGACTTCCGTCTGAGGTACCCTCACACACGAGAATTCAAAGCAAATACATTAATGAATAACTAATCTTTGCAGATGCATGAATCTACATATCAATGTAATCAGAGGATGTTGTGTGCATGGCTATTTCCAGCAGAGGGGCTGAAAGATGTCAAGCGTGCAAAGCCTCTCTGCATATATGCTAATCGTGCTTCGTTTCTCATTTGAATATGAACCCTGCTGAACTGAACTTGTTTACCAATACAATTTTTCCAGAAGTGCTCAAAATCTTAGCTGATTTTGCACCTGCAAAAGGACCAGTATTGCATTTTAGTCAGCACTGTTGTCTACTGAGCTCTGAGATCAGGGGGATGCCTTCAATATGGGAACGATTTTCCTGTTTGATCAGATCTGGTGGTGACGCAGCAGATCCAGCATTCAATCTCTCCAGCTTCACCTCAGGCTGCATCAGACAGGCAACACCTGCCTCAGCACTAGGGGATCAGCTTCTTAAAGCCCATAGAGGTAACCCAGCCATCCAGCATACACATAATATCTACCTTGAGAATATGCACCGGATGTATCTAACAAATCCCCCCTACTTCTGAAAATTATACAAATCCTTCAAAAAGGAGTGTTGGGATTTACATTCCCCCCTCACTCCCCCCACACTCCCCCCACACCCCCCCCACACTCCCCCCACACCCCCCCCACACTCCCCCCACACACCCCCCACACTCCCCCCACACTCCCCCCACACCCCCCCCACACTCCCCCCACACCCCCCCCACACTCCCCCCACATCCCCCCCACACTCCCCCCACACTCCCCCCACCCCCCCCCCACACTCCCCCCACACCCCCCCCACACTCCCCCCACACCCCCCCCACACTCCCCCCACACTCCCCCCACACTCCCCCCACACTCCCCCCACATCCCCCCCACACTCCCCCCACACTCCCCCCACACTCCCCCCACACTCCCCCCACACTCCCCCACACTCCCCCCACACTCCCCCCACACTCCCCCCACACTCCCCCCACACTCCCCCCACACTCCCCCCACACTCCCCCCACACTCCCCCCACACTCCCCCACACTCCCCCCACACTCCCCCCACACCCATCCTTGCAGCTATTGCCTCAGAAACCCACGATGCACCTGCTGTGTTTGAGGTACTGTTGTTACCCAAGAAATGCAAATATTACTACTGTTTGAATCACTCCCCTGGTTCTATAGGATTTACTATTTCGTATTCTCCCCCAAAAATAAGTAATCCCACTCATTTGTAATTTGTGATCGACGCTAGAATGATGTGTGTTCTCCCTGCGTTAAACCTGACTGAGTAGTAACTGAAGCCCTGTCGGATACTTGGTATGCGACGGCGCTCTGCAGAAGTATTAGAAGTAGAAGAATTAGCCTCTGTGTGTGTGAGAGAGAGAGAGAGAGAGAGAGAGAGAGAGAGAGAGAGAGAGAGAGAGAGAGAGAGAGAGAGAGAGAGAGAGAGAGAGAGAGGGGAATTTAAACACACAAAAAAGAGGACATTTTAGCTCATCAGAAGCATGTCCCCAGTGACCTTCAGTTTGTTCTAGCCCATCTTGTCTTTTGTCACAGTTTATAACATCTCCCCAACGTGCCAGAGGCTTATTGAAGAGTCACTGTGGATTACCGCTCGGGTCAAACACCGCATGCAAATCACAGAGTAGAAACAAGCGAAGTGAAACACAAGAGTGAATCAGGGTGCCGGCCGGCTAGCTAGCTATCTCCTGGGAGGGAAGAGCATGAAAGCCCAAGAAATTACTATGGGGGGAGTCTGTATTGTATACTCCTGCCTTATCTGGGATTGCTAAGTAATGATTTTCCTTTGTCTGTGTCATTGCATATTGATCATTGGATTTAGAATTTTCCCCATCCATGAACATTAAAGTGAAAATAGTAGTGGGTATTTGTTTTGGGGGGGGGGTTTAAATATATTTTTAGGGCATTTCTGCTTTTTTGGGGTAGAGACAGTAAGGATTTGACAGGAAGGATGGGTGAGAGAGAGGAGGGATGACATGCAAGATATGTAGAGGGTTCGGAATCGAACCAGGAACCTTGCGATGATACGCCATGTGCATTAGTGTGCTACGCCACTAAGCGCCCGCAGGAGGGGGCATGTGTGAGGTGTATGTGATGTACCGTACTAACTACTGTTATCATACTCTATTTAGAAATATGGCAGTATTTCTATTTCTATGTCTGCCCGCCACCCACTATTTTGAGAGCCATCAAACATACAGGACTAAATAGCTCTTGTCAACTCTTTGCCAAGGGGGTTCAATTCTACATGGTGAGCAAGAGACTCTCTCTGGATGTCACGCACACTGGATGATCCTGTGCCCTAATAGGACGCTAATGGGTGGAAGAGCTCCAGCTCTCTCATCGCTCCTCTGGTGCTCTCCTCCTGTATGCACCAACTGTCACCCAGGGCCTGCTGATGATCTGTTGGGGTTCGGGCTACGGTACGTTAGCATTGGGTGTCTTTATTTTTTTTCTTCTTCTTTTTAAATCCATAGTTCAAATAGGGTTATAGATTTAGAATGTATGTATGGCCATTGTTACAAATATACATGAACATGACCACCACAGAAGGTTGGTCAGCTCGGCTTAATTTCCTGCCAGTTGAATTGGACGTGGAATCACTCATAGAGACGGCAAATCTATTCCTGAATGAACTGACATTTAGATAGACTTGAAACCAAAGCTCTAGCCATCATTTCTATACCGCATCGTACCTGTGTATGTGTGTGTGTTTAGGTGTGTGTTTAGGTGTGTGTGTGTGTGTGTGTGTGTGTGTGTGAGAGTGTAGGGGTGTGTGTGTGTGTGTGTGTGTGTTTAGGTGTGTGTGTGTGTGTGTGTGTGTGTGTGTGTGTGTGTGTGTGTGTGAGTGTACAGTATGCTTGTGTGTGTTCTTGTCCCCCTCAGACTACAGACGGTTGCCAGGCATCTGCTCCAGGCACCGCTAAAGTAAAGATCTTCATTCTAAATTAGCTCCATCAGATTTTACCAGCACACACTTCCTGTTCGTCCCTGCGGGGCATCGGCTGTGTCTCCTCAGTTCACTGCAGATGGGTACTGATGAGAATCAGGTGGAGGTCAAGGAACAGGTCACAGAGGACGTTCACAGCTTAAAACTACTACAGGCAAGCTGTAAAAATGTTTTTAAAAAAACCTAGAAAGGCCACTGAGAACCGAGCACAGCTATGAGATTGGCATTTAGCTCTTGATGATTCAGCTATGAATACACCCACACACACACACACACACACACAGACGGACACACACACAGACACACACACACACACACACACACACACACACACACACATACACAAGCTAATTCCCTCAGACACATTTTAAACATCATACAGTCTCAACGAAAGGCTCGCAACACCCCCTCTTTCTCTTTCACTCTATTTCCCCCGCTCACACACACACACACACACACACACACACACACAGACACACACACACACATACACACACACACACACACTCACACACACACACACACACACAGACAGACACACACACACACACACATACACACACACACACACACTCACAGACACACACACACACACACACTCACACACGTACAAGACACATACACAGAAAAGCATGCACTCATGCAAGCACACACGGACACACAGACAAACTCACTCGCATGCACACTCACAAATGATTAAGAGGTCTGAGGGCCTTTAGGACAGGCTTGGACTGGAGGCTGCAGTGAATCAGAGCTCTGATGTGGCCCATGCTTTCTCCTCCTATCTGTCAGAGAGACTCAGGGTGCCGTGCTCACTGATGGGTGAGTAGGACCAGGCAGGACCACAGCAGCCTTCCCAGCCAAAGCCCTCTCTCCCGGGAGGGCACAGCTCCCGTCTCCTGCCTCTCCTGGAGCTACCCAGGCACTTGCAGTCTAAAGCCAGGAGCACCCTGACCTCTCTGAGCTAACGGAATCAACTTGCGTCCTAACATTTGGGAATCTTCTCAAAAATGTTCTTGTTCCAAATGTTATCCACAACGACGAACACATGACAATAAACCCTGTCCAAACAGTCCATACCATCAAGCAGGGTCTGACAGTGCTGTAGGTATATATATATATATATATATATCCCTCCTCAACAGTCGAAGCACGCCTCTGGTTAGAGTAAAATTCCGATGGGCTGTCAAACACATTCCCTCGCCGGGCGTAATGTGGCGTTCGACGCGTCAGACCCTATCACTCTGCCTTACAGCTGACCAGTCGCGTACGTATGCCGCGTGCACCAGTGGATCCTGAAACAGACACTGTCAGGTGTGATAACGGTTTGTGCACGGAAACCTGCTCTGAAGCCCTGCCCTCTTCCATTCCCCCGCGGCCTACTTGATGCTGCCACTGCTGCTGCAGCACAGCTCGTGACCCACAATGCAACGCTGCAAGCCATGCCATGTCCTCAAAGATACTTTCCCTCCTCTCCACTCCCCCCCCCCCCCTGCCCACTTCCCCCCTACCGGATCACCTGCCCATCCACCCTGGCTGAGACCCAGAGATAAACCTGCCGCTCTGCTCCCCTGGACCATTTACTGGGGACGGACTCTCCCCTCACATGGCTTTTTAGGAGCGATAAGAGACAGTACTACTGTTCTGTGGAGGGGATCAAATATTACCCCTTATCAGGCCAGGCTCACAGTAGGGACAGTTTAAGTTCTTCCCAACTTGCAACTAAACGCACAAGGAACTATACGGCATATATGCCACTATATGCCACCGCTGGGTTCATGGTAGATTGTACACGTTGGTTTAACTGCACAGTGGTTTTCTATTGGTGTAATGCTGTCCCCCGTATGGCAATGTATGTTTCCCATATAGTAATAGTTCTCTGTTCGTGGGGACCTGCCCCCTCTGAATCATGAACTCAAGTGGAAATCTCCCTGTTGTTGTTTTTTTTGTTTTGTTTCTTTGTCCTCTGGCGTCCTCCTCCATGCCCCTTGGTCCCAAAAATCTGCTGCCTACATTTGGCATTGTGGGTAATATTCCCCGACACACACTCATTATTTCAATCCTCACGAGCCTGCGGACAGACACAGTCTCCCTGACAGCGTTTGATGCTGCCTCACTCTCTCTCTCTCTCTCTCGCTCTCTCTCTCTCTCTCTCTCTCTTTCTGATGATAGAAATATGTTGAAATAGTAAGGAGAAAATAGAGCAGCAGCACTTGGCAAAAGGCTTTTGTTGTGCATCAATATATTAAACACCAGTCTGTTTTGGCTCACCCACACATTCCCCTATTGGAAGAAAAAAGAAATATGCCAGAGATGTTTATTTAGCTGAGGAAGTATGAGTCATATAAGGTAACTCCTCTATCATCTCCACAGATAACGCCTTCCTTTCCAATGACTGGAGTAGGTCATAACGAGAACATTTACATACAGGCAGATCAATGAGTGAAGCGTACATACAGGACGAGAGGTCGAACATCTCAGTAACAGGCAGACATCTTGTCTTCATTGCCACCCCAAACCAACCCATCACATCAAGTCTAACCTGGCTGGCTGTTTGCTATCATGAACCCTCTGATCGTTTCCCTTTTGTTCTGTTTGGTTTTCAAACATGAAGGGGAATGATATAGCAGATATATACAGTAGCCTGGTGTGACATCTCAGGATACTGGAATGTGATAAAACAATGTGCTGGTGGAGGAGAAGGAGAATCTGGAAGGGAGCAATTTTCTGTGCCGGATTGTTCCCTTTGATCTGGAGTGCAGTGAAAGGAGGGCATTATGTAACGTCTTCAGCACACACATGGCTGAGTGTGTGACTGCCAAACAGAGAGAGAGAGAGAGACACACACACACACACACACACACACACACACACACACATACACACGCGCACGGATGCACGCACGCACACACACGCACACACACACGCACACACACACACACATATATACAGAGAGAGACAGTCATAGGGGAAGATGGAAGACGTGAGAAGAGAAACATTACTGCTCATATTGGCATTGGGTCACTTTCCTTATTAAGGCTGCTCAGTCAAGCATCTGTAACATGGGCCCTAACGAGCCTGATAACGAGACATGAGAATGCCCCGGCCCTTAGTGATTCGGCGGTTCAACATTTATCCACTGCTCCATGCCCAAACCATACAAATCCTCTTCTGTGTCAGTAGTTACGGAAGAAAAAGATGTGTATGATTACATGGGGGTGCTGAACTTATGAGACATGAAAAATATGGTTGCTGGCTAAGAAAATAATATACTGACTGATCATTTGTTCATCGTAATTGGGAGCAATTAATTATCTTGTGGAAAAATCTGCAAGGGCAAACCCATGCTATTGCACAGCAGATGGGTTTCATAATCAATCATTCAAACAAGGA
>NC_137676.1:16944198-17044198 GCF_963989245.1 Nansenia antarctica | reverse complement strand
AATAAAATGTGAGCTTTCTCAAGATTTGGGTGAAAGGATTTCATTCATCCCAGTGTTGTCCACTAATGTGTGAAGCAGGTACATCCAGAGGTGTTTCGGGTGGGGGACCAGGATACAGGATCCAAACCACTTGTTGCCACTAGTTTCATTTCCAACAGGCGACATGCAACATGTGCACATACTGTTGAGGAGAGAGATGTTTCCAATGAGGGTTTAACACCTATTGGGAAAAGAGGTTCTTTCCCACGGTCTAAATGTGTCACTGTACCCAAGGGACATATTTAAGATATCATCATTTATAATAGTAACCAGTCATGGAAATGCAATAAAATATTTCACTACAATTTGCTACCCAGTGTACGAACTTAAGACTTCTTTTTTACAGGAACAAATATGAGCAGTACCTCCAAACAATTGCAAAAGAGGGAACCATTAAAAAGAGGGTGTAACTCCGCCTAAAACAGTAAGAGAATAATGCAAACCAGATGTTCTGGTCCTGTGTCGTACATGTTTGGGCTTATTAGTTAAAGCTTACAGTTGCAGTTACCAAAGCGTGGGCTCATAGGATACCTTCCCTCCTGGGGCATATAACGTATTTTATAAATGTTTTTAACTGCTCAGTCATTTCTACTAGGGTTTTAACATTTCATAAGTTCACTATATTTTACAATTATTGTACAGAAAGATAATATAATTCATATACAATCATTAATATAAAGGCAGAAGTGATTATTCTACAGAGGACTAAGGCCGACCAAGATTAGGTGGATTTTCAGTTTGCCAGTGGAAAATAAAATACCCTTGCATGTTGTGTGGACAAACACACCCATAATGGGACACTGCATGTTGAAGTCCCAGTCATACTCTGGCCTCCTCGGTGGCCTTTCAGTGTTTCCACTCACTAACTACACCGCCCCAAACACAGAACCTGTTGACCTTTCTAAATAAGCAACATTATAACGTTGGCCAACACCCTAATGGTAAACTGACAGGGTTATGATTGAATCATCAGCAGCCTCCAGACTTCAGTATGGGCTATTTCTACTCATTAACACTGCCCTGACCCCCCACAAGCCTTCTCAACCCATCACATTATGCAAATGACTGTGAAACTGTCTTCAAAAAGGGAATATGGTGTTTTTTCAGTTTGCTTAGAGATACTGGGGTATGTATTGCCTTTCTTTTATTACTACTTATTCAGGGTGAGTGGTAGCTAATTGTTGAGGTCCCTTGTTATGAGGGAGACTGTGTGTGTGTGTGTGTGTGTGTGTGTGTGTGTGTGTGTGTGTGTGTGTGTGTGTGTGTGTGTGTGTGTGTGTGTGTGTGTGTGTGTGTGTGTGTGTGTGTGTGTGTGTGTGTGTGTGTGTGTGTGTGTGTGTGTGTGTGTGTGTGTGTGTGTGTGTGTGTGTGTGTGTGTGTGTGTGTGTGTGTGTGTGTGTGTGTGTGTGTGTGTGTGTGTGTGTGTGTGTGTGTGTGTGTGTGTGTGTGTGTGTGTGTGTGTGTGTGTGTGTGTGTGTGTGTGTGTGTGTGTGTGTGTGTGTGTGTGTGTGTGTGTGTGTGTGTGTGTGTGTGTGTGTGTGTGTGTGTGTGTGTGTGTGTGTGTGTGTGTGTGTGTGTGTGTGTGTGTGTGTGTGTGTGTGTGTGTGTGTGTGTGTGTGTGTGTGTGTGTGTGTGTGTGTGTGTGTGTGTGTGTGTGTGTGTGTGTGTGTGTGTGTGTGTGTGTGTGTGTGTGTGTGTGTGTGTGTGTGTGTGTGTGTGTGTGTGTGTGTGTGTGTGTGTGTGTGTGTGTGAGAGAGAGAGAGAGAGAGAGAGAGAGAGAGAGAAAAGGAAAAAGGAGAGAGAAAATAATCCCCCTCTCCCAGCCAACTCCAAAAAACAACAAACCCACAGTACAGCTGTAACGTGTTATGTTGCCACGCCCAACAGAGGCCATATACAACTTAGTTTATGAATGCATGGTTGGATGGCAATGAGCTTGGTTTGAGCAAGGACTATACACTAACCGAACACTTTATTAGAAACACCTGTACACCTTCTCATTCATGCAATTATCTAATCAGCCAATTGTGTGGCAGCAGCGCAATGCATAAAATCCCGCAGATACAGGCCAGCAGTTTCAGGTATGAATGAATGAATGGTCTTTATTGTCATTGATATAGTACAGGTACCAAACAACAACATTTGGGAGGGGGGGCTCCCCTGGTGCTAGGGGAAAAAAAGAAAAAAAAATAGAAGGGAAAAGAGCTGGTTTACATAAATAAAGGCTATGTACACTATCCACTATACTATACTATACAAATAAAACACTGTGCTGTACTCGATGCTATGCTATACCTATTCTAACATTTCCTATTCTCTGAACCTTATGTACCCTAGGGTTGTCATATTGCACATAGTGTTATTGCACATTCATTTAAAGTGTCGCAGTTTGCAGGTTTGAAATGTACACAGTTGTTTCAGTATTACACTTGATTTCAATCTAGTACCTGCCATCAATTTGTCTAGATTGTCCAGGGCCTAGAACCTAGGTCTTTGCTGTGTTCAGGGCCTGAATGGCCCTGGGGTAGAAGCTGAGCTTCAGGTAATGTTCACATCAACCATCAGAATGGGAGGGAAGAAAATGTATCTCAGTGATTTTGACATGATTGTTGGTGCCAGTCGGGCTGGTTTGTATTTCTAAAACTGATTATCTCCTGGGATTTTCAGTCTCTAGAGTTTACTCAGAATGGTACAATAAAGAAAAGACATCCAGTTGAGAGTCAGTTCTGTGGATGGAAACACCTTATTGAAGAGAGAGGTCAACGGAGAATGGCCAGACTGCTTCGAGCTGACAGAAAGGCTACGCTACGGCAACTCATATAACCACTCTGTACAATTGTGGTGAGCAAGAAAGCATCTCTGAATGCACAACACGTGGAACCTTGAGGCGGCTGGACTACAACAGAAGGCCACGTCAGGTTCCACTTCTGTCAGCCTGCAGTGGGCACACGCTCACCCAAAAACTGGACAGTTGAAGACTGGAAAAAACCTAGCCTGGTCTGATGAATCTCAATTGCTACTGAGGCACACAGATGGTAGGGTATGAATTTGGCATCAACAGCATGACTTCATGGACCCAACCTGCCTTGTGTCAACAGTCCAAGCTGGTGGAGGTGGTGTAATGGTATGGGGAATATTTTCTTGGCACATTTGGGCCCGTTAATACCAATCAACTATCGCTTGAATGCCACAGCCTATTTGAGCATTTTTGTTGACCAGGTGCATCCATTCATGGCCACAATGTACAAATCTTCTAATGGCTAGTCTACTTCCAGCATGATAATGCACCATTGTCATGAAGCAAAAGTCGTCTCAAACTGGTTTCATGAACATGACAATGAGTTCAGTGTTCTTCAGTGGCCTTCCCAGTCACCGGATCTGACTCCAATAACACCTTTGGGAATTGGGATGTGGTAGAACAGGAGATTCACAGCTTGAAAGTGAACCTGAAAAATCTGCAGAATTGCATGATGCAATCATGTCATCATGGACCTGAATCTCAAAGGAATGTTGACAACATCTTGTGGAATCAATGCCATGAAGAATTGATGCTGTTTTGAGAGTAAAGGGAGGCCCTACCCAGTTATAGTGTTCCTAATAACGTGTTTGGTGAGGGTAAATGGCAACAGTGTGAATCATGAATCCCATTGTTAGATGAACATAAGAGACATAATGCAAATAACTCATAACAAATATAAGACTTGTCTGTGAGAGCTTTTTTTCTGTTTATTTAAAAGAAATCAGGTACAAAAAACAGTGGCGTTTTCACTCTTCTGGAGAAATAAGGCCAAACATGAACAGCAAAATACAGATGAACCAACAGTCTACGGCATTTCTATGCATTTTTCATGTGAAGTACACACGGAGGAGTTAGTTTCTGCAACTTGTCTTAAGAGGCACAAACAGTCTAAAAACCAATTAAATAACATTGGAACATTAAACCCAAACGTATCACTGAGAATCAACTCGTGTCAAACAGGTAGACCCCAAGATAAACCTTTAGTTCCACTGCCATACAGAAACAGACATACGGACTCATAAACCTGCAGCAGTAATGTCACTCTGAC
Source organism: Nansenia antarctica (assembly GCF_963989245.1). Classification (NCBI taxonomy): domain Eukaryota; kingdom Metazoa; phylum Chordata; class Actinopteri; order Argentiniformes; family Microstomatidae; genus Nansenia; species Nansenia antarctica. The sequence continues at coordinate 17,040,092 of NC_137676.1, read as the reverse complement.
ATTATGCCAAGAGAGCCTTTTCATAAAATGACTGGATGTGTTCCTGCACTTATCAAACCTCTGACTATTCTGGAAAAAGATCAACTTTTTAAAAGATAAAATGCATGGTTAGAGGATATGAATTTCCATGCTACATATCATGAGTACATTGTTTGTAAGAAAAAATCTCTAAGATCATTACGCGCGGCGCAATGATTTGTCTTAAGATATCCAAGTAAAATAAATGATATTAAAACAAACAAAGAAAACAGGAATATGATTGTTTGAAAATTACTATATATAAACTGTGTAGAATATTGATACATATACTTTTCTCACCAAGAAAGCTGAGACGGTGACTAAAACAATCTCAATGTACAATACCATTTTCAAGCAGTGTTGACATTATGCTCACTTAAGGAAATGGAAATCATTTCAGAAGTGTTATACAACTGTTTGCATCATAACTCCATCAATACACTTTTGGACTTGCTGGTACTCCCCTGGTTTTATATCCTAACCTTTTCAAAAACACCAATGCAGTTTACACTGTGAACCCGCCCCCCCCCATCCCTCATTCAACATTATGTATGTATCAACATAGTAATTAGGTAATTACATGGGTCCTTAATACACTTTTAGTAATAACACCTACTTACTCTTCTTCATTACTGAGCGACTACTAAGGGCATTATCACTGTACGCAATGTACTACTGCATGTAAGTTACTACACCAAAATAGAGCAAACTTAAATGTAAAGCGTGACCAAAAACTAAAAAGGTGACTAAGTTGGGTAATAATGATGGAATGTTCATTACGCTCACGCCTACTCAAGACAAGCTTAAGTCAGGCTTTCGTTCAAGGCCAGCCGTGACACAAGGATGTGAAGTTAAACCCCTTTTTCATTTTAAGAAGAAAACTGAAATATACTTTCCGAAATGAGGAATGTGGAGTAGACATCCTCAGTACTAGTCAACTTAAGAAAAGAAAGTTAGTTCAAACGGGGAAAGGAAATTAAAACAACAGATTTGAATAAATAAAACCATTAATAGCATTACCATGAAGATAGTCAACTCTTTAGATAGGACCTGTCTACAGATGTTTAAGGATTACTGTGTTCAGTGGTGCGTTAGTATTAGCATCCAGTACCACAGAAGAACAATGCAGATCTATCCTATTATACTGCATTCAGACAACAGCCTGGCCAGAGGCTGTGCTGGGTAGATGGATGCCTGTGTATACAAATACTAATGAAAACAGATACAAAAAATATATTGAGTACAACTGTACCAGCAGTGAGTATTTCTAAAACTGTTACTGACAAAAAATAAAATCTGAGAGTAAATAGTACAGAATAATAGGGTTTAGGTTTATAATAGATACCAGCTATTTGAAACATGCATCTTGGTAAGCAGAATACTATCCTTACTACTACCTTTATCTACGAAGTGAACCACAGTTGGTAGGAGACTGTATAAAAGAAAATAATAGAACAAAAAAAATGTTTAAAGTCAGTTAAGAGACAAAAGTGAGTCCAGTTTTGAGTAGCTTGAAGAGAGAGAGAGAGATGGGGGGACATTAGCAGAACCAGAGGGAGACCAGAGCGTTGATTGCATTACTACCATCGCTAACAACACAAACACACTCTTGAACATGTGAGCTCAAATCTAAACAGGCATGCTGCTGGCAGCCGACGGTCTAACACTGTAATAGTGCAAATCAGACCTTGCCGTCCTGTTCAAGTAAAACATGCTCAAGAGCAGGAAGACATGGGAATGGCTAGTCGAAAGGGGGATGGCAGGATTGAGAAACATAAGCGGCAAACAAGACTATGGCTTTTAGTCGGAAAAGGCTTTCTTTGGTTAATGAGGCAGGCAAACGGGGTGTTAAGACAGAACAGTATGCCTTCTGAGAGGCCTACTATTGGCTAATTGATCATTGAGGGAATCTCAGACAGCAAACGTTATTTGATGTGTGCAACACTAGTAAATACAAGTTAGTTCAAGACTGCCCTCCAGACTTGCTGGTCCTAGGGGGCCTAGGCTAGTCAATGAGAAATCTCCTTTTTTCAAATAATAGAATCTGAGCCAATTAATCTTGCTATCTCCTCTGATCTGAGAGAGTGTTTGTCATTTAACAGGCGCTAGAGGAGAACCCTCTAGGTATAGGAGTAGTCTTGGTGTGCACCACATGCAGACTTGCATTGTTCTTTCTTAGCTCGGGGAAGTCATGCTTGGCAGTTAATGCTACGGCGGTCAATCTGCACTCTTATCGGATGACACGGAGGAAGTCGATTGTGGTTCATCATTCAACACTTGAGGGGAAGCCATCTCGGCTCCTTCCACATCAGGAGTTGGCCCTTGGACTCTGCGGGCCTCCCCCCTTGCCCTTGTTGATCTGGTGCCAGGTGGCGCCCAGTGCCTTAGCAAAGTGGTCGTCCACTGAGCCTGTGATGGACACGGAGTTGGAGACGGGCTCTGGCTCCGGCTCCTTGTAGTTCTTCCCCAGGCTGCGGCGGAAGTGCTCCTCGATCACAGGGTCACAGGCTGTGTTCGCTGGGATGGAAAAGAAGAGGAGGGGATCACTATTATTTTTAAAAAAATAAGGTTTTTAGGGCATTTCTGCTTTATTGGGATAGAGACCGTAAAGATTGACAGAAAGGATGGGTGAGAGAGGGGGGGGGGGTGACATGCAGGATATGTCGATGGCCGGAATCGAACTAGAGACCTTGCGATGACATGGCGTGCGCCTAAGTGTGCTACGCCACTTACGCGCCATGAGTTCACCATTTCAGGAATAAAGATGCATTAGCAGTGCAAAAAGAAATCGGTACAGTTGAGTCTCAACATAATTTTTCACCCGTTTTTAAAAAATCAATACTGTATTATATAAATAGATATAAGACTACCAAGGTGGTACACAGTACGCAATAGGTCGAATTTCACAATGAGTATCACAATGTATTGCCATAGGTATTGTATCGTAGCGCATCGTGCCTCATGTATCGTGATACGCATCGTACCTTAAAACCCAGATTTCCTGTGAATATCACTTAATACGTTGTGGTAGTAAATTCAATAGTAACCTAAGGTTAATATGACTTACCATTGGCCTTCCTTTGATCGATGGGTGGACTGGGTGAGCAGCCGTTCATGTGGCATTGAGAGAGGTTGCAATTGCGATTGCTTGCAGGAGCACAGGTGATCACAGAGGGACGATTCTAAAAGATAAACATAAACAAATAATCAATCGAAAAACTTGTCACTCCCAATATCAGTTATCACATTCCATTCCGTACTCAGTATATCACTTTATTTAGGCCTAAATAGTTCCCCACGGGATGGTTTATACAGTAGATGTTGTATGAACAAGCCCCTACCACAACTATGAAAGTGTCATCCGTCTGCTGATCTGGGACTATAGATAAATAAAAAAAACGAGGCCAACATTTGTTAACTGGCAGAATTACCTGCTGTCGCTGCATATGGACGGGCATGGTAGGCCTCTCGGTGGTACCGCACAACCCGGACTGAGAGTCTGGGCTGCTTTTGGTCAGAGCCAGGGGCTGGTCCGCGGCATAGGCGGAGATGGAGGAGGTGTACATGTGGTTTCCATGGAGACCGTTGGAGGTGGAAGTGATGCGATCCACGGGGCTGTGACTGAGGCTCCAGAGGTCGTTGCGGTTGTCCCCGCCAGCCGGCCGTCCCCTTGTTAGTAGAGAGGACAAGTGGCAGATTATCCCTGAGGCCTGACACACAGACCACCAACTGCTCTGTCTATTCATAGGCCACTTAAATCAGCCGCCTTTGATGTCAGGAGATTGGGCGTGCAGAGGGTCTCCTAATGAGGGTGCAGGGATTCAGTGCATGAATTTTTCAAAGAGCAGCGGTACTGGTGTTTACTTATGAGGCGGTCTCTTTAGCACATACAACCACACTCCCCTGTCTGTAATTATTCTAGACCACCAATATGTTGTTGTTTTTTGGACAGTGACATACGTAATTGTGACAGCAAATGTTTGGGTAACATTTTAAAAGAACTGTGGAAAATAATAATTAAAATATAATATATCCCATTTAGCTGATGCTTTTATCCAAAGCGACTTACATTGCAGTGAGTGTAGTACATTTTCAGTACATAATATGGTCCGGGAATCAAACCCACAACCTAAGCGTCGTTACTGCAATTCATCAGAGCAGTCATACGTCACCTCCCTGTCATCAGAAGGACCACGCCCCCTTTTGGGGGAAACCGAGCGCTGAAACCTGCTGGTGCCTTATTGGAAAAGCTAGTGTCACCATGCCTAAAAGCTGCTGCGTCATATTTTGCATGACAAATATTTTAACAAGTCCCAATTTACAATTTTCTTTACTTCCCCAAAGAGCGAAGGGCAGTAAAAGAAGAGATATGTGGCTTCAGGCCATCCGCAGAGAGGATGCAAATGGTAAACAGTAGGGATGTCCCGATCCGATACTGATATCGGATATCGCCCCGATATTGGACCTGAATGCTGGATCGCGGATCGCACCAGAAAAAAAAAGGCTCCGATCCGATCCTACTGTCATGCGCAGTCAAACTTATGTGTATAAGCGATGAGGGAATGAAAACAGTGAACAGAAACGCGTGTCGCAGAAATGCTTCACGCGAGTCCTATATGCGCTTAAAATGCGCATAGCGCTGTGTGCTTCCGGTTTCATTACAAAGAGGTTAACCCTATATGTGCCTGACGTCTAACAACATTCAAATGACTCTAACTTCATATTTTTTCGGATTTCAATGTATGACACATCATTTGAAAGCTTATGATCCGTAGTTCCAATCCACAACACGTCGCATTTGTTGCTTTAATAAAGGCTGGCAGTCTTTAATTTAACTGTTGTTGGTGTGGACTATATACTGGGGAGGTATTTGTTATTATTCAGGGGTCAAAACATGTATACAAATATCGGATCGGTATCGGTATCGCAGATACCCGAAGCCCAGGTATCGGTATCGGTAGTGAAAAAGTGGGATCGGGACATCCCTAGTAAACAGTGGGACCCTTCCAGTCAAGTCCTTACAGACTTGCCGTGTAAATCCCTAGATGAGTTACATTTGTTTTCTTAAGATAGGATAACGAATAAATCTGTTCAATGAGCAAAGATGATGCATTTGCCAATGTGATGAACTTTTAATCAGTACATAGCCTGCATTGTGTTTGTGTACGGTATATATATAAAGAGGATATAGCTAGCCAGCTACGATTTACCATCAAAATAATGAACAGCAAGCTATAGCTAAAATTAGGGCCGGTGGAGGAGCTAGTTTTTTTCTATATAACAACGCCGATTGTTGACAGGCCATCGGATTTGGGCTCCTAAAAGCTAAAAAGCAATACTGTTTACTTATTTTATGCTATTTTATGCCCCTTTGCCCCCCCTTGAGGCCCTGTTTAAAAGTAGGGCTTTGGGGAGGGCCAGGAAGATCATGGCTGACCCCGCACACCCAGGACACGGTCTCTTCGCCCCGCTCCCCTCAGGCAGGAGGGTGCGGTCCCTAAAAACTGTGAAGGCCCGACATGCACACAGCTTTTTCCCCACAGCCATCCGGCTCCTAAATGCTGCTGGCCCCCCCGACCTGACCCCTATCTATCTACCCACCCTCCACCCCCACCCAGAGAGCTTTGGACTGTCTGGATATGAACACTTGAACACTTGATCTCTGCACTTTATATTTATATTAATTATGACTCTTGCACTATGATGTTGGTTTGCACTGTCTTGTCCTGTCTTGCACCTGTCCTGCTGTAAACCGTGCTCCACTGTCCCAAACCAAATTCCTAACATGTTTACATGTCATGGCAATAAAGTCTTCTGATTCTGATTCTGATTCTATTAAATTAGCAAAGAGCTGAAATTTGTATTTACCGCCAGTCAAACGAAAGGGACTGTTTCCCCCCAAAAGGGGCAGGTGCATGACGTGAGGGCAAAAAACCTGGATGTGTTGCTCTGATGATTGCCCTACCAACTGAGCCACAGACGACCATTCAACAAATGTGAACAAGCATCAAACAAGACCGCCATTGATCGTTTCAATGGTCCATCTTCACTTCAAGAGACACACTAACTTACAGTTGAGCAGCAAACAGTCGGCTCATTTTGGTCATGTGGTCATTGTCACAGTCAATGCGCTCTTCCACTTGTCCATCGGCATACTTCCTTTTGCTAGGGCAGGCGGGGGGCGGCCCAGTCCTCATGCCGGTCATTGCAGTGGGCAGGGACGGCATCCTGGACTCGCCTGTGGGAAGAGGTTCAGCTGTAGAAAAGCAATGCATGTTGGTATCCCGCATGCAAACCATGATGGTGTATAACAGAGTACTAGGTGATGGAATAAGCTGTTTAACTACACAGAACCACCCTCCTCCAAGCGATCTAGCAGGGAAATTGTCAGTCTGAGAGGAGGGTGAACGAGTGAACACTGAAGGAAGAATAGATCTCACTACTTCCTGAAAGGCAACTGGTATGAACATATCCTGTCTCACTCTATTGGTTTAATTGATTAATCAGCTGTGCACTGTGTGTTCCAACGGTTTACCGCACAGCTGATTAATCAATTAAACCAATAGATGAGACAGGATATGTTCATGCAAGGTGCCTTTCAGGAAGTAGTGGAGATCGTGCACCTAGCCTATTGGATCAATCCCTCTGGAACTGCTTCCTCAAACTATGTCAGGCTTTTTTTTTTTTTTTTTTTTACAAATGTGATCCAATATTGAGATGAGGAATATGATGTTCATCTATAACATTCATTCAGTACTGACTCATACAGCCAGATACACATTCATAGACATGCTGTGGGACAAGGACTTCCTTGACATTAGTCAGACCTCACAATGCATTACATTAGACCACTTTTTAGGTCTGAAAACAAACTTGCATTCGAGTGTCAACTGTCCCTTTACTGACACTGTTGTCATTTACAATGCCACTTAGTTATCTAAGCTTCTACTGCCTTACGTTCAAATATCCATTACTATCATGTGTACGCCAACTTCACTTGTTGTGGTGGGTGTTGACGTGTGGGAAATCGAGGCATAGTCCGCTAACTAGCTTAGCTAGCAAGCTAACGTACTGGCTAGCCAAATTCAATTGTCAGATTATTAGAAAATGATGTATTTTCCATTCGCTATCCCCCTTACCTTCGTAGTGTAGTCTCCCGATGTTGTTGTTCATTTTGTCCAGGAACTGAGGGTTCACCAGGTCCATTCTCGTGAAAAGCATCTACGCTTACTGACTACTTGCTAACATGAAAGTTAGCAAAATACCAGCCAGTTAGCGAGCGTCCGTCCTAAGAAAACACAAAATATATAATCAGTCAACTAACTCGATAGCTATCTATCATTTGCGTGTTAATTATAGCTAACGCTGACTCTTATTTCAGCTAGATGGATAATATAGCCAGTTTATCTGACTGTCTAAACTCGAGGGAAGAGGGTCCACTCCGCTTGTAAACATTGGATAGCTTAGCAGTACTCGCTAGCACATTGGCTAATCAGCTAAGTCGCCAACTTTTTCGAAGTTACTCGCGAGGTAAAACACTCAGAGAACAACTTACACAAGCTCGACTTCGGGGTTCCGGATCGTTAAAGAGTCAAAACCAAACTGAAGATCGACTTAAAAAAAATAATCAGTTCGTTAGGTCCATTTGTTAATCAAATGGTTCGCAAACACACAGTCTTCACCCTTCAAACAAAAGGGTCGTTGCGCCACATCTCTCTGGTGGATCAGAGCCCTGGCTAGGCTAGCTGCTGCTGCTATGCTACCGTGCCAGAGCTAGCCGAACTAGCTAACCAGTGACAGTGTGTGACTCGTCGACGTCAGCACGGTTGCCAGGTGGGATTGACCATTTACAGCCTAAATAAAAACGGGTTAGGGTAAAAACCGATAAATCCACCAAAAACCAGCTCAGAACCTGTATTGTCAGGAAAACCGCTGATTACTATTGGGCAAGGTGCCCATCTCCTGCCCCTAAACATAGGTATGTCTGTTCTGTTGCCAATGATGTTTGTAAAATAATAATAAAACACCCTTACCCTGCACATTGTATGTAGTTACTAGGGTGTGTATTTTAACTTAATGCAATTAACTTTCAGGCACTGACATTTTGATAACCGCCTTTAATGTTATTTATCCAGCCTTAACAGCCCACATGCTTTTTTTTCGGCCCAGTGTGATCAAAAGTAGCCCATTCGGCGGTAACCCGCCCTATCTGGCAACCCTGCGGGCGCCACCACTGCACCAAGAAGGAAGGGGCCCAGATGGAGATGTTCCAAAAGTTAGAAAAATAAAATAAAGCAACATCGGCGTGATTTCCCATTTTATTAAGACTAGACATAAATAGGCTACATATAATATATTAGCATATTGTCAGTCATGCGTTGATGCGTTGATGCGTTTATTTAGATTCTGATTTCAATCAAGCAAATGATTGTAGGCCACACCTTCAACTATCCAGGCTACTGTTTAGGCCAGTAGCCAGCCACCCAGACTGGCCCCCCTCCCAGAAACCACGAAAAGTGATGACATTTAAAATGTTACTTTTTGTGTTGCAAAGCAAACGAGCCGATTCAACATCCATACACACACAGACCATCTATCAACTTTGGATTGTCCGAGGGAATGCTTGACTTGACAGACCCTAGTGAATCATATCAATATCGATATGGAAAGGATATTGAAGTTAAGAGACGAGTAGAATGCGCAAAATATAGTAGCCTACAATTCATGTTCACAGTCTTGTCGTTGTACCCTTGCCCTTTTAAGGAAAAATCCACAAAATCCTTGTGTGGTTTCCTGCAAGGTTGATATGTCATTAATAACACCAGGGAAGTATCTTTTTTATTTTAATCATTGATCAATCATCATTGGTACAAAGCCTCGATAGAACATCTCCTGTATCAATTATTATTTCTGATAACAGCGCCTCATAGGCTACTGGGGGAGACTTCGGCTCTATCGCCACACACACTCAGCCAACTCTCCCATTAACCTACCCAAATTACATAACATGACAGCTGAATTTATGATCCTTTACCCATCTGGCATGAACGTCTAACTCAAATTATGCCGAAACTGATACAATGATTCATCCACAAACAAAAACAAAATAGTACAACAAGTCTCTTCAAGTTGGCCTGTTGCAGTTTGGGTGCGCAGTTGGTTCAGTTTGCAGAAGAAGTCACATCTCACATTTTCCAAGGGGTCATTTATAAATGTCTCTTTCTTTGGTACATCTTCAATAGGCTACACTTATACACTTATCACAACACTACCTACCAGAGTGTAGCAGATTTCTAACTCCAGTTTCCATGGAGATATATATTCTATTCTGCCATGACTTACAATGTAACCGTGCAGCGGATAGTGCTTTGGAGCAGCATGACATTTAATAACATTGCCTGAGGAACAGATAGAACACCTTTTGGGTCAAAGAGTGAGGGAATGATTAATGCCCTGTCTGAGTATTAGTAATAAAACATATAGTATATATAGTATGGTAGTAAAGATATAGTTAAACATAGCGTTACTTAAACGGTTGCTGTATATTGCGTAGCTGATATTCAAGGCTGCAAGATCCTCAAGGCTGCAAGATCCTCAAGGCTGCAAGATCCTCAGTGTAGATACCGTAATTTGACTTATTCATTTTGTGGCTTTAAAATATTGAAGATAGATCTGGGAGAGAATGTTAATCGAATATGAAAAGGAAAGAAAATATGCACAGCTTACAGTAGCATGAGAGAGAGTTACCCCTGGTTCACACCGAAAAGCTCTACCTCGGCAGCGTGTGTGCGTGACTACATTGGGCTCTGGCGGAACTGTTGCAGCTCTCACGCTTGCGGCTTGCGAATTTGCGGAACCTAGGATGGTAGTGGAAGGTAGGGCAATACCGCTACCTGATTGGTTGGCGAAGCACTCGTGAAGGGGGCTCTTCATGAGTGCTTCGCCAACCAATCAGGTAGCGGTATTACCCTACCTTCCCTGCTTCGCCAACCAATCAGGTAGCGGTAGTGCCCTACCTTCCCCTACCATCCTAGGTTCCGCAAATTCGCTTGCGGCTTCCATACTGGCAGCGTTTCTGCCGCGTCTCTAAACTGCTGAGCTGGCTGCTACTACCAGCCCAATCTTTGTAGGCCTACATTGAATTTGCCTTTGATAATGGGCATCAATAATATAATGTTTCATTTCACTTCGTTATACATTGTTCTGGGTTCAGTTTCTGCTGTCATCCATCCTTAAATGAGGGATTGGATTTTTCTTTTCTTTTTTAAAAATAGGTGATGCTGTATGGCTGTTAACCCGTTAACATGGGCGTCGAAATGAAACGCACACATGCTGCTGATGTTGAGGCTTGCAGTGTATTTTTAAGGGTAAGGTATTTAACATTAACTGGCTGTTAAAACAAAAAACAAGCACCCAGTTTTTATGCATACATATCCATTTCACTTTCTAGCTATGTTTTCAGATTTTTTATTTTTATTTCATTAGGGTTGAGTCCCTTTTCAGCCTCTTGTCTACATCATATTGATGTAGTGCGATATTTCAAACTGGCCCCTAGTGTTAAGGTGCGCTATGAAGGTCTATGCTGGTATTTCTCACTCATGAGTATAGGCTTGATCCTGTCTCTTATAACATACAAAAATGAACATATTATATTATTACAACTACTTGTAAACTACTTGACTACTTACTACTGTACTGTATTATATTGCATTTCATCATTCGTTGTACATTGCACAGCTTTTTTGCACTGTAGTACCAGCAACTTATTACTTTATTGCTGTAGTATTACTTATTTTACTTATTTATCTTGTATCTTGTTGTTGCAATGCCAATGTTGAGGAACCAAAGCCAAATTATTTTACTCTTGTGTTGTGTACTTTATATTGAGATATAATAAAAGCGATTCTGATTCTGACTCTGATTCTGAGAAAGGTATAATCTATTGAATACACTACACAGATTGTGGCCCTATTAGAAAATTCAATTAAAGCCATAGCAATTAGAAAATGCATTATAGGTTATGTCTTTGTGATAAGTAGCCTAGCGGGAAATCAGAAATTAGAGTAAATGGTAATAAGGTGATGTCATTCATCTGTATGCTGTAGGATCCCTAGGGTGTGTTATGCTATCATCTACACACCCACATGGTATAACAGTGTGTGACTGTGTTGGTAGTGTGCAAAAGTATAGAATAGTATAGGTCAATGTTTACCAAATCAATGTTGTAAATCCTCTCATCAGTTAGAATGACTGCAGGGGCTTTCCTTTGAGCTCATAAAACCAGCAGATTTATAGGTCTGAGCAAATCAATCACTGGTCCATGATGTGAGTGAGGGGGTTAACAGCATACAATGCTGTCTCAGGAGATTGCTGCTGACGCTCAGCTCTCCTGCCAGGCGGCACTGCACACTGACACAAGCCCAAACAGCCATTTTCTGTCTTCCCATAGCTGTATTATACACAGGCAGAGAGAGGCAACATGAGTTCAGAGAGAGAGAGAGATGGGGAAGGGGAGGGGGGGAGAGAGATGAGGGGCATGCCGTTGTCGAGGATTCCTCAATGTTACCCAATGCATTTCCATTGGAAACCCCTCTCCTTTTTCCCCCCCTTTTTTTTTTTTCATTGCAGTAGCACGAAAAAAAGACGTGACGCCGGTGAGGCAGTAAAGAATGGGGGAGGGGTAGAGGAGACAGGCACGAATACGATACCAGTGAGGGGGAGTAGGGAGGAGAGGAGGAGGAGGAGGAGAGGAGGAGGAGGAGGAGGAGAGGCTGGGGGAGAGCGTGAGCATCTCTTGCAGTCGCTCAGGGCAGCAAAGAGGCAGACGATTGGCTGAGGGGAGAGGAGAGCGTCACCGCCACACAGAGGGAGCTCTGAGGATGCACCAGTGAGCTGGGAGGCAACACATTCGCTGGGAATTGCATGAAGAACTAAGCCTTCACCTGCTACACACTGGGAAGTGGAATCTTCTGCAAAATTACACCGACCCTCCTCCGCTGACATCCATTGGCCCCTCAGTCCCCTCAGTGCTCTTCAGATCTTGCCCTTCGTTGATCCAGTTCCAGTTCTCTCTCTCTCGCTGCAGCCATGAACTACCTGCGCCGGCGTCTCTCCGACAGCAGCTTCATCTCCAACCTGCCCAATGGCTACATGACAGACCTCCAGAGGCCTGACCCCAGTCAGCCCTCTCCTCCAACCCCAGCTAAGTCCCCTACCGCTGGGCCTACTGCTGCTACGCCACCTGCCACCTCCCCTGCTCCGGAGAGGAAACCCCAGCAGCCAGTGCAGTCCACCGGAGCAGGCTTCTTCAGCTCCATCACCAACGTGGTGAAACAGACAGCTGCCTCAGCAGGGCTGGTGGAGCAGACCCCGGTCACGACATCCAAGAAGTTCAAGATCCTTCTTGTCATCGATGAACCACAGCAGGAATGGTGAGGCAACATGCTGTGTGTTGCTGTATACGGTGTATACATTATGTGTGACGACTTGAATAATTGATGTGTGCTGTGTTGTGTGCAATGCTGTTACATCTGACTGAACCACAGATCATTTTAATGAAATAGATTTTCTATTCTCGTAAACGAAGAGCCCTCAAGTTGAACCTTGTGGTAAAGTAAAGGTTAAACAAATTGTCAGCCAACAGGTCTGACATCCATCTAGAGCTCTGCAGATTTGATCAGGTTGCAGCTGCTGTGGTCTGATGTTAGTACATCTCAGCCTAATGGCAAAACACAGAGACAGTAATAGGAAATAAGGTCCATTGACTCACCGTGCTAATGATATTACAGCAAAGCTACACCATCATGGAATCTTTTTTTCCTATGGGTCCCCTCTCACATGTACATGGCTTATGCAGTAATAGGGTTAGGGTGTCTCCTATTTGACATTGTATTTAATGAGATATAATGGTAGCTGTTGTTTTTGATGGTTATTACAAACTAACCATGGTACTACAAACCAGATATTTTGGTGCTATAGCTTTTTTATATTTCAAGGAATGTCAACCCCCCCGTGCAACTGAATACACTCAATAATCATTGAATGGATTAGAAGGAATAAGCATAGTGCATCATAACATGGCTTTGTATCACCCTAAAAAAAATAAACAGCTCGTGAATATTCAACAGCCTGTTAGTAGGGAGTAAAAGAGTAAAAGACTGCAGTGCCTTCCATTCCTCAATGAGGTTTCCCTCCCACTCAATAATAGGATCCATGTGACATGTCACATGACCACCCCACAACCACTACCACCATTACAGCAAATCATTACAGCCACTGTAACACATGTCACAGCACCAGTAGGCAACATGCATGGCTGGATCACAGTGATAGGTAGCAGCACTTGCAACGATTGGTGTAGAACATAGTCAGCTGCTATAGTATGCGCTCTGCATCCCCAAACTACTTCTCTAAGCACACAGTCGTCTGCTGGGAAGGAGGAAGCAGATCGTGATGTGAATCCAGAGAGCTGGCACATATTATGGGATTTGCACAGCACTGACACTGACAGTCAGCTATCTGGGGACTCTCTCACTTAGAGGTGGCTTAGAGCAAGCTTCTTTCTCTAAACAGTGTGTAGATTTGAGCAACTGCAGCGTTTTTGTGACTGAGAGTTTTTTGCTTATATGGAAGTGACACTGTTATCACTCAGTCTTAGCACTTACTGTAATGCTGCTACCTGTCCATGACAGACTCAGTTAGTTACATAACTGCTTGCACAGCAACAGAAGCCAGACATCCTCGTTCATTGAATCACGTATCCTGTTTATCTTTTATTTATGTTACTTTTGTAGGTAGGCCACGATAATTATATAATGTTCACGTTATCTCCTCATATCAATCTTTCAAGCTTTTTTCTTTTTTTTGTAAACATATTTTATTGGCATTTTGACAGTCCTCACAAATCACCACAGAAACACAGTCTTTAAAGCTTATTGAGTGTAGATCCATGATTACTTGGATAGATTCCTCTCAGACATTTGTAGACACAGTATACTGATGGCAGAGAGAGGCTTAGCCTGAAGGACACATCGGTGCATGGGTGGCATGTTGCTAGTGTGGCATGTGAAGGTTAATATGGTACGTATTTGTGTACGTGGATGTTGCATTTCATGATGCGAATGCATGTTACTGTATATAAAGAACACAGGCACGGTGGTCAGATGGCATGTTCAGCTGTATGTACGTAGTCTATTATATTGGGGTATCCTATAATTTGGCTTTCCTTTTTAACAAAAAAAGTGTATTCTTCACATACACAGGACTCAGCGGGGGGGTTAACAGTGCAATTACCTTCTTACGTCAAGCTACTAGCAGTGCAGTGAAATATCAAAGTGAGAATAAAAATAACAATAACACAATAAGGAAGCACGTGTAAAATAAATGTACAAATAAAGTGAGCAGTACAATAAATAGTGATAAACATAGAGACATTAATGAGCACTGTGCTTGCACTGCAGATAGAAGCAGTGCCACATGGTTGAGTTGATGTCTAGTTTGATCATGAGTAAGGGAACCCATTAGACAATAGAAACCCAGAGATCAATGCTAATAAGATCATACTCAAGTTAGCTGAAACGCTGCCATGTTTTAGAGAAAATGGCCACACTCTCTTTCACACTCTCTTTCTACAGCAGATAATCAAGGGTTTCCCTGTCTAGCAATACAGTATATGATTAAATTCTTTATATTATGCCAATGTATTGGCGATCATTTCTTTATTTGTAATTGGTTTTATTTAACCAGTGCCCCATTGAAGTTAGAAACCTCTTTTGGTGACGTGGCACGAAGGCAAAGCAGGGAGATACTACCGTGTATATAAAGTGTTACAGAGATACACATACACATAAAAGAGAAGTGTTACAATTTTATATTTGAGGATTCAAAACAACTGCAGCTATCAAAGACATTTTCATTGATCACAGTCTTAAAAACAGGCAAGGACACTAGCTTTTCTAACTTTCAAATCTTTTGAAAAGTGTTCCAGGATGAAGGGGCAATATGTGAAAAGAATCTTGACATTTATAGTATTTTCCAGTTGACTACAGCATAATACAGAACACCGAAACCCAGGAATCCATCTAAATGTCAATAGTTTCCGAAAGTATTAGGCCTAACCTTTCGCACTCCATTAAAATCTCAGTGTCAGTTTTTAACAAGCTGCGTCAAACACTGTAAATATTGGGGGAAACCTTTGTGATTTATTGCTCTCAAACCTTTTCTAAAGTCTGATAGAGCAGAAGTTGTGGTTTCTCTCCCAGCCCAGTCAGTGGGGTATGTTCTGGTGCCATTAGCTCTTTCCTTGTTTCATATTTCCACCACTTAGCCTAGCCACAGAAACCTGCCGCCCCGTCTCTCAGCCAGGCTGTCTCTAGCAGAGAGGGGCATCTATTTTTCATAGGTCTACAACCAGAGGAGGCTGTTGGAGGTACAAATCGGAGGATGGGATTGATAATGCGTGGAATGGGATGAGGAATGGCCTCCACTGGTCTACAAAATGAGTAAATCAGAGGCCCAGTCACCTTTTACAAAATGTGGGATTTAGTAGCACTCACTAATCCGTCAGACAGAATGCAAGAGAGGGGAGTTCTGCACCGGTTTCGTTGCTTCACTGATTTGATCATTTGTGGTTATTCATTGGCCTTTTAGCTTGTGGTGGTATGTCACAAGGGCAGATTTAACAACTGTTGGTTTAGTCGGTGTGTATATTTGCGGTTCCTTCAGAGGTAACTAATCTCGATCAGTCCATCTGTACTGTTGATTCAACTTGTATTGTATCATACAAATGAACCTGAAATCACCTTGAAAAGCATCATTCTAGATATAGACAAGATCAAAATGAATCACTCAATAGTCTCTTAAGCCAAGATTTATCAGGCTTTATTGCTCTTAAAACACTGGAGGTCTTTTCTAGGAGGTAACTTTATTGGTCTGCTGTGTCTTCTAATTTTGCCAGTTTCCTTTAGGCATACCACCTCATGTGGATGCATCACTCTTATGAACTCTCAGCCAATGTGTGATTCTGGGGGTAATTGGAGAGTCTGGGTTTTCAGATCACTTTTCTGCCCCGCAGGAGATAGAGACAGGCTCTGACAAGCCCATAGGACACTAAAGACAGTCAAATGGAATCAGACAGGAATTCTCCACACTCACTACCAGTAGAGAGCTTTGCCATGCGAACTCGTGTCATGTTGACTATGCTGCCGTAATCTAACAATGTGGCAACATAATAGATGATTTCACAGTTTATGCTTTGATGTATTTACATAATGGATGACTGCGGATTGTGTTGCTGACAGTTGCTGTATCTCAGTATTGTCAGTATACTGGCATTTAAAAAGTCCCTTTGTCCTCTTCTCTTAATGGGAGAATGTTAATTAGTGGTTGCTAAGGCGCACTAGACAAAGCAACTAGCTAGAAACTGAGAAACAGAAAATAAATTAGTGGCATATATGGTAACAATGTTGATTGCAGACTACCGAAACTTGTCAAATCACACCTCCATTAGTGTGCTTACAATGTTACTGTTTTATTAAAAGTACAACTAGGGGTAATTGCTCCAGAATTGGTCCCTTATTTCAAAAGTAATTTTTCGGTGAAAAATCTGTATTTGTGTGGCTATGATGACATTCTAGCGTTTGTGTCCTCTGTTGAGTCCTGAGTGTAAGAGAGGACATGACATGACCCTCAGCCGCTGTTGGTCATTCTCCCAATGTGCACCATGCACACAAATCAGTCAGCCATCCTGGCTCCGAGACTGGCCTCAGGTCTCTGTGCATCAGTTCAGACGCACCATTTGACATGGCTGCAGTTCTCCACAGCTATTTCCTCGTCAAATAAATATCCAAGGGCCTCCATAGGATCCTGGGGGCCCCATAGTGCCTGTGATGTCAACGGGAGGCCAGATGGGTTTTGACCGTCTTGCTCTAGAGAGGCCTATACAGTCAAGATGTTATCTCTCAGACATTCAGTCAGACATTTCTGAAAGGACTGGGACAGCACTCACAGACTGCTATCTTACTACAGTCTTCCCTTGAAAGGAAACAGGGGACAAAACAGCACTTATATTCCCTCTTTGGGAATTTGTCAGCTTGCTACCTTTTTAGTGATGCAATTTCCCTTTGGCTGGCAGGCTTTCAAAAAATGTAGACATTGTGTAGATACAATGCAGAGAATGGTGTAGGCCCCATAACGTAACTATTATATTAGAAGTGTCATAATGTGTATATAGTATGGTAAGGGGGCTTCTTGAGAAATCACTTGCACGGTGAGATGGGTTGGGCTGCTGTTGAACAGCCCTCCTTTGGAAGATTATTGATCTGTGTAGAAGCTGTGATGAGATAGGCAGTCACTCCTGACAGTAATAAAACCAGGCCTATAGAAGATCCAAGTACCTATCACCTCTTGCTTTAGTGTGGCTTTTCATTTGTTAGTGGAACCTGTCCATCATTTGACAGGAAAGCTGTGTGATATATCATGCTGCTGACAGAGAGAACAGGTACGTCGCAGCTGTCTCACTCAACACAGACAAATGGCAGTGTTGTAAAGTAGATGTCACAACTTAAGCGTAGGCCTACTGAGCGGTTATTATTCATGAAAATGAAACCGTATGAACAAATACAGCACAGGAACTATTTCGTCTGATTGGCATTGCAAAGGAAATGTGGATTTTCTCAATAGAATAAGAAAAACTGTCAATCTCTGATCAAAAGAATGGAAAGTGTTTCCGGTAATGTTTTTTTTCACCTTGTTAATATTCAGGAATGGAATTGAGTATTCATACATTAGTATTCAGGTGATGCAAACCCCCACCCCCACCAACCTGTCCAGATCTGATTTATCTCTCATTTACTTAAACATAGTCTGGAATTAAAGCTATTGCCTCTCCATCATAACCTGCTCCCATCAATCTACAATTTGCATACCAATGTGTTTTGATTACTTAGTAAGCTACTCCAAATCATGTCTTTAATTGAACCCTCCATGTCCATGTCTAGGCCTCCTGGGTGACTTACAGAAGTTATTGTATTCTCTCCAATATTTGCTGTCATGCTCTCTCTCTCTCTCTCTCTCTCTCTCTCTCTCTCTCTCTCTCTCTCTCTCTCTCTCGATTTCTTTGGCCCTTGTTTGTAAATAAATCATTTTAATATGGGGAGGACTATAATTAGAAGACATTTAAATGCACCTTTGGTTCTCTTAAACATGTTTAAGATGAAATATGACTCATTTAAATAGTGGTGTTTAATTGTATATTCACAAGTTTAGAATGGATAGCATAAATAAAAGCTCTCCCAGACAGTCATAATGCTGGCAATCAGAGGCTGGCACCCGGCGCATCTACCAAGAGGTTGTTACTCATCAGTACAGCCTGTTTTGTCCATACACACCCTTCATTACCATTTTATCGACCACTCATTGGGCTGGGCTCGTCACTATGGGAAAAGTGCAAAAGGGGGGGGGAAAGAAATAAGAAAAGTGGCACAGCATCTGTCGTTCTGAGCACTAGTAATTTGGCAGCACTTTTACATGGATCTCTATGAATTCCCCTGATGACTGTTCCGAGACAGCTAGTCAATTTATCAATAATGACACAGACTCATGGACTAGAGCTATATAGGCCCATGCAATACAGAAGAGGAACGATCATATGCAGATGAAATAACGATCAATCATTAGACTGCAGTGCTGCAATATCCTTAGCCCCAATGTGTGGCTACGTGTGGTCACAAATTGTGGCTACAATATCATTTGCCTCACACGTAGGCCTAGTAGCCTACGGTGAAGAGAAATATACCGTAGTAAGAACTGAATACTACTGCTGAAGAGACAGTCATGATCAAACTATTTCCTAAAACAACCTTGACCCACTTTAATACATTTCAAGCGTCACTGTGTTTCTGTGTGAGTTATGTTTCCGACCGGCTGGCACTGTATTAGAAAGCATTAATCACAACAGAGAACGGATAGGGGCTTTTCATTCCCTCTCTGTGATGATGGAGCTATGATTCAGCCAGTTGTTTTCCTCCACAGACAGATCACTCCCACACTCCAATTAGATCAGTCATGAATTATTTAACCGGTCCTCCGTACTTAGATGCTGGGTCGTGTTTTTACAAACGATGACGCCGTGAAACAAACTAACCAGGTAGACTCTAGACCTCCCAGTGCTTGTTAAGTCTGACGTCAAAAGTGACGTTTAGCCATTTCCGGGTCCTAACCAGAAATTCCCTCCATCAGAGTACCAGTGAACTACAGCGGTAGAATGACAGTTTAATCGTTTTTTAGACTCGGATCTATTCATACAACAAGGGACACAATACTTTCCCGTTTTCTCCATATTGTCAGGGTATTTGAGCCTCGGAAAAGCGCTATATAAATATAATTTATTATTATTATTATTTCGGCATTTCGAAGACAGCGCCTCAGCCAACGTTGGACCCGGAAACACGTCACGACTTGAGTTTCCGCCATTGAAATAAATTAGTACGTTTTTCATTGAAGTTTCATGGCGGCATAGGGCCTATGCCAAATTGCCAACTGAATGATGGGCTTTTGAAAGCTTCATATGAAAATTGCTAAGAGCAGCACCATGGCAACACAAGAGAAAGGCAAAGCGGAAGCGCACCTATGTTCCCCGGGTCCGCAAAGGAATGCTTTTAATGAGCCGCTGGCGCTCGGGTCAAACGTGTCCCCATTCATAAACCTCACTTTCCCTCTCCTATCAACAGGGAGACGTCGGTCGATGGTCAGCTCTCTTCATCCATGGTTCTATTCAGTGTGTGGGTTCAATACTCAATACTACAGGGACTGAGGCGCAGTATCACTGACTGTACAGACATACAGTAACTCGATGCAAACATGACAGTAAAAGCCCCCGTTAGACTCGCATCTGATACTTAACTACCAGTTACAATCTCTCACAGAGGCCATTATGCGGTCAGGGTAATTGCACTATTTCACAGATAACAACCAAGGACCATTTCAGCCATTTTATAAAATTGTGAAATGAATCTTGTTCAGTATGGGCATGTGACTGCATTGCACTTCACCCAAAGATCCACTAGGTGGCATGACACTGCTTGGAGGGAACAAGTCAAATGGCATGATATGAGAATAAACAGATTACAGCAAATACAAGTGAGCAGGGACTAAATATCTCACTACTATGAATACTACTATCAATTACACATATTTACCATGCCCATGTTTCTGTTTATCTGAAGGGAATGTGCCTCTAGACTCAAGACAGAGCATACTGTATATACAGTATGTAATGGTGTGGAAGTATATAGTAATTAAAGGATTATGATTAGGATGTGTTTGCGCCATTAAATCCATACTGGTGCTACTAAAGTCAATCATGTGTATCTTATTTAATATTGACCCATACCATAGTGGTTGTAAATTGATTCTATAGTTGTATGGTGAAAAACAGAGAAACACATTCACAATTAATCAATAGGAAAATGATCTGTGTTATTTAATGATAATGTGCAGTAAAGGTTAATGAATTAATTGTATTTCTCTGTTGCCTAGGGCTAAACTATTCAGAGGGAAGAAGGTGCATGGAGATTACGACATCAAAGTGGAACAGGTAAACATCATTAAGCCGTCCGCACCGTTTCTGGACAGAGTTGTCTGCCTAGCAACACAATATGGATCTGTGCTGAGAATTGCTCTATTCTGGCCATTTGTATTCTCTGATGCAGTGTCTCATTGCTTTGTACTTGATTAGTTGAATCAGGTGTGCTGGTGGTGGAACAGATCAAATATGTGGTGCGGCTGGGGCGCCCCGAGGAGAGGGTTGAGAACCACTGCTCTGATGGAAGTGTCTGTTTTTCTTCCTTTCAGGCTGAATTCAGTGAGATCAATGTTGTGGCTCATGCCAACGGATCCTGCAATGTGGACATGCAGGTTCTGAGGAATGGTACGAAGGTGATCAGGTGAGGCACACACACACATACACGCACTCACGCACGCGCAAACACACACACACTCACACACACACACACACACACACACACACACACACACACACACACACACACACACACACACACACACACACACACACCACAAGAGTGGGATCCACCAGAGTCATGTCAAACCATCACTTCTCCAGTGACCTGGGAAAAGGCAGCATCCGCAATAGATATTTTTCCATGGTTGTCATTGCATGTTAATGTCAACACGTGTGTCGTTGTCATGTCTCTAAAACATGTCCGTATTAACCTTCCTTCCAGGTCAATCAAGCCTGACTTTGTCCTCATCCGTCAACATGCCTTCAGTATGACTCAGAATGAGGATTTCCGTAACCTGGTCATTGGTCTGCAGTACGGCGGCGTCCCCAGCATCAACTCCCTGGAGTCCATCTACAACCTGTGCGACAAACCCTGGGCGGTACGCACGCAATAGACTGACTCCCCAAACTGGCACTAAAATAAAACATCAGGCACTACAACACAATACTGTTATTACTCAGCGGTTGAGGGAGTGGGACTGCGAGATGGATGATAATGATTACCCTTTCTAAGATAAACATTGGTAGAAATCGATTCCTCTTCCTTCTTTATGTTGTCTCCATAAAAGATAGGAGGAGAAGGAAGAGGAATCAATTTGGATAGTACCGATTGTTATTACGTAGTAGAGCTGGTGTGGATGATAGGCCCTCTTCTGTACATGATTCAAGATTCAAGATTGCTTTATTGTCTGTCACACAGTGACAGAAATTCTGCTTTGACAGGCAGAAGTGCAGTTCATGAATACAGTTTCCACATTAAAAACACACATAGGTCACATACATACAATAAAAACAGACAGACATAACAGTGTTTATAAAATGTAGTGCCTATTTAAAAAGACCAGTCATTTAAAAATAATAGTAAAAAAACAGTATTATGATTTAAAAACCTAAAATGTTGTGGTTTAAAAGAAAAACAATGCGCTTCCTATTTTTTAATGTTCAGGGTTTATGTACATAAACTACCTTAACCTGTAACCTGTATTTACCTCTAAACTACCGTACATGCCATACTGTACCTATCACTATCATTGTCATGTTTTTATATCATGTTTTTTATATCATATTCTTATATCACTATTTGCACTTCTGGTTAGATGCCAAACTGCATTTCGTTGTCTGGTACTTGTACTCTGAAATGACAATAAAATTCAATCTAATCTAATCTAATCTAATCTTCTGTTTGTCCTCAGTTTGCCCAGCTAATAAGCACCTACAGGAAATTGGGAGCAGAGAAATTCCCTCTGATTGAGCAAACCTTTTACCCCAACTACAAGGAGATGGTAAGAACTTGACTATGTTCTTGCTTTCTCAGAAATGTCTGATATCATTGTACCTACTGGTAAAGTCACATTGACTCTAAGTTAATTATGTGATGTAAAAATAAAAATAAAAAAGGCTCTGTATCTAGGACTAACTTTTTTTTGTCTTGTTTGCTTTCTTGTACAGCAGCATGAATCAATCATAAAATAATTAACTTCACACGGTTTCTCACCCAGGTAACCATGCCAACCTTTCCTGTAGTTGTGAAAATTGGACATGCCCACTCAGGTGTGGGAAAGGTAAGAATGTTTCATATATATTCAAACACTAGAGAGTAGGCTACTTGTATGTTTAGCTGATTGGTGGTGACCTGGTCAGAGAACCATTCATCGTTTTAACAGGGAAAGGATGGTGCTGAATACTAATGTTGTATTTTGTGTCTTTGTCCTCTGTGTCTCTGTCCTCTGTCTGTGTTGTGCCTAGGTGAAGGTGGACAACCACAGTAAGTTCCAGGACATCGCCAGTGTGGTGGCTCTCACTCAGACCTACACTACCACAGAGCCCCTCATAGACTCCAAGTACGACATCAGAATCCAGAAAATTGGGAACGACTACAAAGTTTACATGTATGTATTATTCACATTTTTTTAAAAACATGATTACCTAAAATAGCATCTGAAATATTTGTTATGTCCTCCTTATTATGGATTTTTCTTATTCCCATAATATATATGATCTAGACAACTGATCTTATGAAGTATTTATGGCTGAATTAACAGATACTTGGATTCTAAGAATTCAAAGCCTAGGAATTCTACTCTTGTGTACCTGTACATTGGATGTAATAAAAGCAATTCTGATTCTGATTCTGATTCACTTCAAAGAAGGATATCCTATGAATAATCTAATGTTAATCTATAATGAATATACCGTAATATATAATCTAATGTCTCATGTGTTTCAGGAGGACTTCAATCTCAGGCAACTGGAAGACTAACACAGGCTCAGCCATGCTTGAACAAGTGGCCATGACTGACAGGTACAAGAATAGCAGCAAAGCTGGCAGTCCGTTCATCATTAGCAGGACAAGACAAAGACAAGAAAATACAACACAATGCTTGTCTCGTTAGGAAAGTCAGTTATATTTTGTGTACCGAATTATTATGAAATAATTGAAGGGTAATCAAATGTCTGTTATGATTATAATGTAGTTACCATGTAGGAGCATGTTCCTTCTCAATTCTACACAACAAACAAAACAAACAAAAACACGTTGAGAAACTGCACAGCGAAATGCCAAGCGTCATGTCCTACATTGCAACATATGTAACACGGTCTGGTGAAAAGGTCTGCATGTCGTAAATTCTCAAGTCGCCCAAATGACCTTAAAGATTCTTCCGTTTCTTTGCATATTACAAAAGTTTAAGTGTTGAAGAGCCCACTCGATATAACAAACAACAGTTTTAGGATTACTAAATACTTTGATACTAGGATCACTAAATACAAATGTGTGAATTGGATTCACTGTGTAGTCTGCTGTAGGCTACTGGGTAAGTGATTCATTGGCTTGTAAACAAACTTACTAACTGTATTTTTAGCATGTTGATGTTCTATCAGCAAGTTGTGATGTGCTAAACATGCATTTAGATGTTCATAGCGATGCTCCATGCTAGCTTTCTAGCTACTAGCAGCTGTTTTGCGTGTGTTTTGATTCAGAGCAAGTTTCTCCGGTGTTTGATTTGGAGGGTACCAACATTCAAATAAGCATATCTTCTTCAACTATTTTCAGATGTCAATGTATGACACATCATTTGAAAGCTATGAAAGTACAATATGCACTTTCATACAATATGCACTTTCATAATCTGAAAAAAAATGAAAAATGACATTGCCCTACTTGAGGACTTTTTCACCAGACCCTGTCTTGTTTTGTCCTGACCGTGTAGGTACAAGCTTTGGGTTGATACCTGCTCAGAGATCTTTGGGGGGCTGGAGATCTGTGCTGTCAAAGCCATTCACGGGAAAGATGGGAAGGATTACATCACTGAGGTACAGTATGTGCTTCGCACAGTTTGAGTATGAGCTGATTATCAAACATTCGACTATGATCAGAGGGGGCTGTACTTCAATACACATGATATGATTAACTGTATTTATATATTTCACAGAAAGCACTAGTAAATGGTAAATGGACTGCACTTTTTAGCGCGTTTGTCCAAGGCGCTTTACAACGGCCTCTCATTCACCCATTCACACACACACCAATGGTGGCAAGCTACCATGCAAGGCACCGGCCCGCTCACTGGGAGCAATTTGGGGTTCAGTGTCTTGCCCAAGGACACTTCGACATGTGGCCCGCTGGGGCTTGAACCGCCGATCTGCCAACCTTGCGATCATTAGACGACGGCTCTACCTCCTGCGCCACAGCCGCCCCAAGTATTACCTGTGACAACATTGAGTGTTATTCGACATTTCACAAAGCCATTTTTGTGTGCCCTTTCCAACTGAATGTGACACAAAAACAAACCGCAGAGCCATTCTCTGCTGCGTCAGAGGTCTCTTCCTCTTGTAAAGGCCAATGCACACGGCGTGCGATTTTCAATTCTTTGAATTATTTTGCACGACAACATTCGATTCTCAATTCTTTGAATTATTTCAATTGGTGTGAATGGAGAATCGAATGTTGTCGTGCGATAATATCGCCTCGCACGCCGTGTGCATTGTCTCATTCAAAACAATGGAATCGAATTTGGCGGTGCGACAAAATCGGGGCCGTGTGCATTGGCCTTAATAATCCTCCCCTGTGTGACGCAGGTGGTGGGCTCCTCCATGGCTCTGGTGGGTGAACATCAGGCAGAGGACCGGCAGCTCATCTCTGACATGGTGCTGGCCAAGATGAACCATGCTGCAAACCCCCCTCAGAGACCCACCACCATTCAGCCATCACAGGTACAGTATGGGTACAGTATGGTACAGCACATACATCACTGAATACAAAATATACAGGTAGGCGGACGTGTTTCAGAGCTTCCACTTGCATTATTATGTTTAGTGTCATATCGTAATGGCAGTTTGGGTAAAACAATAGAAGTTAATATTATATTACTCTGTAATAACTGTAATCCTGTAACAGAACTACTGTGTCTATATGGATATTGTACTAGGACGCGACTGGGAGTATCACTACTTGTTGTGTCTTTACAGAGCGGCGGCCAGAAGGAGATTGGCTTGGCTGATCCCACTAAGAACGGCGCAGGGCGCCCGCCACAAGGTTGTCTGCAGTACATTCTCGACTGTAATGGCGTTGCAGTGGGTTCAAAACCAGTCCAGGCCAACTGAGTCACCCACCAGTGGGGGGAAGTCTAGATACATTACTAACAATGACGTACATTAGCTGACCACCGCCGCAGAGGAGGGACCGGGGAGGGGATGGGGGTGGGGGTGTTGGAGAGATGGTCTGAAATCTTGTTGACGTTACTCTGGCACAGTTTAGTGCTGGTCTGGACTGGGTTTTCCTCTATGCAGTGTCAAAATGTACTGTCCACTCGTTTCCCTGTTGATTTGTGTGCTTTGTAGTCGCCTCTGTTTCTCTGTACCTGTGTTTTTTCTTTGGGGCTGTTGTTTGACGGTGTAAATAGTGGCAGATTGTGCCTACACTGAGTCCAGTGCTGCTGTGTGCCACGTGTTTGAACCAGTCACTATCATTATTTGCCCCCCCAACCCCCTCTTTTAGTTTTTCATTTCGGTGTGTATTTTTAGATATTGTTCAAACTGTGGATTGTCGTGCAGTTTGACGTTTGTGTATATGTCAATATGTATATGTGGGTGCGTATGACTGTAGTGGTGATTATTTTCATACATATACTAAATAGATATTTATTTTTGTTTTGCATGATTGATACAAAGGCAGGTAAACTGTATGTTTTAAATGTCAGATAAATCGGGATGTTATAGGTGACATCGCTGTTATTATATACACACTATGATCCCTGTGATTTATGCATTGTGAATGTGTCACAATAAGAAATACATATTGTATAAGTTATAAACAATCATTTTTTAGCGCCAAGAAAGCTGATGAGTAGGCCTATACCCCTGCATACAGTTAGGTCACTACAGATGTCCATTCCTTTTATCATTTCAAACGAATATCATGTTATTATAATAGTATAGTTCCTTTTTCTTTGTCCATTATTACTCTTAGAGACTGTTTAAAACACTTCCCACAGTGAATGTTGATATGGTGACCCATAACAAGACAATACATTGGCAGTTTAATTGACTGTCTCTATGCACAGAAAACAGCCATAGATGTCCACATGTGGACTTTTACCGTATGAGGACAAAATTATGAGATAATACACACGTTTTATAGTGTAGTACAATACACATACATGTAGTACAATAGACTATTATACCATTTTGAGCCAAAGATTAATAATTTCACTTTTTATCACTCAGCACTTACTTACCCTTCTTGCACAGCATACCCCAGTGTAAATATTTGGGATTGGGTTGTGGCCGCTGTAGTTGGTCTGAGGGAGAGTTTACGTAATATAGTATTAGAATAAAAGTGCCGGTGGGATTGTTTTTATTCATTCGAACAACCTGTTGCCACTCACATTGTGTCTGAAAAAAACATAATTGTAATAATATTGCAGTGAGAAGTGGCTTAAGTCAAACTACAGTAGTCCTGTTGCTATCAGTTATTCTGTCAGGCAGAAAACCACGTTGTGTTTCAATTAAATGGTATTACACAGGTAATACACCCCAAAAAATAGGTATAAAGTCTGTGACGTCACCATACACACCGTTCATACTGAATATCAACAACTGACGTTACCAAGTGCCGGTGATCTGTTTCGTAATAATCTGCGTGGAGTTATGCTTATTATTATTACTACTGCCATTTAAAGATTTATTTACATTTGCCTTATCATACTCGTTTGAGTTAGTGGAGAGTGCAATATATATATATATATACCGTATATATATGTTTTTTACTTTATAGACCAGAATGATCTTCTTCCATAATTTATTCCTAGAGCTATATTCGCAAGTGTTACAACTACTGTCCATAGCATACACTAACTGTACATTTGTGACACGGTCTGGTCAATTGGTCCGCAAGTCGGCATCCGATTTAATGTTCGGACTTTTCTTTCGAAAAATGTAAACACATTTCAGCGTTGTTGAAAATCAATGACACACTCGCTAATCAACTAACACAGCTTGTTTTGTGAGCCTGCTAACAATGTACAGTAGTGTTATAGTTAACTAGGTAGCAGTGGGGATTACTCACCGAATACATTGCATTGCAGTATTTTGACTTGACTAGCAAGTTTGTGTTCTGATTTTCAACAACGTTGAAATCATTTTGATTGGTTGCCGACTTGCAGCCCAAATGACCAGACTGTGTCACATTTATAGTGTTAGATGACCATTGTAGAGGCCATGCATGCTCTGTTCAGTTGCTGAAACAAAAATACACAGAATCAATACATAATTGTAAATTTGTCTTAACATTCTCAAACCCATTTTTGTTTGTCACTACTAACAGAATTGTACAAAATGAATAATGTTCAGCAAGCTCTGTATTCTCTTATTTTCCAAGGTGTTATCAACTGCCATTTGTGTCTGTGCGAGTAAACCTGGAGAGTAACCTTTGTAAAAGCCTTGCCTGTGGCTTAATGGTGGGTGTGTTGTTTTAAATTTGTAGGGAATACAGTCTGCCATGATGTTTCTACACAAGGGAGGATAGAACAGAGGTAACAAGGTCCTTAATAGTTGCATGGTGAGGTTTTTATCAAGTGACGTGTTGATTGGAGGCACCATTGTATGGACGGAAATGTAAATGAAGCCAGCCTGCCCAGGTGAAACTCCATTACTGGTTTGGTTTTTCAAACCTGCTGGACTGCGGCTATTTCGGACCAGATTTGCCCACTACCTGTTCATTGTGTGCTTATGGAACTGCTGTTTGACTGTTTTAAAATCCAGTACAGAGGATATTATACAATATATTGTGGAAAAATACCCTTACTGGATATATCCCCCTGTCACTGGCAATAAAGCTTCCTTTGCAATATATGTATGGTCTGTGTCGCCATCCTTGTTATGGGTTGTGTAAGAGATGACTATTCAGTGAGCAAATTAACGCCATATCGTGTCACTAACTGCCATGTTAATCCTACAATTTAAGATGAGAGTTTCAGGAATTAAGGATAGCAAGATCACCAACAACAACAGAATACATAGTAAACAAAAATCAGTCAGCACAGTCAGCCTGCTGCTATCGCAACACTTATTAACAAGAACATATGACGGGCTGGATCGACAATAATTAAGGCTAGTCAAAGTCGTGATCTATCATGTCGTATCATTGGAAGTGGGGAGAACCAAACCAACGAGTAAACTGATTGGTTGGTCAAACCTCCGACTGACGTCACAGATGCCATGTACACCATGAAGCATGTGCACCCCACATTGCATTGCTTCTAATGCATGGAGAGATACCTGCGATATTGTAATATTTGTATCCCCTCTGCTTTTTTTTGGCTTTCTTCTGTGGCTTCTTCCTGTGCCCCCCCTCAGTGTGAATATCAGACTGTCTTTGCTGAATGGGTTGAAGGGCAAAACTACAGGACTGTGACAAAATGTTTGACTAAATTCAAATCCAAATTCAATACCCTTTCTTCTCCACAGCAAAGATGTTATAATATATTTAAGTGTTTCTTGTACTAAAACTAGGGGGCCCAGGGGATCCCCATGGATCACTGTCGCAAATTCAGAAGTCTGCTCCAAAGTCAACTCCTAAAGCTTCTGCTATGGACCCACGCCCAAGGCCTACCCCTACCACACAGCAGCCAAAGCCAACAGTGGGAGGTCTGGAAAAACAACTACCTCCAGCACAACCTGCCAAACCTGTGCCCCAAAAGCGGTGCAACTCAAAGCCTGAGGTCCAACCTGAGTGCCAGGCTTCTCCTCAGGCCCAGTCTGAGACAGCCAGCCGACATCAAAGTGAGCCATCGACTCAAGGGAAAGCAGCGAGTCCTGAGCAGAGGCAGCCACCAGTGGAGGAGCAGCCCGTAGCAGAGGAGAAGCCACAGGGACATCCACAGCTGAAGTAAGAACGCCTGGCAGGCTATACACTTTGTGATCGAAGAATTCTTCAAGCCTACAGTATATCTTAATCAAATAGAATGCTCTAGACTCAGTACATACAGTTGATTTACCCATGTCACGTTCAGTTTAACACTAATGCCAATCGCTGTCTCTTTCTGTTGTTTACCAGTAAATCACACTCCCTGTCCAGTGCCTTTGGCCTGAAGGAAACCTCCTTCTTTCGCACCGCAAGCGAAGACGTGACCAAGGCTGAGACCATCCGGAATCTGAGGAAGTCTTTTGCAAGTCTTTTCTCCGACTAGACACAACAGTCCCCGAGACGAAGGGAATCAAAAGTGATGCACAGAAACCGTCCTTGTGTATGTGTTCACATTATTTTACAGTAAACTTCCTGTTTGTTCACATAACTAAATGCTAAAGAAATGCGAATGTAATGTAGGCCTACATCCGATGACATGTGTCTACGTTCTGAGATGTAATGGTGTGTTGAGGATTGCAGTAAGACAGGTATTACATTACCTGGGCATCACTGTGGATGGGTGCATACCATGTGCACACCAGGTGTATGTATTGTATTATGTTCTGTAATATATACGCCATTTAACTAATATATCCCATTTAGACGTTTTTATCCAAAGCGACTTACATTGCAGTGAGTGACATACATTTGTCAGTATGGTCCCAGCGGTTCTGTGTGTATATGATATTGATGTTGCAGCTTTATTGTAAATGTATTCCAGTAGCATGACTGTTTATTGTCTGATGTTGTTAAAGGAAGCCTTGAATAATAGACACGCCTTACTGCCAGAGGAATATTCTCTCAAATCACTAATACATTGACTGCATGACTATACCTCCATGAAACTGCATGCTTTGACAGAGATAGCCATAATACTACGAATGCCAAGTCAAATATGTATTGTGTTGAGTTCAAGTCAACATCAACTGTTCCATGTGAAGTTCAATCATGTTTGTTATTTCAGTGGTCCTGTAAAGACCTACTTCACCTATGTTTACTCATTGCAGTTTGCATGATTGTATTCACTGTTTCTGTAGCCTAACAGCTGGTAATAAAGTTGACAGCATCAATATGCAACTCACCCTCATTAATGAACAACAACAATGAATTATTCATAGCACACTTTGCAAATACAGTAAAGAGTTTTGCTAGCACAAGAACATTGTTTCTAACTGTTAATTATACTGCATACTAAATGAGAATTAGAAAATAATTAGGGTTAGGGTTAGGGTTTCCTCTTTCTATAGAATTATGACTTCATAGTCACCATAACAGATAAACCTGTTGGAATTGCTTTTATTACCAAAGTTATGTTCAAGATTTATACTCTTCAAATGGAATAGGAAATTACTTGGTACTCATAACGTTTTCATAACTCTGTTTGTGGCCTGGGTTATCAAACAGAATGTTTATGATGTCCTCTTCTGACTCCAAAGTCCAATCCGTGAACAGAGAGATAGGGGGAGCGAGAAATGCGGGGGCCAATTGCGGGAAGTAAATTCAACCTGAAATCGTTCAGACGCAGGCTACGTGACCACAGGGTCCCTGTTCAGTCCCATCATTCCGGATGAAGAACAAAATATGTTTGAAAATGAAGTTTGATTTCATAAGCGATTGGTGAAAAAAGGAGGTATGTGGTTAGAGTATCAGGGTCTATGAAGGCCAGCCTGTCCTGATCTCGGGAAAGTGAATAATAGTATTAGTTATTTATTTATTTTTGAACGTGTGGGATGATGTGAGATAATTAGATCATTCCCTATTTAACTTGCTTGCTCATAGGCAGGAACATACGTTATTTGATTGGAGGACTATTAACCTGTCTTTGCAAAGATTATTCCTAAATTGTTAAATCAATAAGTCAAGAAAAGTCAGAAACATTGAATAGATCATCAATGCCAGGTTTAGTTATTTGATTGTGTGTTGTTTATTTTCCCACTGTGCAAAATACAAATTCAAACCGTAACCATTTAATCTGTGCGATGTATGTAATGTTGTATGTAGCCTAATGTTTTCCTCTGAAGTTGTCAATATGATCGAATCCAGACATGAATGTGCAGACATGAATGTCCAGACAATCCATGAATCATTATTAGATGGTTCATCCCTGTTTTCCACCTATTATTGTGTAACCATTGTGTTCATTTCACTCAGGTAACAACACTGTTTCCAGGGAATGTGCAGGTCTGGAAAGTCTACATTCCTGTCAGGCTTCTGTTAAGGTATGTGCAGAGATCAACACACAGAGCACAGGTTCCAACGTGTGCAATACCATGTTAAGCCTGACGGGGGAGGTTGTGGAGCTGTATTGTGTATTCCAAATCGGCTTCTAGCTTCTACCCTACCCCCTAACTGTCATTTTTAAAATAATAGGAATGACCTCTCTCTGCAAATACATCTCAGTATACGTCTCTGTGTTCTATAAGGACCAAAGTTACGTTCAAAAGATACAAAGTTATGTTCTTTTATCTCAAATAATCTGTTATATAATCTTATATCAACTGAGGATTTAGAAGGTCTTGTTGATTTATGGGGGGGCTCGGAACTCCTAGAAAGGGGTCATCGTAGTTAATTTTCATTCTCTTATCTCTTATCTTCCTTGAAACAACATGTCATTCTCACAATCATTTCACTAGAATAGCAGGTTTCAAGTTTCAAGTTTAGTGTTATGTCACATTACACATGTGTCAGAGAGTAAAATGCTTAGGCTTCGGTTCCTGACATTGCAGCACAAGACAATAAGGCAATAGCCATAATTCAAGATAATACAAATAAATTATTAAATAAAATTGACAATAGTACAGGACAAAAGTGACAAATAGGACAATTAGCAGTACAATTAGTAATAAAATAGGCAGTAATGGACCCAGCCAGAATGCTCTCGGTTGTGCCTCTGTAGAGGGCCCACAGGGTCTTCATCCCCATGTCAAAGTTCTTCAGCCGCCTGAGATGAAAGAGGCGCTGCTGTGCCTTTTTCACCACCTGTTTGGTATGCACGTCCCAGGTGAGGTCATCAGAGATGTGGAGGCCGAGGAACTTAAGACTGCTGACCCTCTCTACGGCTGACACATTGATGGTGATGGGGTCCTGTTCCCGACCTTTCCTCCTGAAGTCCACCACCAGCTCCTTGGTCTTGTCAGTGTTGAGAGAGAGGTTGTTCGCCTGGCTGTGCTGACCTGTAGGCCGTCTCATCGCCGTCTCATTCGGTGATCAGGCACACTGTTGTGTCCTCAGCGAATTGAATCACTGAGTTGGAGCTGTGTGTGGCCATGCAGTCGTGGGTGTACAGGGAGTAGAGGAGGGGACTCAGGACACAGCCTTGGCTCCTGTGTTGAGGGTTAGAGGGGTGGAAGTCTTTGAGCCCATTCTCACCACCTGGCATCGGTCCGACAGGAAGTCCAGGATCCAATTGCAGTTAAGGCCTAGGTCTCGGAGCTTGGTGTCAAGCCTGGAAGGGACAATGGTGTTAAATGCTGAACTGTAGTCTACGAACAGCATCCTCACATAGGAGTTCCTCTTGTCCAGGTGGGTGAGGGCGGAGTGGAGAGCAGTGGCAATGGCTTCGTCGATGGATCTGTTTTTACCAATGGGCACATTGGTGGGGATCCGGTTCGGGAGGTAGTATGTTGCAGATCAGTTCCTTGACATGCTTCTCAAAGCATTTGCTCACGGTGGGAGTGAGAGCAACAGGGTGCCAGTCATTTAAGCATGATACTGTAGTACACTTTTGGCTCACATACAGGCACAGAAACCATATATCCTGTATACAGTAGAATGTATAAGCTGTATGGTTGCCTCTTACTATATTATTTCTAATTCTGATTTATGGCCCTTTGTTCTCAAGAAGCCAAATGGTCAAGACAAAATGGAACCTGAAGGGACTGTATTCAAAATGGATCCTAACTGGGGAACAGCCTCTCTTTCACACCTTGATCACCAACTACAGTAATTGTGATAGGCCCTTGTTTGAAACTGTATTTATATATTGTGGCTGATATAGACCAGCCAGGGGCTGGTCTCTCGCTCTCTTCTCTCTGATCACCACAGCTTCTTGACCACCAGCTCTCATATTTTGTAACCTGTATACTTTGTTTAAATAAATCGTCTTAAAAGCTCAGAAGTATATTCTTGAATTATTATCCAACAAGTAACTTAAAAAAGACTACAATACCTTGTTCTTTTTCGGCACAGGGACAATGATGGATGATTTGAAGCAGGAGAGAACTATACCTGTGGTATAAACCTATATAGGTGATGGCCAAATCATGTCACCTTGCCCAAAATCTAGTGCCTTAAAAAAGACAGTAATTTATCGTGCCATCAATCTTTGGAATTGCCCTCTCTATATACATCATTCCAGGAGCAAGTCCTCAATCAAATACCATTTAAGAATGCACTACTTAAGCGGCTGATCATGGATAGCATCATGTTCTTGTTCCCTGGTTATGGCCCAGAGAATATTTCATGAGACTAATCCTGAGACTAATTCGTCTTTACCCAACCTGTACCAATTGAGTGAGCAGAGTCCGAAATGAATATACTTGTGGATGTCGTTTGAGAAATGTTTAATGAATGTTTGAGAACATTTCAATGACCACTACTTTCTTTCTTAATGTAACACAATTAGAGGTATTTTGCTTTTATTACATCTAATGTACGGGTAAACGGCATCAGCTTTTTTTCATCAGTTCTTAGCGTGTGTGTCTTTATTTGTGTCTTGTGCATTACTTTATCTGCAAACATTTTAATGACATCAATTGTCTATAGGGGCCAGATCAGGTTGAACCTTTATTGGGCTACTGTTTTTTAATGCTGTTTTTTTGTTTTCTTAGAAATGATGGACAATCAGATGTCTGCTTGGTCTATGAGCGCGTGGCAGTTGGACCTGGCAGAAATGGACAACAGGACGAACGCTTTTGACATGGAGTACCCTTACCTGCCTTGTCTGGAGTATGGCCACAGCAGTCCACACCATATTCAGCACACCAGAACACATTCACACACCTCTCCATACTATCACTCATACGACCAGTACCACAGTAAGTCCACTGTGTAGCGCTACCACCGTGTTTAAAACAAAATCATTTCTTCCATATTAGTCTATGAAAGGGGATGTTTCTACCCAACAGTAATTTTTGAGTAGAAGTCTGCTCTTGTTTGCGATACTTATACTTATACTATCTCTGCATCTTTCTCCAGGTATAGGTTCAGTGAAAGAGGAGCCCACGTCGCCGCCTCTCTATCCTACCATTAGATTGGGTCTGTCGAAACCCCCTAGTCACTCCAAGCTCCCCGTCCACACAGACACCTGTAGCAGCCTGGTGGACATCGACTGCAGAGTGTGTGGAGACAAGGCCTCTGGCTTCCACTACGGGGTGCATGCCTGTGAGGGCTGCAAGGTAGGAATCAGAATCAAGAATCAAGAATCAAGAATCAAGAATCAAGTATCAAGTTTATTGTTACATCCTATATATAAGAGAGTAAGATCATGTTCTCACATGAAAATCATGAGAATCATGACCAGGAGCAAGTGGATGAGATTGCAACATCGTTGCATAAATTATTTCTCTGATTTGTGTTCTCACAGCCCTTTATGTAAACGAAGTAACAAGCAATCAAAGCACGCAATCGAAGCAACAGACGTGGTAGTTGATTGGATCAGAAAAATTGAAAATTGAAAATTGCCCGTTCGTCCCGCTCTTATCCAGATCAACACGCATGCGCTGTTGTTTTCCTATGGACAGTCTCGAGCAGCGTTCTCACCAAAAGCAAAGCGAAGCAAAGTTATGGATGCGTCGTTACTCGTTTCTAACCGGAGCGAAACCACCCTTTTCAAGCGGAGCATCCGTCGGTTGTTTGCTCCGGGAGCGACTTCGAATGCGTGTTCTCACCACTCCAAACGACGCAGAGCAAAGCGAATTTTATCCTAAACTCTGATTCCAAGTGAAGCAAATGTTCTAGTGAGAACACACCCAAAGAGGCTTCAGTTCTTCGACATTGCACCAACAAGAGAAAGAAAATTACAAATAAGACAAGAGACAATTGAGCAATATAATAATAGAAATAATAGAAATAATAGAAGTAACAGGTAGGGCTGACAGATCCCTGCCCACGTACTGTATGTCTCTATCACAAGGACAGCTGTGGCTCTGGAGGTAGAGCCGGCGTCTAATGGTCAGTGGTTCGGCGGTTCGATCGACTGGCCACATGTCGAGGTGTCAAGGTGTCGAGGTGACACTGAACCCCCAATTGCTCCCAAGACGCTGGCGCCTTGCATGGTAGCTTGCCGCCATTGGTGTGTGAATGTGTGTGTGAATGGATGAATGAGAGGCCATTGTAAAGCTTTGGAATAAGGCGCTATATAAGGGCAGTCCATTAACTATCACTTGTCAACATCCAAAGTAATTCAGTGTGACCAGTACAAACGCCTTGTCATGTACTGTCTCTGCTTAGAAAACACATTGACCCACTGCTAGATGTTTTTCAATTCGCCTATAAACAGAACCGTAGCATGGAGGATGCTATTCTCTATATCACACATTCTGTATCCAAGCACCTCGAGAACAAAAAGGCCTATGCCCGAATTATGTTTGTTGACTTTAGTTCCGCCTTTAATACGGTACAACCCCACGTGCTCTTAGGAAAGCTCAAAGACATGGGTGTCAATAGTACTTTAATCAAATGGATCCATTCCTTCATGTTAGAAAGAGAACAGCAAGTGAAAGTCAATGGAACACTGTCAGTGACTAAACACTGCAGTACAGGTGTCCCCCAAGGTTGCGTTCTGTCCCCATATCTTTTCTCAGTATACACCAACGACTGTAAAAGTAACCACCCAAGCAACCATATTATAAAATATGCTGACGACACTGCAATTCTAAGTCTCCTTGATAAAGATACAGACCCCTCGGTGCTCCATGATGAGATTAACATATTCACTAAATGGTGCGACAGCAACCATCTCATCTTAAACCTCACCAAAACTCAGGAGGTTGTGTTAGACCCAAGGCAGGTAACTGACCATGAGCCTGTGGTCGTTAAAGACCAAACAATCATCCAGGTGCCCTCTTATAAGTACTTAGGTATTCAATTAGACAACCATCTCTGCTGGAATACACACTTAGACAGCTTATGTAACAAACTACAGCAGAGGCTTTATCACCTGAGGCGACTCAGACTTTATGGGGTGAGAAAGCAGATCATGAGAATTTTCTATCAGTCCATTGTTGACAGTGTAATCAGATATGGAATAATTGTGTGGTTTGGCAACTTAACTGTACAACAAAAAAACAGACTAGTCAGCATTCACAAAACAGCTATGAAAATTGTAGGTGAAAGAGACTATGTGATCCTAAATAAACTATATGAAAAAGCTGTCCTGGACAAGGCTAACAAGATAATCGCAGACCCCCAACATCCGCTCTCCACAGAATACGAAGTTCTCCCCCTAGGTAGAAGGCTTCGCATGCCAAGATGTAATTATAAGCTCTTAAAACTATCTTTTGTCCCATTCTCCATTAAACTAATCAATTCGCTCAAGCAGAAACGATGATTAGGACATGATCACCAGCACCTGCACTTTATCTTAGACACCACTTGTAGGGCCATGTGCAATATTCGAAAACACCACTTGAAGGGTTATGTGCAATATATATTTATACCAAATGATGCCATGTCCAGGTGGAGACTGCTGCCAATGTCACTCAATGTTTGTTGCTGTCCTGTTGTTTACTTTGTCTACTGTATGTTGTATGTATTCGTCTCTGTTGCACTTGAAGCATGAAAGTACCATGCCCAAGACAAATTTCCCCTCGGGGACAATAAAGTATAATCAATCAATCAATCAATCAATGTATCTTAGAGAATAGTTGTAACCAGGAAATTCTTTTTAGTTGACTATGCCTTGGGCAGACTAACCTCGGGATTAATGTCAAGCTCAGAGAATGATGACACTTTACTCACAGTTTCACCTTAATGAAGCAAATGTGAGACATTCGGTGTGATTTCTGTGATTAATTTGTTAATTAAGAGTATAGTGTCATAGTCGCTTCACAGTCGCAGATTATGTGTCCACCGTTGACATTGTAACACATTCCGTTGATTTACATTCCCTTTTACTGTGAAGTTAAATCATCTATATGATATGAAATCAGGGGAGACTAGTGGAGGTACAAATCGGAGGACGGGTTCAGTGTAATGCACAGGCTATAAGCCTGTCCTTCGATTTCTACCTCCACCAGCCTCCCCCGGATGAAACAAGTATCAAACTGTATGTGTGTAATGGATGAATCTAAAATGTGCATTTATTGATGAATTAATTATTAATGAACATGTATTTACCATGAATCTACAACGTGTCCTCTGCTTTCCTTACAGGGTTTTTTCCGTCGAACTTTACGGTTAAAACTGGTGTATGACCAATGTGACCTGCACTGTCGGATTCACAAAAAGAGTAGAAATAAATGCCAATACTGCCGCTTTCAGAAGTGTCTTCTTTTGGGGATGTCACATGACGGTAAGCCATAGCATTTGTGACAGGGTCTGGTGAAAAAGTCCTCAAGTAGGGCAAGGTTGAAAATAGCTGAAGAAGATATGCTTATTTGAATGTTGGTACACCTCAAACTGAGAATGGGAGAAACTCGTTCTGAATTGAAACAAAAGCAAAACAGCTAAGAAGGCACATAGCTATGAACATCTAACAACATTTTTAGCACATCACAACATGCTGATAAAACGTCAACATGCTAAAAACACATAACTACACATAATTCGATGATCACACAGTCCTTGCTTTTGAACACGTCCTAAAAAAATATACGCCATGCCCTTGTAATATAAAGTAGAAACAGAGCAGCACAAAGAAAGCATTTAAATCCATTCCTTATGGAAAATGTATGTTAGTGGCCTGCAGTGAGTGCACACTGTGATTCTGGTATTTCAGTGACAGCTTGCTGCTGCTGGTTTGTAGGTTAGTTTGTCCTAAAGTGATCTTTGTACTTTACAAATCACCTGTGATGAGGCAACTGCTGACACAGAAGGCTCATCGTTATCGTCTCATTAGTTGACATTGCTCTGTTACACAAGATGTACATTGTGTCTCAGCTCACCTGAGCTCATGTATTCATGTGGATTTAAGCTACTTTAGATTAGTAGTTTTATCAATGATTGATACCTTGTCAGATTGTCTGGACTGGTTCCAATTTGAGGCCATGAAAGCTACTGTGTTATAATTGCTCACTGGTGACGAGCCCTTTTGTAACTGTTAGTGAGGTTATGGGAAAGGACTGTATAAGGTGAATAGTTCAATGAGAGTATGCTCCATTCGCCCCCGGGGCGTCGATCAGGACACACATGACAGGAGATTGACTTTGTGTTCAGGTTTCTTTAGTGGGTTCAGGCAGGGTACAGTTCAGGCATGGGTAGGATGATTGCAAACACTACAATGGGTGTATGTGTGGTTATTGACACTGTAATGCTGCACGATGCTAAATGATTGGAGTTGTAACATGAGAAACTTGATGGAAGCTTGCAACTTATTCTCCGTTCTGAATGAATGCGGCTCAGAATGCACTGCGCACTTAAGGTGGCAGGTGATATTATGCACAGCTTAGCTCTTAAGGTGGAAATGATAACCAAATATAATAATCATGAACTTAGAATATTGGAACCTTTCTAACAGCCGTTCGGAGTACATTCGCTCCCAAGAAAGGTGACAAAGTCTCTAGTGTCTTACGAGGGGGTGGCGGTGACGACAGTGCTGTGGTCTTCCTCACTGGTCGGGACCGATGGCAGGGCGATCAGCCTGGCCACTGGTCTGGTGTATTCACGATCTCCGATCTTCACGACTGCAGAGCGGACGTGGCCATCAGCGCTGGGGTGAACCTTGGTGACATGGCCTATGGGCCACAGGGCTCGTGGAAGCTGGGGGTCTACCGGCATCACGACCGCTCCCTCGGGGAGGTCGTCTCTTGTCGAGTGCCACTTTTGGCGAGTCTGCAGGCTAGGCAAATAGTTCCGCAGGAAACTAGACCAGAAGCGGTCTGCCAGAACTTGGGAACAGAAGGTCTGGCCTTCCAGCGTCGGCATTCCGTGCAGGTGTGCTGGTAACGACGTATCGCTTCACGGCCCCGCAGGATCCAGTATGAGCGTCGTATCTCCGCAAACACCCTCTTGGGCCCAGGATGGTGCAGACGACTGTCGAAGTCTTGAATGAGGAGTCTGGTAGAGGCGTGGCTAGGATCCAACACGATAGGATGCACAGCTGACGGCTCGAGGTCTTCAGCATGACGGAGTCTGCCGCCAACACGAATGAGCTCCTCCTCTTCATCCATCTCTGGTGACAAGGTGAGCAATCTGCTGTTGGATGCGACAGATTTTCCTGCTTTCAGGAGCCGCAGTTCATCTGGGAAGCTCTCCCGCTGGGATCGTTTGAGTATGAGGATCTCTGCCTTTCGGTAATCTTCAGCAGTACAGAGGCTGTTCTGATCTGCCGCCCCGTGCAGCTCCTGCGCTGTAGCTTCTAGCAGCTCCTTCCATGTGTCATACTGCTTCATGTCTGCGTCGGCTGCGCTGACTGTGGTTGAAGTGACGCCACAGAAGATAGAAGACTTTCGCAGCTCGGAGGCGTCTCCATCGTGTTCGACACTGGGCTTGACAGGCCACTCTTCTGGGGGTTGGAGGAGGAACGGAGGCCCTTGGCTCCACCTGTTGGGCTTCACAAGGTCTTGCAGGCTCTTACCCCTTGTGATGTCATCCGCTGGGTTCCTCGCTGAGTCTACGTAGTGCCAGGCGGAGGGGCTGGAGAGTTCTTGTATTTCCGCCACTCTGGTGCCGACGAAGATCTTGTATCGGCAGGATTCTGACTGCAGCCACGTTAGCACCGTTGTGGAGTCTGTCCACATGATGGTCTGGTCGATCTTCAGCGTGAGCTCATTCTCTATGAGCTTAGCCAGCTGGGACTTCCTGTGACAGCACCACACAGCTCTAGTCTTGGCATGGAGAGGAGTCGCTTGGGGGCAACTCTGGAGCGGGCCAGGAGGGAGGACAGATGGACTTGGCCTTGACTGTCGACCGTTCTCAGGTACGCCACCGAGCCGTAAGCTTGCTCGGAAGCATCGGTGAACACGTGGACTTCGTGGGTGACACTTGACTCGTCTACTCCAGCTGGTACATATGCTCGTGGCAAGGTGACTTGGGGCAGGAACTGTAGCTCTTTCTCCCAGTCGTTCCAGGCTTGTAGGAGGTCTTGAGGCAGGAGAGGATCATCCCAGTCTCTGTGTTTCTCCCAAAGGTGTCTGACGAGCATCTTGGCCCGAGTGGTGTAGGGTAATATGAACCCCAGGGGGTCATACTGGCTGGCTAAAACCCTGTAGATGTTCCGCATCGTGGGAACGCCGTACTCTATGGGTCGGTGCTTGTAACCTATGGTGTCAGTTTGACAGCGCCAGCTGAGTCCTAGGGTGGATTCAGGGGAATCCACTCTGTCTTCGGCGAGCCAGAGTTCGAAGCTGTCGGACCTGGCTTCCTTGGGAAGGTGTTCAACGACGCTTGGCACGTTGCTGGCCCACTGGCGTAGGTCGAACCCGCCAGATGCTAGGAGCTCCCTGAGTCCGTCTACCAGCCGTCTGGCATCCTCAGGCGTAGGCAGGCTCTGTAGTAGGTTGTCTACATAAAAACACCTTTTGATGGAGAACCTCACGTCGACTTCTGGCTGGCTATGTTCGGCTACATGGCGTTGCAGGGCGAACGTGGCGCAGCAGGGGCTGCAGGTGGTGCCGAACGGTAGAACCTGCCACTCGAACACCGCTGGAGGCTCATCTCTGGTCAAGTCGCACCAAACGAACCGTAGGAGGGGACGGTCTTCCGGGAGTAGACGGACTTGATGGAACATCCCCTTGATGTCGGCGCTAAGGGCAACGGTGTGTTCCCGAAAGCGCAGTAGCACTCCCAGGAGCGGTGCTCCGAGGATGGGTCCCGGCAGGAGTGAGTCGTTCAGGCTCTGGCCTCTGTACGGGTAGGAGCAATTGAAGACGATTCTGTTCTTGCCGTTATGGCTCACCATGTGGTGCGGAATGTACCACTCGTCTCCTGCGTGGTTGACTTCTTCAGGGCTCAGCTTGGTGACGGAGCCTACCTCCACCAACTTCTGGATCTCTGTGCTGTAGGCTTTGGCGCGCTCTGGATCTTTAGCCAGTCGTCGTTCTGTGCTCCGCAGACTCGGCAGGACGGCTTCTTTGGGGGCTCGGAGGAGAGGCATGCCTCCCTTGCGCAGAAGAGGCGTGGCATAGCGCATGACTCCTGCAACCTCTACGCGGGTGGTCTTCTCTTCTAGCAGGGCTACTGCTGCATGGTCTTGCTTCGACCTGGTTACGACCTTCTCACTCCTGTATGGAAGAGTGTCTAGCTGCCAGAGTCTTCTAACATGCTTGAACAGTTCTGAATCTTGTGTCGGAACTGATGTCAACAGACACTGCTGTGGACGTAAAGGCTGCTGGATGAACCGTGCTGTGCCCTGAAGGGTCCAACCCAGTCTGGTACAGACAGCGGCGGGCCCACCTCGAGGACCCAGTCTGACTGGTTCGATGGCGGTGATCAGGTCTGGGTGGTCGGAGCCAATAAGCACCAGTGGTCTAACACTCTGAAAGGGCTTGATTGGCAGGCCAGCCAGGTGGGGGTACCTCTTCTGGAGTCGGTCCATCAGGTAGGACTGGTCACCCAGACCCAGGCGAGCGGAAGTGAAGGCCCGGGATACTAGGAAGCTGGTCTTTGGATCAGAGGCAGGAGAGATGTGGAAGGCTACTGTAGAGCCGCGGAGAGTCTGGACGTCCGGTCTGATGGTCCGCAAGGTCAGGTCCTCACGTGTGCCTTGTAGGCCGAGCTCTCTGGCAGCCGCTGACAGGAGCATAGTCCTTTCGGACCCGTCGTCCAGGATGGCATAGGTGGTTATAGTGCGATTGCCATGATGGAGGAGCACTTTGACGACCTTCAGTAGAACTCTGTTGCCCTCTGGTGGTCGACCGACGTACAGGGTCTCAGTGACAGAGCTCACCTGGCCACTCTCCTCCTTCGCCGATGGTCTCGGTGATCGCTCGTTGACTTCATGTAGGACGCGGAGATGTTTCCCTTGGCACAGGCTGCAGGGCTTCTTGAGGTCACATTGGGCTGCTTGGTGAGGCCTTGCACAGCGCCAGCACCTCTTGTTGGCCTTTATCCAGTCTGTGAGCTTTTCTTTGGTCAGCTTTGTGACTTCTTCACACTGGCTGAGGAAGTGTTCCTCATTTTCACAAAAAGGACAGTAGGGCTTGATTCTCCCCTTCTTCCCCTTGGAGTCTCCCGTGGACTCAGGGCCCTTTGATCCGTGGAGGACAGTAGTGGGCCGCTGTCCATGGCGACCCTCTGACCTGGATGCGTGCTGCTCTTTCACCACTTTGGATGATATCTGTCCGTCGAAGTCCTGGCACCACGATTCATACTGGAGCCACTGTGCCAGATCGAGCAGGGTGGGAACAGTTCTTGGCTCCCGGAAAGTGCATCGGCGGAAGTCCGCCCGTTGCTCTGGGGGTAGTTTGCATAGCAGTCTTGCCACATGAGACCCACAGCGGAGTTCCACATCCCCGTCAGTGCCCAATGTCTTTAGAAGGCCGACCAGCGACTGGACATGGAGGGCAAACCGCTCAAAGGCAGCGGTGTCCCCCCGGTGAACATCAGGTGAGTCCAGGACACTGGCTATTTTCTTGAGAGCTATTTGGTGGGGCTGGCCAAATTTCTCATTGAGGGCTGACATGGTGTCCGTGTAGGGCGTGGGGGAGTTGAGGAATGAATCTGCTAGCAACTTTGCCTCCTCGAACTTCAGATGGTCTACGAGGATCTGGTACTTGAACAGTTCAGTCCCATCTATGGGCAGGAGATTTCCCAGAGCTATCTTTAAACGTGCAAACTCACAGGGGTCACGGCTGCTGAAGTTGGGTATGGTTGGGCGTGGGCCCCTGTAGATCCTTTCAGCTGTGGCTGCTGGGTCGTAGCGCGGTAGAACAGGGGTCT
Organism: Nansenia antarctica; assembly: GCF_963989245.1. Classification (NCBI taxonomy): domain Eukaryota; kingdom Metazoa; phylum Chordata; class Actinopteri; order Argentiniformes; family Microstomatidae; genus Nansenia; species Nansenia antarctica. The sequence goes on along the minus strand of NC_137676.1, from coordinate 16,996,614 downwards.
GATGGCCCTGTCTCTGCATCTATGAGGCTGGTTGTGTAGAGACTGGAGGGTGTTGAGGTACATACGCAGCGACGTAGGGTGTAGCTCGGATGGGTGTAGTCTGGTACGCAGGCTGGTACTGGTACGGGAGCTGCGGCGGCGTCGACGTAGCAGCGTGGTACGTAGACCTCGGGGGTGGAGGCTGTACTGGAGGCTGGAATGGTTGTGGAGGCTGCTGAGGTGGATAGACCGCTGTGTAAGCCTGATAGAGCTCTCTGCTTAGCTGCTGGGGTTGTAGGTGTACCGGTTGACTGCCAGTCTTCACTGGTGCCGCTTGCCGGCGGCTAGCTGACATGGCTTGGCTCTTCATTAGCTGTAGCTCCACAATCATCGCGTCCAACCGGTCTATCGTCGGTTGAGATGACGGCTCTTCATAGTCTGCTGTATCTGGCCAAGGCGGCGGGGGTTCGGGCCAGTCTTCTTCATCCTCAATGTAGACAGGATGGGTGTGAGAGTGGCTGACGGAGTGTGGCGTAGCTTGCTGAAGGCGGGTTACTGCGTGGCGGTTTCTCTCTGTATTTCCCTGAGTTCGTCTCTCAGGGTGTGTTCGTGGGGTACATGACGGAGTGAAGGTTGTTCTCGAATCTCCTCCCTGGGCTCTCTCTCTGGATACTGTAGGTGGGCTAGCTGGGGTTCCGGACTGTACTTCAGACGCTCTGGATGGTACAGGTCCGCCTTCTGGAGGACAGCATTCCGCCTGTAGTGATCAGTGTAGGGAGAGGGGGTGGAGTAGAGGGGGGTCATCCTGGCCGCTCCCTCCTCGGGAGATGTCCACTCTTCATCGTACCCATGCCTGTCTCGTTGCCTGTTCTGGTCATAGTTGACATGGTAGTCGTCCAAACGGGCTGGTCGGCGTGTCTGACGCTTAGGACGTGTTACGCAGTCTTCAAACTCCATGTTGTCCAGGGGTAAATAGAGCAATCCGGCTCGAAGGACCACAATGTTAGTGAGGTTATGGGAAAGGACTGTATAAGGTGAATAGTTCAATGAGAGTATGCTCCATTCGCCCCCGGGTCGTCGATCAGGACACACATGACAGGAGATTGACTTTGTGTTCAGGTTTCTTTAGTGGGTTCAGGCAGGGTACAGTTCAGGCATGGGTAGGATGATTGCAAACACTACAATGGGTGTATGTGTGGTTATTGACACTGTAATGCTGCACAACGATGCTAAATGATTGGAGTTGTAACATGAGAAACTTGATGGAAGCTTGCAACTTATTCTCCGTTCTGAATGAATGCGGCTCAGAATGCACTGCGCACTTAAGGTGGCAGGTGATATTACGCACAGCTTAGCTCTTAAGGTGGAAATGATAACAAATATAATGAATGAATGAATGAATGAATGGTCTTTATTGTCATTGATATAGTACAGGTAGCCCCGCGGTGGTGTAGCGGTCTAAGCACTGGCCACTAGTGCAAGCTGCCCACCGGGGACTGGGATCGTATCCCAGCTCGCCAGATCCGGATATGGCTGGGGCACACACGGGGAGCGGCATATTGGGCGGCCGCTCCCGAGGGCGGTATAGGAGTATTTCCGGACAAGGATCCGTCGCGCAACAGGTGCTGGGCTCGAGGAGCCAGTCAGCTAGTGTGCCTGGCGGCCTCTTCTGGGACTGCCGGCCACGGGGTCGTGCGGCGGATCCTTCGCAATAGGCAGGGGATAATTGGATGCTAGGTTGGGTTCAATTGGCTACCAAATTGGGTGAAAAAAAGGGGATAAAATCTGGGTGGGGGGGGGGGGGGGGGGAAAGAAAAAAAATGATATAGTACAGGTACCATACAACGAAATTTGGGAGGGGGGGCTCCCCTGGTGCTAGGAAAAAAACTAAAAACAAGAAGGGAAAAGAGCTGGTTTACATAAATAAAGGCTATGTACACTATCCACTATACTATACTATACAAATAAAACACTGTGCTGTACTCTATGCTATGCTATACCTATTCTAACATTTCTGAACCTTATGTACCCGAGGGTTGTCATATTGCACATAGTGTTATTGCACATTCATTTAAAGTGTCGCAGTTTGCAGGTTTGAAATGTTCACAGTTGTGTTTCAGTATTGCACTTGATTACAATCTAGTAGCTGCCATCAAATTGTCATAATAATCATAATAATCATGAACTTAGAATATTGGAACCTTTCTAACAGTAACAGTATTACAATCACTCTGTGAGCTGCGTCCTCCACTCGCAAACATACACTGGGGGAATGATTGTGTTGTTGTCCTGTTTGACACAACACAACACAATTTTGAATTACGTTTGCATGAATTTTAAAATCCATGGCCATGCACTCATCCCTGCCCTAATTTTGTGTCGACGGTATTTACACAGCATTTACTCAGCAAGGTTGCCAGTCTGTTTCCTAGCCAACTCCTATATGATTAATCCAGTAATAGTATGCATAATGTGTCTATAATGCAGTAATTATGTGTATGAACTAATAATCTAGAATTGACTCTCTGTAAACCTGACTATTTCTCCCCAGCCATACGCTTCGGCCGGATGCCCCAGGGGGAGAGAGAGAAGCTGTTGGCTGAGTTTATGGAGGTGGACCCCAGGAACCCTGAGTCAGGCGCCCTGAGGGCTCTGTCTAGGCTGCTGGTCAGCTCCTACCACAAATACTTCCCTGTGACCAAGAGCAAAGCCAGGGCCATCCTCTCAGGGAAGACCAGTGGCACAGTAAGGACTCAAGCCTGACACACAGTAAGATAGGGCCACATCATATTGACTTTGATGACTATCATGCATTGAATCTGTGAGATGATTTATGCCATGCATGTGAATCTCAAGAGAACAGACCCAAATCGAAGACACATGGTCCTGGAACACCTGACATCTGTGTACAGAAACCGAGTAGCAATATTGGCGTCATGAGACTATTAGACAGTCATTTACATTCTAGAGAAGCAGACTGAATTTCTGTTTTCAAATCACATTCAGGAGAGTGATTTCTTATTTCCCTTATCATTCATATTTGACTTCAACACCTTGTAAACCCAGAAATATGATTATTAGTAGGCCAGTGAAAGTGCCAGTAAGCTAGAGTGAAGGTTCAATAGAATTCAGGAGTGAATGAATCCAAACTCCTTCATGTTAATGCTTCATTACATTATGCTGTAGCTCTCCATTCATGTCTTTAGTAATGTCTCCTTCCTTCCAGCCCTTCGTCATCCATGACATCAAGACCCTGACAGCGGGCCAGTACTTTGTCAACAGCAGGCAGCTTCCCAACCTGGATTCCCTGAGGCTGCTGCCTCACCTGGCCCCCCCTCCTCCCTCCTCCCAGGAGCCCGCGGGAGAGCTGGCGCTCTCCTTCTTCTGTAGGGTGCAGCAACGCACTGCCGAGGCCGTGTGTGAGGTCACAAAGTTTGCTAAAAGCATCCCGGGGTTCACGGAGCTGGACATGAACGATCAGGTGACCCTGCTGAAGTACGGGGTCATTGAGGTGATGATGGTCATGCTGGCGCCACTCATGAATAAAGACGGCATGCTGTTCGCCTACGGACAGATCTTCTTAACCCGGGAGTTCCTCAAGAGCCTGAGGAAGCCCTTCGGTGAGATGATGGAGCCCAAGTTTGAGTTTGCGGTGAAGTTTAATGTGCTGGAGCTGGACGAATGTGACATGGCGCTCTTCCTTGCGGTCATCATCCTCAGCGCAGGTCATTGTTTATTCATTTGAATTATATTTGTTTGAATATGTTTGTAGGACATTTCTGTTTTATTGGTATAATAATTTAGAAGATTTATAAGATAATTTATATGGATTCTAGATAGATAGAGATTGACAGAAAGGATGGTTGAGAGAGAGGAGGGATGACATGTAGGATTGGTCGATGGCCGGAATCAAACCAGGGACCCTGCAATTACGTGGCCAGCGCCTTAGTGAGATACGCGCCCCAGACGCCCCATATTTCTTATTGTTCTTTTTTGAGTCAGGCATTTACATTTTTACTGGATAGAGATAATGAAGAAAGACAGTAAAGTAAGGAGTAGAGGGTGTATGCCGACATGGGCATATGTGTGCACTGTAGGCCGTGGTGCTAGACCACTGGACCACCCCAGGCCACTCATTTTCATAGTTAAAGCAAAAAATTATGAATACATAATGAGATGGTCTACTGCGCATGTAAAAGCTAGATTTAAAATGGAGGGTTTTGCAATTACTCCGAGATTCTGCCCTGAATTTCCATCCGTTATAATATAATGTGTTGGTGAAAAACAGACAATGTCTTGAATAAGCAATTCATGCAATAGGCTAAAGTGTAAAAAGAAAAAAACAGGACCAGCTCCACGGGTGTAGGTTTGATTTTAAATGTGGGGGGGGACACCTTTGATCGGGGCAATTCTTTGAGCAATAAAAAAATATAGTTTCAACTGGCCTTGAATTTCAACATAGCTGGCCTAAATAATGAACAACATGTACACTGTTTATTCAACAGTGGTTAATCCATCCCCATACTGTCTTATTCCAGAATTGTTTGAATGAATAAGAACAACTACTATTCTATGGTATTTATTGACCAATTCCCTCAAAGAAAGTCATGTATTTACTCACTCCTTCTTCTCCTCTCTCTTCCCACATCCCCCCTCGTCCCCCTCTCCTCCCACTCCTCCTATCGTGGTTGTTTTAGACCGCCCTGGCCTGGTGAACGTCAAGCCCGTTGAGGAGCTCCAGCAGACGGTACTGCAGGCCCTGGAGCTGCAGCTGAAGACCTTCCACCCAGACTGCCCGCAGCTCTTCGCCAAGTTGCTGCAGAAGATGACGGACCTGCAGCCGCTGGTGGCGGAACACGTCCGCCTCATCCACCTGCTCAAGAAGACGGAGCTGGAGCAGTGTCTGCACCCGCTGCTGAAGGAGATCTTTAGTGACCTGTATTGCAATTCTCAGTTCGTAGAGCACGGCGCTAACGATGCTTAAGGTTGTGGGTTCGATTCCCGCCGGGACCGTATATACTGAACAATGTATTTGGCATAATATTACATATTATATTACCTCACCCGCGTGGTGTTGGACAAGACAGCAAGCTCACTGTGATTGATATATGCCTTTAAGTGTTTAAGTGTGTTTATTATTAACAATTCTTCAAGCCCTTTGGTCTTCATCAGTTTAAACCCATAGTGATCTGTCAGGCTTCAGGAAAGACCTCTCATGAACCGACCTGCACTTCAGAGAGAAGACAGACCCCAGACGATGTCTTCTCCTGGGGCTGGGTCTAGAACTATGTAGAACAAAGAAAGTGGAGGCTGGGGGAGGTAGAAATAGCAGGATGGGCTCATTGTAATGCATGGAATGGAATAAGGAATGGTATCAAAACACATAATTGATACCAATCCCTATTCCATTCCATGCATTACAATGAGCCCATCCTCCGATTTCTACCTCCACTAGCCTCCCCTGGTGGAACACCTCACTGCCACTGTAGTTACTACAGCTACCCCATTTTCTTCCTCTATGCTTTTTGACTGAAAAGGAAAAGGAAATAGGAAAGACTTTACTTAAGAGCAACTGCATCATACTAAAATAGTTTAAGTATTTGAAAGATATCAGATACGGTATATTCCTTTGAAAAACTCTGCTAGCACTCGGTTAATGGAATTGATTTGTTCTATGCATGCTCTTGTCTTTGAAGTAAATGTATCTAAATACAGTATGTGCCAATATGCATATAATGCTATATTCTTGCCCAACATGTATGATCTATATATAGTTGTTATATATATATATATATATATATATATATATATATATATATACAGTACAGGCCAAAAGTTTGGACACACCTTCTCATTCAATGCGTTACCTTTATTTTCATGACTATTTGGTACATTGTAGATTCTCACTGAAGGCATCAAAACTATGAATGAACACATAGGAATTATGCATTTAACAATAAAGTGTGAAATAACTCTAAATATGTCTTATATTTTAGATTCCTCAAAGTAGCCACCCTTTGCTTTTTTGTTGTTAATAAAATATATAATAATAATATTAAATATAATATGTGTTAATAATAATATGTTATTATATATATATAATATTATTATTATATATTTTATTAACAACAACAACAAATTATTTTATTAACAACAAAAAAGCAAAGGGTGGCTACTTTGAGGAATCTAAAATATAAGACATATTTAGAGTTATTTCACACTTTTTTGTTAAGTACATCATTCCACATGTGTTCATTCATAGTTTTGATGCCTTCAGTGAGAATCTACAATATAAATAGTCATGAAAATAAAGGAAACACATTGAATGAGAAGGTGTGTCCAAACTTTTGGCCTGTACTGTATATATATATATATATATATATATATATATATATATATATATATATATATATATATATATATATATATATATATATAACAATTGCTTTGCCATGTAAATTACTCCTGTGTCACAGGTTTTCAAAGCTAATATCCCTCCTGTTGAGTAAATAAAAGCAGCTTAATGTTGCCATCTGGTGGTGACTATGTTATACAAACAACATGCTTTATTATTATGCAATATCGGCTGTGATGTTGTATACCCTTCTGTCTGCTGCCTCGTGAACTTCCAAGTGACATTATTGTCATAACATTTTTTCTCCTTCAAAAGTGACATGTGAGAGATGAGAGAAAAAAGTGCAACAAATCAGTGTCAGAATGTTTTTTAATAGCCAGCCAATGCTTAATGCAGTCTTTAGTCAAGCACAGACTGACTGACAGACTGAATGATTGACAGACTGACAGGTTTTGGTGGAGTTTGAGTGCACAGTCTTTAAATGGCTCAACCTTGAGCTGTATTTGTGTTTTGTTTGCGAGTGTTTGTGAGGCTTTCATCGGGGGCATGGGGGAAGGACATCAGCTTAAGGGATCAAACACCCTACTGGGAGTGACTGTGTCCCTGTGTCCATGAGCAACTGTCACCATGCCCGTGGCTGTTCCTGTCCCCCTGGAACCTGTCCTCTGCAGAACACATGCCTCCATCGCCATGTCTCTGAGCACAGAATAGCGTGAGTGTGTGTGTGTGTGTGTGTGTGTGTGTGTGTGTGTGTGTGTGTGTGTGTGAGAGAGGGCCTATGTGTATGTGTGGAGGAGTTTGTGTGTGTTGTATGAGGTGAGCACACACAAGCACAATTGGCAGCGATAGCATAGCATCCCCTGTAAAGATGCTGTTCAAGCAGACAGACACAGACAGACACATCATTATAGTACATCCACCAGGTGGCAGAGTTCTCTAGGTTGGGTCAGAGTTGTATACATTTTTCTATTGATTGTTTTGGTACTGTACTTTTATTTTTGATCCATCTCCGAGGCCTGACTGAAAGCCGAAATAGAAAAGTCATCATCACAGACATCAACACTATACAGAAATATAAGCCAAAGGGGTCAGCAGATGTCTTTGGTCTTGAGTTTCAGTACTTTCGATGACACCAGTGCTATTTTTCCCCATCACAAAGCTTTTTTTGAGACTAGATTTTTTTGGCGTGATTTCAGAGAGGGGTAAAGAAAAAACCCAAATGATCACACTGTGTCATCAGTCCTGTGCTAGGGTCAGATGACCAACAAAGAGGAAAGAAACATCACAACCCAATATTAGGAAATTCATAACATCAGCCCTGTGTCACACAGAATCCACACAAATAGCTACTTGTATTTTTCACTTTGTACTTTGTGGGTACTCTCTCTAGCTGAGTCATGTCAAGTTGTCTTGACCAACAAATTGCACAAGCGCTTTGTTGACATTTTCTTTAATCAAACTGTTTGGTCATGGTAACATTTGTCTTTCCCCGAATTTGGTATATTGTTTTTCCCATGAGCTTGCCAATGGCTGTAGAGCACATAGTGACATTGGCCAATGGTAGAATCTCCCAATGGCGTGTCTGGACTGGTCCCACTGTAAGGTTGCACCATACTGCTACTGCAACAGCAAACATTGCACCCAGCCACAAAGTCTTGCGCATGTACGGGATCCCCACTGAGCAGTAATGCACAGAGAGAGGCAGCAGCATACAGTGTGATGGTTTACATCAGAGACAAGTCTTTCATGCTACTCCCATGGGCCACTGACCCTGAATCACCACCTTCTCTAGGCCTGCTGGTTGTTGTTTACGTTGTGTCAGGTCTCCCACATTAGCCGGTTAGCTCTTTAAAGTGGTGTTGCGATTAACATGTTCTCTGTAAGGATTAACGGTGTGTGAAACAGTATAAGCATGGACCATTAAGGTACGGTTACAGGCACAGCTTTAATGTGATCAGTGATTACACTTTCTTGACCGGTCAAAGGACTGAATACAAACTCCTTATCCCTGAACGATAAACAAGTTTAACTTAATTTTTATTAAAATAACATGGAATAAACATTACCACCGAGTTTACAATAAAATGTTTAACCTCCTGAAAGAGACGTGGCAGACAAATGCAAATTAGATTTCAAATCATTTTAAATATTAAAGAATGCCTGATATCCAGCGTGTGATGACGAACCAGAGTGAAGGCTGATTAAAATGAGCGCCCAACTACTGATCAGGACACTCAAAGCCATGAACCCATCCTCTGGTCCACGGAAACATAACCATCACTTTTGTTAAAATGTGCAAATTAAAATGATTTTTCCTCAATCCCTCATGCTTAACTGTCTGACAGGCTATATTTTTCCAGAATGATAAAAGAAAAAAAAAAGAATAAAAAGCAATTGTATGAAGACGAAGGCAACTGATACTCATTTCATATCTCTATTCCGATCCTATTTAAGACGATGTACAATCAAATACTCTTGTGTGACAGATGGATTGCAAGCTGCTTGTTTTTGATAGTCATAGGAGGTGAAGTCATGTCTTGGTCCAGGCTTCAGTTCCTCTCCGGGCAGGTAAGCATAAGAGGTCCTGTTCATTCGAAAACAAGGACGGATAGACGGACGGACAGAAAGGTGTGCTTCCCGTCTCATCTCGCCTCGTCTCATCTCATCTCATCTCACAACTCGACAGCCGTTTCTCTCAGGCATCTGTGCTCCTGTGTCCCCTTGGTAGGTTGCATTATCACATATTTACACAGTTCACAAACTCAATTCCTACTTTGTACATTGCACCCATATTACCAATGGGGAAGATTAGGCTTCTGTGTCTGAAGAAGAAGAACCTTTGGGTGGTTGGTTCCTACACTGGCCACCAAAGGTACATCCAGCCTAAAGGAAGGAGGCTCTGTGCTCTGACCTCCACATCAGAAGGTTCTCCACTGGCATCGAATCGCATGTTGATCCCCATCCACAGTCACCACGTAGAGGCCTCGTCCTCACTCTCCCTCTCTCTCTCCCTCCCTCCTCTTTCTCAACACCGAAGATATTTGGTGTGTGTGTGTGTATGTGTGTGTGTGTGCTATTGTGGAACAGGAGTAGAGTGGCAGGTTGTCTGTCTGTATGGCGCAGTAGCAGGGAGAGGAGGAGAGGGCAGTGCTAGAACACAGGCAGTCTGGTAGAGGTCAGAGAGAAGGCGTTGATGTCCTCAGTGTGAGAGGCCCTGTGCAGTGAGGGTTCCGAGGTACTGCGGTTGATCTTAGGAAGCGAATGCTGGAGCAACTCGATCGATGACAGGATCTAGAGAAACAGCAGGGAGAAAACGAGAGAGGAACCAATCACGAAGTGAACACTTCCCAGTACATCTGTAGGTCAATGATTAACAAGACAGCTGCTGTGGGCTGGGGTGGTCCAGCGGTCCAGCGCCATAACCTACGGTGCACACAATATGCCCATGTCGACATGGGTTCGAATCCGGCCCATGCCCTTCTGACATACCCTCTCTTCCTTACTTCCTGTCTTCCTTACTTCCTTTACTGTCTCTATCCAATAAAAACTGAAAAGAAATACCCCAAAAAATAACCTTAAAAAAACGAACAAGCCAGCTGGTCAAGCAGTGGTGTACCTGGGGGAACAGTGGCCTTTCGTCCTTCAGCTTCTTGATGCAGTCGGCCACCAGCCTTTTCATGGCTTTGGGTGCACTCTTATAGAGCTTGCTGAGGTCTGGTGACAGGTAGCAGCGGCCCACCATGAAGATGATCTGGGAGAGTGAGACAAGAGACAAGAAGTGAGGTTGCGTTGTCTGTCTGTGGAGGGTGCGTTGTGTCTGTGGAGTGTGCGTTGTGTCTGTGGAGGGTGCGTCGTGTCTGTGGAGGGTGCGTCGTGTCTGTGGAGGGTGCGTCGTGTCTGTGGAGGGTGCGTTGGGGATGTGGAGGGTGCGTCGGGGCTGTGGAGGTCCCAGTGAGTCCACTACTGCATGTTTGCGCACTACTGCTTGTTTGCACAAGACCTATTGCCCTTGTTCTGTACCATACCATACAGTACATCATAACAGTACTTGTACTCTGTGCAATGACAATAAAGTCGATTCTAATCTAATCATGTGTGATTTGAGACAGTTCCATTGTGTGCCTACCAGCCAGGACATCTTTATCACATACAAGCAATCAGTCATATCGGTGGTTCTCGGGGACAGGAGAATCTGAGGACAATGGTAATGGGGTCAATCGTAATGGCAGCTTTAAAGTAGTTATTGTGACCGCTACTTCTAAAAAAGTGTCACTGACTATGGCACTCCGAAACAATGATTACATGGGAGGGAATACAGGGAGACCAATGCCAAAACAACAAACAGACAAGGGGACTGGAGTGCTGTGCCTGCCAGACCTGAAGCGTGATGTGCACACACGCACGCCTAAAATTAGGCCAGTTGCTCCAGGGTGATGCAGTCCCACAATCGTGGGCCTTGGGCCAGGCCCACAAACCTCTCAGACAGTGACCCAGAGCCCCTCTAACCCCCTGGTCAAGTTAGACAGACAGACAGACAGACAGACTGACTGACACACAGACACACACACACACACACACACACACACACACACACACAAACTGCAGCAGGAAGAGACACGCACCCTCCCAGTGACAGTTAGGTCTTTATATATTTGGACTCTGACATAATGTTTTTTATTTTTAGCTGTTTACAAAAACATATTCAAGTTACAGTTATAGAATGAATATGGGCTTGAAGTGCAGACTCTCAGCTTTAATTTGAGGGTATTCACATCCAAATTGGAGGGAGGAATTTTAGGAATTACAGGTCTTGTGGCCCCCTCTTTTGTCCAAAAATAATTGCACAATAGAATCAACAACTGTTTCATGGACAGATCTGGGCTATTCCTTTGTTATTTCTTTATCAGTTAAGCAGGTAAAAGGTCTGAGTGGCATTTGAGCGGCAAAAGTGTGGCATTTGCATTTGGAAACTGTTGCTGTGAACGCACAACATACGGTCAAAGGATCTCTCAATGCAAGTGAAACAGGCCATCCTTAGGCTGCAAAAACAAACAAAGAAATCCATCAGAGAGATAGCAGGAACATGAGTGGCCAAATCAACAGTTTGGTACATTCTGAGAAAACAAACGCACTGGTGAGCTCGGCACCACAAAAAGGCCTGGACATCCACGGAAGACTACCATGGTGGATGATCGCAGGATCCTTTATGTGGTAAAGAAAAACCCCTTCAAAACATCCAGCCATGTGAAGAACAGTCTCCAGGAGGTAGGCATATCATTATCCGAGTCTACCATAAAGAGAGGACTTCACAAGAGCAAACACAGAGGGTTCACCACAAGGTGCAAACCACTCGTAAGTCTCAAGAATAGAAACACCAGATTAGACTTAGCCAAAAAACATCTAAAAAAGCCAGCCTGGTTCTGGAACAGCATTCTTCCGACAGATGAACCTGTACCAGGCGTGGAGCGGCTCATGATCCGAAGCATACCTGTTAAACAGGGTGGAGGCAGTTTGATGGAATAGGCATGCATGGCTTCCAATGGCACTGGGTCACTAGTGTTTGTTGATGATGTGACAGAAAAACATCAGCAGACGGATGAAGTCTGAAGTATTAAGTGATATACTGCCTGCTCAGATTCAGCATAGTTGATTGGACGGCGCTTCACAGTACAGATGGACAATGACCCAAAACATACTGCGAAAGCAACCCAGGTTTTTAAGGCAAAGAAGTGGAATATTCCGCAATGGCCAAGTCAATCACCTGATCTCAACCCAAACAAGAATGCACCCCACTTGCTGAAGACAAAACTTAAGGCAGAAAGACCCACGAACAAACAACAACTGAAGACAGCTGCAGTAAAGGCCTGGCAAAGGACATCACAAAGGAGGAAACCCAGCATTTGACGATGTCCATGGGTTCCAGACTTCAGGCAGTCATTGCCTGCAAAGGATTCTTGACGGCAAGTATTAAAAATGAACATTTTATTTATGATTATGTTAATTCGTCCAATTACATTTGAGCCCCTGAAAATTGGGGACTGTGTATAAAAATGGTTCCAATTCCTAAATGTTTTTGTTCAACCCCTTGAATTACAGCTGAAAGTCTGCACTTCAATCGCATCTCGATTGTTTCATTTCAAAACCATTTGTGGTGGCGTACAGAGACTAAATTATGGGAATTATGTTGGACAGTGTCACTGTCCAAATATTTCCGGACCTAACTCTATTTGATTTGCCATAACTCAACAAGGCTTGACGGGTCTGGGGCCTGTAGATCTGACAGCAGTGGTGATACAGAGAAATGGCATTGGTTCTGAGGTGGTTCTTTTGGCTGCATGGCACGGCTTACCTGGTCTCTGTTTGCTATCTGGGAGTATGGAAGCTCCCCTGTCATCAGCTCATACAGAACAACGCCATAGGCATACACGTCTGACTGGAAACTGTACGGGTTGTTATCCTGCATTCGGATGACTTCAGGAGCCTGAGGAGAGTGAGGAAAGAAAAAAAGACATGTTTCTCAAATCTTGGGGCCATAATCTCTCTATTATAAGTGGGACTAAATGGCCATCTCTAGGACCCAATGGTCATCTCTCACAGCGAGTATTATTCACCAACAGTAAATAATGAAGTTCCACAGATATAAAGACGTTCGCTTACTCTCGTTCCCTCAGTCCCAACCAACACTGTTACTGTATCCACACACACAGACACAGACACAGACACACAGAAACACACACAGCTCTTCCTACTGACCATCCACAGTATGGACCCAGAGGGCTGCTCCACCTGGTGAGACCCGCTCCACCGGGCTTTGACCGTGGCCAGACCAAAGTCCCCGATCTTCACCGTCAGGAGCTCGTGCAGGAAGATATCTACACGCTAACGTCAAGGAAGCAGAGCTACTGGATGACAGAGACGCACTACTGCTGGAACAAACCCATCCCTGGTTCCATACAGCATGTGAGTTTCATTCCAACACACTCTCTCATTCTCTCTCTCTCTCTCGCACACACAAAACACACGCACGCACGCACACACACACACACGCACACACGCACACACACACAAACACACAAACACTTCTCTTTTCGGTATTGTCCTACAACACTGCACGGTTGAAGAAAAGGATACTGTTTGACTTCATGTCACGGTGGATGATGTTCTTTGCGTGCAAGTAGCTGGTGGAAGAAATGCAATCGTGATTAACTTCGGAGACGTTGTGTTTACATTACATGTGAAGCATTGACATCCATTCCAGTGGAAACTTCTGAAAGTTCTGGTGAGGACTCCCTCCATGCCCTGTGCCCTTTGTAGATGTATCATTTACTGTGCATGTGAAGCACCTGAATGTGAATACACTACTGTTGTCACTTTTTTATGACTATATTATTATATTGTTTTACGGATTGTGGATTGCTGTCGACGGTTGTTGAGCGAGGAGCAAGATCCCAAAGCATTTCACTATGTCAATAGGGCGTCAATGTCAATGCGATGTACGTGACAAATACAATTTGACTCGGTTTTGGGGGGGGGGATTTGATCGACATCCATGCTAGTGGAAAGTGGCCCGGCATCCCTTTAAGGCTAGAGGCGGTCTAAAGCTGTGGTGAGGACTCACTCCATGCCCTGGGCGGTCTGCCTGGCGATGTCAATGAGCTGCAACATCTGGAAGTTGGTCTCCTGGACGTGGAGGTGTTTGTAGAGGCTGTTACCGTCACACCACTGGGTTACTATGGCCAGGTTGTCCTTCGTCATGTAGCCCATGAACAACAGGATGTTGACATGTCGGGTCTTCCTGCAGCCAGAAAGAGGAAGAGGAAATCGACCACAACAAAGATAATCAGATAACGACCTCTGCACGGAGACGAAGCACCACTAACTCATGCGCACGTCTGTCTGCTGCGGCTCTTCGGCTCTGTCGTGATGAACATCCTGGAGGAGGAAACTTGGTCACCGCAGCCATCCCTTGTGTTTTATCTCTTACCTCAGGACCGCCACCTCGTTACGGAAGGCCTGGAACTGCTCTGGCGTGGGGTCCATCACCTTCAGGATCTTCACGGCCACGTCGCCTGCAGGAGCCAAACAAGTTAGGCTCAAGAGCTACGCTAGCTACCTGCAGGAGCCAAACAAGTTAGGCTAAAGAGCTACGCTGCTAAGCGGCTCCAAGCCACAGCCTCGTGTATCATCCCCATCACCCCCTGTACAGTTTCTCTACTATAAATATATATATTTTAAACATTTAAAATAAAATGTGTAAAAGTTATTGTTCCTTCTTCTAGCATGGTAACTGCCAATGGCCCCATGTCATTGCATAGATGACTTATTTTTTCTTTCTTTTTTTACGATGACTGATAATAGATTATCACTTACTTAGACAAACGTATTTGTTGTAAGTCGCTTTGCAAAAAGGCGTCTGCTAAATGTCTAAAATGTAAATATGACAGTTCTACAAGCCTTCACATAGAGGAAGCATTGCTCACCGTGCCATTTCCCTTTGTATACTGTTCCAAAGGAGCCGGAGCCGATGCAAGAGTGTAGAACCACCTCACTGGCCTCTATCTCCCAGTAGTAATTGGAGTCACGTTTGTCCCTGGGCCTCTGCAGGTAAACAGTTAAAATCATCCTGAGTTCTTGAGAAAGACAGCAAAAGTGACAAGCAAACACAATACAGTACTCTTATCCAGGGCAAAGTATGTGTACACGACACACACACACAGACACAGACACAGACACAGACACAGACACAGAGACAGACACACACACACACACACACACACACACACACACACAGACACGCAGACACACACAGACACACACAGACACACACAGACACATACAGACACATACAGACAGACACACACCCACAGTATGACGTACGATTTTGTGTTTCTCCTGAGTGTTGAAGGACGGAGCCCTCTCTCGTTGGGCAGGTGCTGGGGTTTTGGACTGGGACCAGCCCGTGGGGCTTGGGCTGGGAGAACTCCCCCCTAGGAAGGGGAAATGGTCCAACGTCATTTAGCATGCTAAGTTCTGGGAAAAAGTGTCCTTGTGGTATTTAATGCATGTTAGTTTTTCCTGTAAATGTTCCTCTGTGGCTCAGTTGGTAGAGCGTTGCGTCAGCTAAATGGCACATTATATATATATATATATATTATTATTATTATTATTATCATGTTTAGCAGAAACGGAGCTACCAAGGCAGTGTTAGTTAGGAGTGTTATATGGAAATGAATACTAAATAAGCAGGGTTTTCCCAGCATTATGGATCAACTTACCCGAGTCATGACCGCGCATTGCATCCTGAAAAAAAATCAAAAACAGGAGGAAAATGCACAGTCAGATTTGACAAATAACAAAACAGCAGCCAGTCATTCAACCGGCGTCTACCAATTATCCACTTGGAATGGTGAAAAACCGTGAAATGACGTGGATAGTCCACGTTGGCATGCCATCATGTTGCTTGTCACACAGCACTCAGCGCCTCCGCCTCCTAACCTTGTCCTTCTCTGGGCTCTCTGATGCCGCCTCAACAAAAGAGGTGGAGAAGCGAATAATACCTACTCTCCTCTTCAACCAGAACCTCCGGCACCAGGAGCTAGGAGAGGCATTCAGGCAGTCTAGCTACTCCCCACCACAGCACCACACAACAGGACATTCACCACAGGGAGGGAAAGGGAGACACAGTGAAGGAGAGGAAAGGAAAGGAAAGGAGGAGGGGCAGGAGAGTGAGCTACCCGTGTGTCCATTAAAAAAGAAAAAGAAAAGGTGCATTCATAATGGGACCATTAGGCACAGTGTTACAATTCTAATTGTATTAAAGTACTTTTGGTACTTCGATGGTGATCAGAAATGAACAACTAAGTGCAGTATAGAATAGTTGAAAGGAGAATAGTCATAAGATAATTGAAGGTATCACACTGCAAATCAATCTGTACCCAATCCAGGTTGGGTTACTTAATTGAGAGAGAGAGAGAGGGAGAGGGAAGGAGAGAGAGAGATGGGCAGAAGTGCGCCAGTGGAGGATGGTTGGGATTCTTGGTGTGTAAGAGGGGCAGATCAGTCTTGGGCAGGTGGTTATTTTAAGAGAGGGCTGCCTAGACCACCAGGACTATCCTGGGGGGCCTGTATGGTGTGCTGTTACCTCGATCATGCTGCTGTCGACGGGCATGGTGGTGCTGACCATGTGGACGTTGGGAGTTGAGGTGGAGCGTTGTCTATGGGACAGAGCGCCCCCTGTGGATGGGTAGGGAGCAGTGTAGTTGAAGGCGTGAGGGGTTGAGTAGCGGTGCAGAGAGCTGGAGGCAAAAACAAGCAGGGCCAACATGAGAAATACAGTCACTGAACACAACTCACCAAAGCAGAATCTAAAATCAATGTACATCATCTAAAATGCCGTTGAACTAAATGTGTTGTCCTAACAGTAATTTCATTAACAGTTCTGACACATTATACACGTGTATAGCAACTTTAAATCAGTCACACGTGGGTGTGGTGGGATAGCAGCTTGTGGGTTTCATTTCTGCCATTTTGTGTAATTTTTCCCAGGCACACACCCCCCACAATATGACACAGTCAGACGCCAGTTTCTGTTTTAGGCGGTGAGAGTTTGGCACCATCTCACCATCTATCTATAACTCAAGAAGAAGTAACTTTTGCCAGAATAAGTATGGTCGATTAAGTTCAGGAAGACGTCCAGATTATACAAAGTTCAATGGTAAGACCTGTTTTCTAGGGAAGTGTTGCCAAGTGCCAAGTATTGGCTAAGAAGTTACAATGCTGACAAGTCAAAGTCGGTATAAATCTCAAAACAATCCGCATAATTCAACCCACAGAGCAGACTATAACACCCCAGAATCTTGAATGGAGGCGTTTGATTTTTGCTATTATGGGAGATGGAAGTTGACCACAGTAAAAGGCTGTGCTGATGTTGGTCTTGGTTGATTGCTACAGAGTGGACGGCGATTGTGCTGCGCCCGTGCTGTGAATGTGGGACTCCATTTGAGTGAGCAGGGCCGATATTACACCACACTTCAGTCCCTGTGTTGTACACTCCATGAGTATAATTCCCCTTTCTGGCAAAGCAGGACTTTGTTTCAAAAGAGCAATGGAGATTGCCCTGCACGGAACAACTCTGTACATAATACTGTGAGAGAGCTCATTTGGCAGCTATCAGAGTGCTTTTAAATGGTTATAAGTGCTCCTGAAACAACAGTCTCTTTTCACGCCTCTGGTTACATCAGCCGCCTGGACTGGTGAACCTGCCTAAAGCCGAAGACCTAATCAAAAGCGGGAATTAAATTCAGTTTAAGGCCAAGGTTAAGGTGCTTTACTGCTTCCTGCTGCCTCAGCTCAGGCATGACAACTAAACTAATCTTACAGTGGTCTGCTGTTACTGCGGCAACGACGCCTCACGTTACCTAAACAGCAGCCAGTGGGAACCAGCGTTTACCCAGGGGTCTGGTGAGGCCAGGCTAGGAGGAGGGTGTGGGGGGCCTTACCTGGTGGGGAATCGGGACAAGGATTCTCTCATTCGCCGAGACGTCAGAGGGGGAAGAGATGGACCACCGCTTTCACCTGATATAGGGAACAACCTAGAGATAGAGACAGAGAGAGAGAGAGAGAGATAGAGACACACAGAGAGAGAGAGAGAGAGAGAGACAGACAGACAGACAGAGCGACAGAGAGAGAGAGAGAGAGACAGAGAGAGAGACAGAGAGAGAGAGAGAGAGACACAGACAGAGAGAGAGACAGAGAGAGAGAGAGAGAGAGAGACAGAGAGAGAGAGAGAGACAGAGAGAGAGAGAGAGAGAGAGACAGAGAGAGAGACAGAGAGAGAGAGAGACAGAGAGAGAGAGACAGAGAGAGAGAGACAGAGAGAGAGAGAGAGAGACAGAGAGAGAGAGAGAGAGAGAGAGAGAGAGAGAGAGAGAGTCTGTGTGTTTATATGGTGGGAAACAACGACCAGCTTGACATTCTGAGAAACAAAGATACTTGAAGGGTACAAAGAGGTACGATAAAAGCCCCACGGGAACATAATCTCTTCATTGTCACTGATATCCATCTACAGCTTGTTGTTAGGTCTGCATGCAAAATGATGCTCTACGCTCAGTGCAAGTATGCAAAGCCTATGTGCATGAGCTGGGACGACGCTAGTCAAGCAGACGAACCGCACAGATTCAAAAGGCCGCTTCCCTCCTCTTACCCTGACATGGTTTGGCAATGCAGTTGGCACAATGCAGTTAATACATGCTCATTCATCATCATGTTGAATTGAATTCATCTTTAACTATTCCCATTCTTTGAATGTCCTTTATACTGTTCATTTCCCCCCAATGCAATATTCCTACATTTTCCTGAATTCAAATGATTGAATAAAAACAGTTAGGTGTCAGAAGTCATTTGATCCTTTGCTCTGTGCTACAGGGGAGACTTACAGGAGCTGTCTGATGTTGCTCCAGTCCACACACATCGTGGGCACTTTGGTGCTGCAATGCTCATGGAATTTGTAGCCGCATGTTTGGCACCGGAAACCGTTCAAAAGAAACTTCTGGCATATATCGCAGAAGGCCAATTTGAGAAATGTTTTCCGAACCTGGGGGGTGAGAGGGGAGAACAAAGTGTTTATTTACTTTCCAGGCAGTGCTTAATGGCACTTTGGCTGTTGTGAGTGAGTGGTATGAATGACTGGACAAATTATTTCAGGCACTCACAAAATTGTGCGTCGTCAAGGGTACATGGTCTAAGACTTCCACCAGCAGTTCTTCCCCAATCAGCGAGGTAGGGTCAGTGTTCCAATCCATACGGGACTTTTTACTGTTAGGAATAAAAAAAAGAGACATTCAGTGAGGAAAGAAAAAAACACACTTGTTTTTGATACTTTGAGGACCGACTGTACAATAACATCCCTCTGATCCAAACCCCCTCCTCTCCTCTCCTCTCCTCTCCTCTCCTCTCCCCTCCCCTCCCCCCTTCTCCTCTCCTCTCCTCCCCTCCCCTCCCCCCTTCTCCTCTCCTCTCCTCTCCTCTCCCCTCCTCTCCCCTCCTCTCCTCTCCCCTCCCCTCCCCTCCTCTCCCCTCCCCTCCATTCCCCTCCTCTCCTCTCTAGCCAGGGCTCACCTCCTCTGTCCAGGGTGCAGACGGAAGACAGCGCAGCATTCAGGCTGAAGGCCACGCACTTTCAGGGCCTTGATCAGGCAGCTGTGCAACGTCATACCTGGCTTCACATTCACCTGGGGGGTGGGGGGGGGGCATAAACAAACACACACACAACTGTATTAACACACTCATTAGTTTTTAATTCACGTCACGTCTGGGATATTTGGATGCTGGGATGTTTAGGCAGACTGTACTTAAATGGCAGCCGTAAGCGGTCTCCTGGAGCGTGCTTACATCTCTCTCTCTGTCTCTCCTCCTGTGTGTGTATGTGTGTGTGTGTGTGTGTACACTGACCACAGTTCGCTGCTGGTTGGGGAGGTAAACCCGGATGGTGCCGCTCGTCTTGGAGTCTGGGATCTTGCTGTCGTCTGAGGAGCGCCGGCGCTGGTAGGGGAAGCCCTGGACCATGGTGGGCGAGAGGCAGGGGCCCTCAAACACAGAGTCCTTCATGCCAAAGCCGTTGCTAATGGTCTTCCACGCTCCCTGGAGGTGCTCCATTAGCAAAAGCAAGTGCTCTCAATGGTCTGTGACAGGGGGGGAGAGAGAGAGGGAGTTTCAGCCAGCTAGTTTGGACAGCTTTTCCTAATGGACTCTTCTGTTATCGATAACCCTTCATCTCTGCACAGCCGAAATTTGTCGATTTACACGTGACCCAAATAATGTTTTGTGGTAAGGACGATATTAAAATGATATTAAAATGCAACCAAAGTATTACATATACTGTAAACACAGCAAACTGTCTACCATCAGAATCCCAATGATTACTGGCATTCATTTGGCAACGCTTTGTGCTTATATTATTGGGCTCAGTGGCCAAAAATCACAACCTTTGTTTTCCTTAGACGGTCCCATTGTTCTATAACCTACAATCTCAGAGCTAAACCTCAAATGAACTTGCTGCATGCATATATATATAATACAGACATAGCTTTCCAGAGTGAAAGTAACAGCTTGCAGTTTTCCCCCAACCCACTCAGTGTGGAGGATGGACACAAACTAATCCACTCTGTCCTGGAGAATCTCAGGCCACACCAGAGTTCAACCCTGTTATTTACAGTATGTGCTTCCAACAGATGTTTTCGTCTGCAGACAGAGACAGTTCAGAAGTCTTCTAAGACTTTAAGACATTGAATGTGAATGTGAACTATGAAGATATGTGCACATTGGTACTCACATTTTGTTGAGAGCAAGACATGGTGAAAAGGTTAACGGGTTGTTTCAGGATAACAAAAAAACTATGGAAGTGATGGGGCCTCAAAAATGTTTGCCAACATTTGTGGTGGCCAAATCAACTCAAAGCAACTTCTAACCATGTCACAGACTTAATTTGAGGTGATTGTGGCCACACATGCTGAACTTTTTAAAGTTAGTACTGGCTATTTAAACAACTCTGAACCACGTAGTAAAGTTTCCCCTGGCCCATACACGTCTTTCAAGGTAAGGAACCACCTGACTATGAGTTGAAAGACTGTGCACCAACCCTTTAACCATAACAGTCAGTTTTGCTCCAAAATCAGACCGTACACCAAATGAGTACAAATCTTCACTGTTAGTCACTATTTTATACTACATGCAAATACAAAATACCTGATGACTATAGAATAAAAGAGAACAGTTGATAAAGTTAATGATTTCAAGAACCTATTTACTACATACGGCTCCCAAGTCTGTTATGTTTTCAAGTGCCACACAAACACTGTATATATGTCTGTAGGTTCGGCCTTGTCTCTCTCCTCTTTCTCTCTCACTTCTGTGAAGGCAGAACTTTACACAAAGAACAGCTACTATTGCAGAGATGATTGACTATAGTAGTAAACTTTAACCCCACTAGGTTCACATCACACAACACACAAGCAAGCGCTTATTCAAAGCCATACCAGACATTGTGTAGTTGCGCCCACCAAGCCCCAAAAGTTGTGTTCAAATATAATCTATCCAGGAAGTGGCAACACCAGCCACAGTTCCAACGCAACAGCATTTTCGCAGAATCCCTATAAGCAGGCTTTGGCACTTCTCATTCATACTCCTCTTGCTTCACACATACCTGACCTAATTTGATCAGCCTGACAAAAGTGTATTGCAACAAAGTGTTGACAATATCATAGAAGGATATTCATCATTACAAACACAAACAGAGTCAAAGATTATTCCAAAAATATCACTGCATTTGACTATAGCCTAACTTGGTATAATCAAACACACATGGACTTAGACATGGAGTTTAGACAGCGGACTAGAGTGACAATATGCATTAAAATGGCCAACTCTGCAAGTAGAATAACTGGTCATCAGGACACATGATGATGTTTTGGGAAAGAACACCTGCCTTGAAGACAAGTTGTGTCCCAGTTGCCTATTGAATGACTACAATAGCCTACAAGGTTTGCAGCAAATGTACTTTTGCGCAACGTTGACGCTCCTGAACATACCCGAGGTGGGACGAATGCAAACAATGCACTCTGATGTAATCACACAATCAGTTAATCAATTATACACAAACATTCGAATGTCAAATGTATCAATTTAGGCCTAATGATTATGGACAAAGTGATTCCCCTGGTCACCATGCATTAGTACCTTTAGCCTACTTCATGTTTCTGTTAACTTCTATCATCAACAAAAACGTTTTAGCAGCCTCAAAAGGATATAAATACAACTCACAATTATAAGAATTGTGTTCAAAAGGAAAGTTCTGCATATGGCCTTCCCTTGCAAGAATATTCGTGTGGGAGAAACGCGAATACGCTACCGGTATAATTGACTGCATTCTTATAGGCCTATCATTGACTAAATTAACTCCACTTTTGTTTTATTGTGATTGTACCACAAAACAATTGCTTCTCGGTCTTGTATGACAGTACGCTATGTCTCAGGCCCTTTTCCGTCGGATCCAAACTACTAACTACATGAAGTGAACTTCACACACACAGCTTTCTGATTTCCCCGTTTATTTTAATAATCGTTCAAAATACTTGTCAACCTACTGCGACAGATCTGGCGGAACACAGATACAATATCGACAACAAAGTTTGTGCAGAATTGATGATAGCATAGCACACTGTCAGAGGAACTACTTACCAAGACGAGTTAGAAAAGTTCAGCTCCGCCATAACTTGAGGAAAAAGTGGCGTTGGTGACATCATCATATTTGCAAGAAAAAAGCACAGCGGCGTGAGATCAATCCGAATGTGGCACCCGGACAGTTACTATGTATCAACTCCGACGTAACCATGCCTTTGTGTGCTGTTTGAGAGCAAAATACAGGTGTAAAAACTACACTCAATCAATAATAATCCCTCTTTAAAAAGTTATTTCGGTTCGGGATCCATGAATGAACAAATCTAAGGACAAAGTTCCCAAAGAAAGTGACATGTGAAGGACACTCTGACTCTTCAGACTTATCCGATTAAATCGCTGATTACAAATTAAAGAGTTGTTGTAAAGTTATGTTGGCATACCGATCAATATTGACGGCGATATGCAGAGAAGGTGAAAGGGTTTGAGTTCGTGTCGTGCGACTGCCTGACGCCAGGGATTGAAACAGGATCCTGCACTTTTGCAACCATACTGACCGTACACACTGCGCAATCATAAGGACACAACTCTGAACACACCCACTCAGATACTATGACACTGTATGTTATATTATTATTATTATTATTTAAAGACTTTTTCATGCACTTTTTCAGTATTTTTGCATTCATCATGAATGCAAAAATACTGAAAAAGTGCATGAAAAATAATTATTATTATTATAAAAAATAAAAATAAAAAAAGTGCATGAAAAATAATAATAATAATTATTATTATTATTTAATGACTTTTTCATGCACTTTTTCAGTATTTTTGCATTCATGAATGCAAAAATACTGAAAAAGTGCATGAAAAAGTCTTTAAATAATAATAATAATAATATCAGACCACTTATGAGGCGGGTTGAGCGCTGACAGCACACATGTAACAACATATAGCTAATCTGGGGTGAGTCAGCCCAATCATTATCATTAAATTACAGAAAATCTATATTTAATTTTTTAAACAATATCTTAAATGTATTCCTTTAGGCCTATAGTGGTTGTAAACCATCAACGCTTTATCATTTGCACTAGAATGTAGGTCTTTACAAACAGATATTAATGATTCTCCATGAAAATATATATATTTTTAAAAATATTTTATTTTTCAATAGGCTACTCTATAGGATGCTGCATCATGCTTATGCCCAGAGTGCCAGAACGGCCAATCCATAGAAAAACATCCCAAGTACACCATCATCTGGAGAAAAGGAGGCAGTGCTTTACTTCAGTGTATTGGTGTATCTTAGTTTTAATACATTTTGTATAAAGAGTCAACTATTAAATTAAACCAATGGGTAACATAAGTCACTTATAGTAACTACCATATCCCCACTTTACATCTTCTGAGGCTCAGGTTTTCTTTGAGAGCCATGCACATAAGATTTTTGGTGATTTCAAATGATTAAATGTACCCCTTGATTTGAAATAATATGACCTTATGGCTGTTTAATAGCCTAATTGAAGATGAGTAAAACTGTTGTACTCTATCATAACCATTCCTTAAACACTATATAAATACAAATCAAGTGCTATTTGCATGTGAAGATATCATGAGATGCACTTGCCCCTAACCCTTTTTTGTTGATGGTCAACTCCAGAGAACCTTGAGAGTAGTATGCACACATTTGCAGAGTATTTCACAGCACACGGCAGCACATGACATGCATATAATGATCTATCCTTTTATCAAACCTGCCACTCACCATTTGTTCATCCTCTCCCCCATGGGACTCCAGGCTGAGGTAACTATGAATGATGACATTGGGGAGGATTTTCTCACCAAGGCAGATTTTCCACGAGAAGATAAGTCAAACGCCTTTGTTGTACTGCAGAGTTGCACTCTTCACCAACACTCCAGACGACTTTTCTTGATTGCATTGGCACATGATTGTGCAAGGCAGAGGACATTCTCATCCCAGTGCTCTTGTCATCACTGCTGCATGTCATGATATCTCAGTCTTGTCAAAATGCTCTCCATTTCCCACCATCTGTTTGACTTCTCCATTGCAGCAGTAACCTCGGAAAATGTAAATCCACACTGAATGCCAGGAAATACTAATGTAAACACTTTGCTTGGAACCTAGATAGAGAATGAGGGCAGGGCTCTGTCACTGTACAGTTTTAAGGTGCTCCATTAGGCGTGCAGCCTCACCATCTTGCACAATCAGCTGCAGGGTTGAAAGGAAATTAGGATACCAATGTCATGGGAACATTTTCATGCATAGATGTCGATCAAACCAAATTGATGCCATTTCATCATATAACCTCTATATGAACAATGCAATAATAGAGGACCACATGGGTTAATGGGGTGAGAAATTGTGCTCCCTTTATGTGCCTGACTATGCAGGCCTCCTTAAGAGTAGGATGATTGCATCTTTCCCACTTATTGATCCGTCCGCACTCAGAGCAGTTAGCTGAAATGCTTAGCCTCCATGATTCAGAGTAATGTCTATCTCCCTGATCAACACTGTGTCCATGATGCAAATTCTGTGCGGAACAGGATGGGTCAGTTCGGATCAGCATTCCTTATTAGAATCACCCATCTGCGTTGCATTAAGTTATTTCCAATGAGTAGGCTACAAATGATGGGGGTTATTGTTAATTTCAATGTTTCAATGTTTATCATAAAGGCTATAAGGTCTTTTAATGTTTTATGCAGAAACAATGTAAAATATCCAGTCATTTCCCCCCAAATCGGGGACAGGACTATGGATCGGTCTCTGTCCATTCGTATGTAACAGGCATTATCTCCGACACCACTGGGACAATTCTTACGAAATTTGGGTGAATGATGCGTTTTACCATACAGATGGGGCATTTCAACATTACACAGATTATTTCTAAAGAGTGAAGTCCGAAACCATTAAATTAAAAATCTGTAGATTTGACTCAATGTTTACTGTACACTTGTTTAAATAGGCTAATGAAATGTCTTTTATTAAATTAAATAAGTATGAAGAATGAAAAATAGGCTTTATTTCAATGAATAGGCTACGTTATTCCATAATGATACAACTATCTGACTGTCTAACCAAAACCCTCAGGACTTTTAACTCAACGTTATGTTTGTTTTTGTTATCAAGGACGTTGTAAACAATTTTTTTGCTTCAAATTATGTTTAAACAATGTTATGATGCTTTCATGTAATGCCATTCCTCGAGCACTAACACAGATATAGAAATCAAAAGCTATTTGCATGCGAGAATGTATGGAATTTGACATTGACATTTGACATTACGCATGACGTGTACAGACCTGAATTCATCACATTTGAGTGTGGCTTTTATACCAAAAAAGACAAGTATATAGTTTTGACCCAAGTGGTGTTGGGGGCGGGACATGCTTGCTAGTTCTGTTCAATGATTCGCCAATTAATGGAGGCGGTGTCCAGATTCGCTCGTTTCCCATTGGTTGTAACCAAAGACCATGCCCAAGTTCTGCGATCATTCTGACTGGATAGTGTGAATGACACTCAGCAAACTCGTGCTCACACCGCATGTGGCGCAGAGGAGAGAGGAGGCGTAAACAGCAGTGAATCACCTAGCTAGGTAGCTAATCAAGGTAAGCGATTTTTTAGATCTAATTACTGAAGTTCACTTTCTGTGATTCCTGTCCATTGACTTAATTATCTACCCTTAAGACACCATGCAGTTAATGTATGAAATGGAGTGCTTTACTGGACGTATGATTTGCTCATCTTTCCTAGCTAACGGGTAACGCTAGCCTTTTCTACGTGATCTATGGCCTAGCGAGCCTTCGCTTCGCCCTGCGCGGGAAAGTAGCGAAATATTGACTATAATGTATGAATAAAATCGTGTACTTAAAAGCTATTATAGCAATACACTTTTGAGTCAACCTTTGCGAATGAAGTCGGTCGTAGTTAGTTGGAGAAGCTTGAATGGCCGTCGACCTGCGGCCTGTCCAGACTGCAGTGTGCGCTGCTAGCAGCCATACGGTGCAGAGAGAGCTAGCCTAGCCTCGCATTGTTAGCCACGATCTCAATAAGCAGCTGTGTCTCAACGTGACTAGGCCAGAAAAGCCTCCCGCCCAGATGTTCTTTCATTGAATATATATTTATGCCTTTTTTCCCCTTGGAGGAATGTTTGGATTTGTAATAACTAGGCGATCGCTGCCCCCGCTACACAACGAGGGAGGCATAGCCATTAGCTGGTTAGCATTGTGACTAGACATGTGTTTCTGGCTAGCTAACTAGGCTAGAGATGGTAGCATGCCATAGACTAGGCCCTGCTCATGCCCGCATGCCGTCTGATTCTGCTTTGCTCTGGTAGTCAAAGCCAATCGCGTTCGATGGCTGGTTATCTATCCAGCCTAGTTAGCTAGTTCCTTGGTTACTTATTAACCTACATTTTTTACTTGGCTTCTACCGTCGGCAAACACTTGGAGAAGTTTGGACTGAGTGGAGACATGATTTCAATGGAACATTTGTGTAAGTTAGTTAGCTAGCTCGCCCGATCTGTGATGGGCAGTTAAAGTAGATTTTAGACTCTCCACACACAATTCCCTTATTCCCCAGATAGATTAACGAATTCATACTTTCCAGACTTGTACTGGCAAATACCAGTCATGACATGCCATGACGTTTGACAGGTGGCATATTTGTCCCCCCTGTGACATTTTAAAGTTATTGCAGCCAGTAGAATGGTGATTAAATTGGTTGCAAGACTCGAAATGATCCATTTACCTACAACTCTGGATTGAATGACGTTTTGATCTGCCCAAGTAAATTAGAAATTCCACATTTCCTTTCACTTTGTTGAATTGATTTGTTATTGTGTAATTTCTACCTAGTTTGGTGATGACTAGTACTGACATTTTTAGGTTATGCTAACCATTGTCTTTCCAATGTGTAGATTATGGACAGCAGCAATTTGTGCTTTGGGTGTGGCTGTCCTGGCCATTGGATCAAGAACTGTCCCGGTGGCGGTGGTGGAGGAGGTGGACGTTCGGGTGGAGGAGGTGGTGGTGGTGGAGGTGGTGGTGGAGGAGGAGGAGGAGGTGGTGGCGGCCGTGTCAGGGGCCGTGGACGAGGCAAGGGTAGGCGGGGGGGTACACATACACGCACTCACACACACACATTTTGCACATAATTATGCACAAATGCTGTTTGTAGGAGGCTGTTTTGCCATTACTGCATAGATCTGAACAAATTACAATTTCAGCACGAATTTGAGTCCTTTCGCATTGTGATAACATTGGCACGTCAATATGACTTTGCACAGACATCACCGACAGATTCTGTAATGAGATTCCAGAGACTTGGCTCGTAATTGCGTAGTTTACAGACGCTAGACAATGTAAATCATGTCCTAACTTGGTCAGTGTTTGTAGACCCGGCTCTCTGTCCATGGCTGCCTGTGTAAACCTCTGTTCTCTGTTTCTAGACCTCTTCTGCTACCGGTGTGGAGAACAAGGTCACATTGCCAGAGACTGTGAACAGACCGAGGATGGTAAGAAGAAAAAAAATATGATTCCTCTGATTTGTGTGATATGCTAAATACAGTTACATGCAGATTGTCAATACGACTGAGTCTTGTTCATGTTTTTCGTGAAGTGGTTGTAGTCTTCACACAACTTGCATCGTTTTGACCTGGACAATGCAACACTGGCTTTTTACTTGTTCCTGTTATTTTGGGTTTTGTGACGCAGTCGTTTGTTTAACCACCTAACCATAGTCATACATGTTCAGGATAATCCTACAGAGTGGAATGACAGCCTATCCTGGATGTTATTTATTGAACTCATCTCGAGTGTATTTCTATCCTACTCCATAGCGTGCTACAACTGCCACAAGAGTGGCCATATTTCCCGGGATTGCAGGGAGCCCAAGAAGGAGAGGGAGCAGAACTGCTACAGCTGTGGCAAGGCTGGTCATATGGCCCGTGACTGCGAGAGTTCCAATGACCAGAAGTGCTACTCCTGCGGGGGTATTGGCCATATCCAGAAACTTTGCGATAAAGTGAAATGTTACAGGTGAGTCTGGCATAGCCTGTTTTATTGAACTCATCTTGAGTGTATTTCTATCCTACTCCATAGCGTGCTACAACTGCCTATCTCTAGCATACATCTTCTTGGGACCGAGCATAAACTCTCATTCACGAATGACGGGAAACAACAGCTATCTTCTGCTGTAAACTGAAGACCCATCTCTACTGGTGACACCTGAACCTCTCTATCCCCTCTACCCCCCCTGTACAGTTTCTCTACTGTAATAATTCTTCCTTCTAGTATTTTGACTGCCCATGCCCTCTGGCCTGAGCATAGATAACTTTTTCTTGCAATGACCAATGGATAGATGATTCACTTACAACAAATACATTTGTCTAAATAAGTCGCTTTGGATAAATGGCAAAAATGTAAATGTCTTGTGGTAGCCTAACTGACTGGCTTGTCTGTTCTCCAGGTGTGGTGAGATTGGCCACGTGGCCCTGCATTGCAGCAAATCCAACGAGCCCAACTGCTACACCTGTGGCAAAGCCGGCCACCTGGCGAAAGAGTGCAACATCGAAGCCACCGCATAATCAGTGCCCTTTGTTGCCCCTCCTTTTTTTTCTGATTGATGGTTGGTTGTATTATTTTCTCTGAATCCTCTTCACTGGCCAAAGGTAGGCAGACAGAGGCTAGTCCAAGGCCAGTGAGCCTCTCGACATGTAATAAGATGAAAGGGGTGAAAAATATCTTTCTGCATTCAATACAAAAATGTTTGTTTAGTTTGGTAGCGGTGTTATGTATAATGCTTTGTTAAAGAACCCCCTTTCCAAGCCACTGGTGAACAGAGACGGATGAATGGGACTAATTATATGGGGATATACAGGACTGCTGGGCTTGAGGATGGTAGTCTCAGTAAGGAGGGAGTAAATGGAAACCTGAATTTCCATGTATGGTTTTTTTGGTTTGTATTAGTGGGATAACATATGAGTTGGCCAAGAGAGTTTGACATTGGAAACAGTTCACGACATGTGTTCCACCTGCATCTGGGCCCTACAAGCAAGCTACAAAGTGGGCGATAACATAGACATCATGTTATATTGATAAAGCGTAACATTTTGGAGGAATTAAAAGAATCTTAAGTTCTTTTATTTAAAAGAAAAAAAGAAACTGTTTACAATTTAAGAGTATCAGTACTTAATCCAAGTTAGATGTTTCCCCAAAAAAAAGATTTTGGAAACGTTTATCTTGGAGAAAATTATCATGAATGACTTGACAGATCAGCAGACTTAGCAATTATTTGGGAAAGGAGAATGTTTTCACAGAAATCAAATGTTATTTTTGTACAATATCACTTAGACTACTGTAAAAATACCATTTGCTTGTACTCAGTTTTTAAGTCGGAAGGAAAATGCAACTGAAGTCCTAGAACATAGAAATGTAATTTTAAACTATCAATAAAGCTGGAGGAGCACGGGGAGGAAGCTTGTTCTGTCTTCGATTTCTTTAATTTGTTTTCAATCTTGCAATGACCTCAATGTTATTTAGGATCTGTTTGTGCCTCTCTGGGTGTCACTCATCTTGTTTGTCATCATTTAGATCTTGTATTGGTGTTTTCCAGAAGGATTGTTAGACATCAGCAGAACGAGCCAAGATGTGATTTCTTTCTCATGACTTGCTTCTGGCCTAGTTGAGTCTTCAGTACAAAACTAAAGGTCCTTTCTTCCTGAAGAGAATGTAGAGCAGGGTGTGCCAAACTGTTAAGGGAATCCTGTCATCTAACCCATTGGCTCAGATTTCCATGTCGAATTCCCATTGGTGGCACTTGCAGAGTAAATTTAGCCAGCCTATATTAAGATCAATGTGGGCCACTCTGGTTGTCTGTTTTGTTGTACATCTAGGCCTTATTTGGTGGTCAACTATCAGAGATTGACAGAAATGCAATTTAATCATAATAAGCCTGTAATCATGCCCCTAATGAAAGCTAAATGAAACACATTTTACCTTTTGATTATATTTATTTCATGCCTATTGAGTCGGAGACGTCGACACAGAAAATATCTTTAATTCAGCACAAATAAATACATGTATTTATTCGTTTACATAACTGGTCTGTGTAATGCCCTCCACCAGCATTCCACCTGATGTTCAAAATGGCAGTAGGGGCCGCAGTCACGCTCCTGTCTCCGCTGCTGTTGACTGTCAACGGAGAATACAGGCGAAGCACCTCCTCCGCAAATGTCGTCATTTGGTCCGAAAAAAAGACTTTTCTTTACAGAAAACCGGAGGAAAACAAGCCCAGTCGGACAGCCAGCGCAGCCCAAGCCGGCGGTCATATAATCGGGGCTTTGTTGTTTTCTGTTTTATAGCAGATGAGAGGGCTGGTGATGTTTTACCGTGCTTTACACGCTCTGAGTAACCGACAAGTCAGACGAAAAGCTGGATCTGCCGGTTCTCAGTGCGGGTTTTGCGGAACCGTGTCTGATGGCAAGGTACGGTTCGGTTCGAACGACAGCCCGTTGCGTCGTCCTGAATTCTGCAGTGTCGATTGATACATTGTAACCTAGTGTCAATTGCATTGTTACTATGTGTTTAATAAAATGGCTACATTGAATGACTTTTGTATGTCGCTTGAGCCCATCATCTTACCGCCTCTTTAGGCACGCGAGATGTGAGGACCACAGAATATAAGATATGTGGATGAATTCATTGGCCTATAGTTAAACGTTTGCATTAAATAAATAAAAAATTTGCATGAATGTTTAGCAGGCTAATCTGTAGGCTAATTGGTAACATGACTGATCATTTCCCATAATCTGCCAATACAACGTCTCCATTGTTTATAGCAAGTCCTAAATGTAAAGGTATAAAAGGAATGAAGCTTTAAAATCAGACGCGATCTTTCCCTCATGATGTTGCATTCTGCTATGTCACTTCCAGGGGTAACATAGCTGTTGCAGTCGGGGCACAGTAGGCCTTTTCATCATTGAACAAAATGCCCCCCCCCCCCCCCCCCCTCTAAAGGAATGCCCCCTAACAAAGCCAGTTATCACATGCATTTCCCCTCTCTTGTGTTAATATAACATTTGTTAAACGTTATGTGAGCATAACCTACATATTCATCCACATATCTTTATTATTTATTTCTTGATAGGAATGACCTATTGTGAATTTTGAAAGTGCATCAGTGCCTTACATTCACCTGACAGACTGCAAATTCAGTACATTTTTCACACATTTATCTTGATGTCCTTGCAGTGACTTGAATGATCCTCTCTCCCTTCTTCAGCCACAGCCGGGCTTTGGCCTGCTATTCGACATCGATGGGGTGCTTGTGCGAGGAAAGACGCCCATCCCTGCAGCAAAAAAGGCATTCCAGAAACTGGTTAACTCACAGGGACAATTGGTGGTGCCAGTTGTTTTTGTCACAAATGCAGGGAATTGCCTCCGGCAGACTAAAGCTGACCAGCTCTCACACCTCCTGGGCGTGTCAGTAAGTTTCTCTTGCCTGTAAACATGAGGATGCCCTAGATCACAATAGCAGTTACTGTGTGGGCAGTAAGATGTCTGTGTGTCAGGGTTAGGGTTAGGCTCTGCCTAGCTAACTGGTGTTTCTGTCATCAGATCACCATGGACCAGGTCATCATGTCACACAGTCCACTAAGGATGTTCAAGAAGTACCAGGAGAAGTGTGTTCTTGTGTCAGGACAAGGACCGGTCCTGGATATCGCCAGAAAGTATCCTTTTGAGCTTTGTATTGTGATATCTTGGATACAAATGAGTTCATACAATAATGACTGACTGATAACTATCTCTCTAAGCTATCAGTTGGTTTGATCCTTAACCTCCTCTGCTAAGCATGGGCTTCGAGAAGGTGGTCAGCATTGACATGCTGCGAGAGTCCTTCCCTCTGCTGGACATGGTGGATCACAATAGACGACCCAAATTGCCAGTGACTTTCAGACAACTAAATTAATAAACAAGATTAACATCAGACAATAAACAGTAATCTAGTAATGCTTTGAAGGTTGTAATTAAGCATTCCTAAGCAAGTTCCATCTCTTATTTTTCCTTTCCAAGTCCATTCCAATTGTCAACCTTCCCAAGGTAGAAGGTAAGTACTTGCAAAACATGACCCTACATGCAAGATAATCTTGCAGTCACAGTATCATGAACAGAAACCTACGGAGCCCCCCTGGGGTCACATGGTAGAAAAAAAATATTTGATGTGTGAATCCGTTCCCTCGGTTTTGTAATTTGTTCCCTCGGTTTAGTAATTCGTTAGGGTTAGCGTTATGGTTATGGTTAGGGTTAGGGTTAGGCCCTACGAGCCAGAAGTAGGGCCTAACCATAACCATAACCCTAACGAATTACTAAACCGAGGGAACGGATTACTAAACCGAGGGAACGGATTACTAAACCGAGGGAACGGATTACTAAACCGAGGGAACGAATTACAAAACCGAGGGAACGGATTCACACATGAAATATTTCTTTTCTACCATGTGACCCCAGGGGGGCTCGGTAGAAACCTGCCTACTCTGCTTAGATTTAGGATGTTATTGAAATTGAGCAGACATCGTGCTAGACTAGCACTTAATCCATTTTATCCTTTTTCTCTTGGCACAGCTGTCATTCTCTTTGGGGAGCCCATTCGATGGGAGACCAACCTGCAGCTGATTGTTGACATCCTGTTGACCAATGGGAACCTCAGCATTGCCCACCAGAACCAGAAGCAGCCCCACCTCCCCCTGTTGGCCTGCAACATGGACCTCATGTGGATGGCCGAGGCCCATTCACCACGGTAACCAAAATGACTCAAAGCTGTTATTGACGTTTGTTGAAAAGGGAGATATGAATCAACAACTTTGTTTTCACCATCAAATGTAATCATATTCTTGAAGCAAATCTCAAAAGGACAAAATAATCTCTTTACTCAGTATTGTCATTTGGCTTATCTTGGTTCTCTTAAACTCAGGTTTGGTCATGGGATGTTCCTGGTGTGTCTAGAGAACATCTACAAGAAGATAACGGGTAAAGATTTGAAGTACGAGGCTCTGATGGGGAAACCCAGTGAGTTGACGTACCACTTTGCAGAGTACCTCATTAGATGCCAGGCTACGGAGAGAGAGTGGACACAGCCCATCACCTCCCTCTATGCCATTGGGTAAGACCTTTCTGTAGCTTGCCTTAACGGTAGATGAGATCAAATCCAAATATCGTGACGCTGATATCCGTGTATTTTATTTGTGACATACAACACATTTTCACAGTGCTCCTATTTTCCCAGCATTGAAAATACATCCCAGTCTTTATTTTCCCATAGATTGCAGACAGAAATGTATGCCGAGTGAACACTCTTGCTCCTCCTATCTCTGTGTTGAAAAGCAGGTTTAACATTTAGGAGGGGCCACTGGAGGGGGCTTGTTTGGTAGCAACTGGATTATCTTTGGAGATAAGCTCCAGGTGTATGCTAATTGATGCTCCAGGGGAAGTCTTGGTTGCAACAGGATCATCTCTTGTATCTGATGTAACAAGAGAGCAGTTTCCCATGGCCATCCCATTCAGAATATTAGTTGTGATTAACCCATTCTCTGTAATGAAGAAAGTAATGATTTCTACTCTATATGTTGGTGGTGTTAACAATGTGTTGTATGTACTAGCCTTACCCCTGAGCCTTTTCTTTGCCCCCCCCCCCCTCAGTGACAACCTTATGACTGACATCTATGGGTCCAACCTCTATAATCGCTACCTGAAGGAGAGGACTGCAAGAAGGAACGCCAAAGCGGTAGTCAAGATGGCTGCTGGCACAGGCTCCACCGCAGCCCTGCCCCAAGTGGAGGGCGTAGACAATTGGGAGAGAGAGCTAGCACCCCCCTCTGCCACCTCCTGCAAGTCCATCCTGGTGTGTACAGGGGTCTACAACCCCCACACGGAGGTCCCCAGCGATGCCAAGGAGTGCATCAAGGAGACTGTGTTTCACGGGCACCGCGACTTCCGCTTCGACCCGGGTCTGGTGGAGCCAGGCCACATCGTGCACGACGTGGCAGACGCCGTGGAGCTCATCTTTGAGCAGGAGAAATTTGTGCCTCAATAACTGTTGTCCAACTGTTGTCATGGAAACCCAGGTAGAGGTTTTGGCCTGTACCAGATTGAAAAGAAGGGGGAGAAATCTTCAGACCCATCAATAAAAGTAGCTGTCCGTCCAACGTACTCAAGATTTGTTCCTCAGAATAATGCATGATGGAAATAGTCCGTAACTAGGAAATACCACTTAATGAGTTCCTTTGGAGACATTTACAACATGTTAAGGGCATTGGTGGAAAGGGCATTGATACAGTGTAAAGTACTGTAGTGAGATATAGTTATTTTTATTCTGTTATGTTGTTTGTTTGTAGGTGTTTTTATGGTGAGTCTTAATCGATTCAAGTTAAGCACAATTACCTGTTTGAGCCAGTACGGTATTTGCACAGAACAAAATGATTCATTCCCATTTAAAGTTAACATATTGTACTATCCTAAGTTGTTAAGTATCATTCCGTATGTATGTATGTATTAGAACTTTGACTGCAGAAACAAAACAGGAACTCGCCCATTTATATTTATATGAAAGATATAAATATAGCAAATGTTATTTTTTCATTGGTTGGCAAGCCATTATTTGATGTATTTCATACAGAGGTTCTCAATATTGCCTGAATTAATAAGAAATAAAACAAACATGCTAGCTACCTATTGTATTGTAGAGGATAACACAGCATGGGCTTATTTACGTGAAAACAACATGACTCCATTAAAAATAAAACCCTGATAACTTGTTCTTTCTCATCCGTGTTTAAGTTCAAAAGGAGAAAAAAAACTGAATTTAATCTGACACCTCTATTTGTTATAGAAAGGTTTTTGAATAATTGAAAAACTAATTCACCAGTAGCTAAGCACAGAGAGTGCTTAGGATGTGGCCCATTTCTGACATCACACACACACACACACACACACACACACACACACACACACACACACACACACACACACACACACACACGTAGATAGCTTTGTCAGGGCGGAAGTCCCCTCTCAAAGACCCTCTCTACTGTAAAGTGTAGGCTAGTAGTATAGCAGTGTTATTAGCACTATATAGCACTATTTTAACATAACCCAACACATAGATTTCCCCACCCACAGAAAAGGACACACACTGGACCTCTGGTCTAAACCTCTGGCATCACCATCTGATCTCGTCAGATCTCAGAAGCTAAGCAGGGCTGGGCCTGGTTAGTAACCTGGATGGGAGTCCCCCCAAAAAAGGGTGAAAGCCTGGTTGCCGTGGCACATATATGTGGCTTGGGGTTGGCATGTTCCCCCCATGTCCACTAGGGGTCTTCATCACCCCACATGGAAAGACATGCCAAAGTGAACACCCGCCCCTGACCACGATGGTGAAGAACGCTACTTGGTCCCCGGGGCGCCGGGCGTCGGTTCAAGCCGCGCCAAAAGGGCGACCGCTGCCCCTGGCTGCCAGTGGAGGAATGGCAGCCCGGATGGGTTACAAAGGCAGAGGACAATTTCCACCTGGCGACCCGCCGAAGATAGTGCATGTGCTTGTGTTTGTGTGTGTGTTCACCTAAAACTTGCATGTGTGTGATCAGAGTGTAAACTGCCGTGTGTGGCCATTAAAAAGACCATCAAGGTCCGATTTCTTCTCTCTCATCAGCAATCTAACCAGCACAGACCTCACTATCTCTGACCATCTGGCCATAACCCTGGACATAGATATACCCACCCCCCATAACATTCCAGGACCTCAAGTCCATTAACCCCTCCTCCATCCTGGCTGACTCCATCTCTGACTCTGCCCTCACTCCAGGCGTCTCCCCCACTGAACTGGTCAACACCTACAATGATGCACTTTCCTCCTGCCTTGACCAGGTTGCTCCCACCAAAAGCAAATCTGTCTCCTTCACTCACTCTGCCCCCCGGTACACCGATCAACTCCACCATCCCAACGCCAAAGGCCGTCAACTTGGACGCCTACACAAAATAACTGGTCTCACTGTCCATTTGGATGCCTACAAACTTCACCAACAACAATATAAAGAAGCCCTCAACAGTGCGCGCTCCTCCTACTATTCCTCCATCATTGATTCTGGCCGTAACAACCCCAAAACACTCTTTTCCACCATCAACAAACTTCTCCAGCCCATGAACACTATCTCTAACTCATTCACCACCAGCAAATGCAACCTATTTCTAACATTCTTTCAAACCAAAATCGACACAATACACAACCAGTTGATTGCTGCCTCTCCCACCACCCTCCCTGACCATTCCCCATTCCAACCCCCCACGACCCCCAAGTCATCCTCTTACATCTTCCAGTCCAATCACTGATTTCGTCCTATCCTCCACAGTCACCAGCATGAAGTCCTCAACCTGCGCCTTGGACACCATTCCCTCCTCCCTAGTCAAGGCCTGTCTCCCCACACTCACCCCACTAATCACAAACATAATTAACTCCTCCCTGTCCACCGGCATTGTCCCCCCTGCCCTCAAGCTCGCTGCTATTACCCCCATACTTAAAAAACCCGGGGCCTCATTTATAGAAAGTACTTTGGATCAAATTTGATCTTACCCGTGTCGAACGTAGAAAACCACGTCAAAGTAGTGATTTATGCAATTTCAACGTGAGTCGATTTGACCGTGGAAACGATCGTAGCTCTATGTCAGGTATTGACTTTACGTACGCACATTACCTACTGGTTATGCAGAGTTATTACAGGCATGTGAGCCTCACTGCCTATACTGTAATTTATACGAAGTGAACGTGGCTCGTAATAAAATTAACAATGTTGTTATCAGCCAAGAAAATGAGTTTAATTCAAGATTTAAAGGGAACTGATGTTTATGATTGTATTTCAGTCTTCCTTTATATTCCTCTGGGGCTGTTGTAGTGTATTTTGGCACACATACATGCACAGAAACCATATAACCTGTATAGAATGTATAAGCTGTATGTTTGCCTCTTACTATACTTCTGACTGTGTTTTTTTTTGTGTCTCCCCATGTGTGTCCTATATTGTCAGCGTCTTTGAGCCTTGGAAAAGCGCTATATAAATTGAATTAATTATTATTATTATTATTAATTATGGCTCTTTGTTCTCAAGAAGCCAAATGGTCAATACAAGATGGAGCCTAGAGTGACTGTATTTCAAAATGGAACCTAACTGGGGAACAACCCCTCTTTCACACCTTGATCATCCATACAGTATGTGTGATAGGCCAGGATTTGAAACTGTATTTACATATTGTTGTTGATAAATACTGAGTGAGTGAAGGGCTCAGTCTCTCTGATCACCACAGCTTCTTGACCACCAGCAATCAGCATCATTCAACTTGTAACTCTGTCTATTGTTTAAATAAATAGTCTTAAAACTCAGAAGTATATTCTTGATTCATATCCAACAAGTAACTTAAGAAGACACAACACTGTCAAGGCAACGCCATCTCCCCTTCAACATGCCCTTGCTCATTCACCTGCATTCAATTTCAAGTATATTTGGTATTTATAGACTTTAGTACGTACGCAATTTTAAACAAGCGAAGCCCGTTTTATAAATAATGCTTACGTCCGTTTAGAAAAATGTGCTTACGTGCAAGTCAAAGATGACGTTCAAGTACTTGAATGAGGCCCCTGGTCATGTCCATTGCTGGTTGATTTTTGGACGTCCGTTTTTGAGTGTTTTTCACAAATGTCTAACATTAATATCGACCCAAATCCATACAGCTATTTTTGGTGTATGTCCTTTAGAAAAACAGGGTTACCACCCATCAAGCAAATGCAATTGCTTTTGCCTCACTGTTAGCTTGTTGTCTCATTATTTTTGGTTGGAAGTCAGTACGGCCTCCGTCTTTCTTACAGTGGGTAAAGGAAGTTATGTTAATTCTGAAATTCGAAAAGCTGAAATTACACCATGCAGGGATCTCGAAATAAATCTATCCATAGTTTTGCCACTTGTGAACATCTTTCACCATTTGTTTATTAGAGATGACACAGCAGAGATTAAACTTGAACTATCCAATTCGGAACAAGGGAAGATAACAGTTCTAGAGCATATCATTCTATGAGAGACAAAAAAAGAATACTGTCTGTGAAAGTCTATGAAAATAGATTCAAGATATATTATATGAATGAATTATATTCCAACACTATCGATATTTATTATAATCCAGTCATCCAATGGTGCAAACCTTTATCATATTGACTTTATCTTTATATTGTGCTTCTTGTGCAAGACGTCCAGTATTTGGGGCAATATCTCCATGTTCTCCCTAATCAGAGGCCTCTCTAAATCATCTGTCCAGGTGAGGGAGACAGAGTTCCCGCTGTCCTCTGACAATGTGCTCTGGAGTCTCTTCCTGTGTTTGGGTTTGAGTGACCTTAGAGAATGAGCCTCAAAGCCTCCATGTCTCCCATCAATGTCCAGCGTGAAGGTGGAGTTTTTAGCCATTCTCAGTACCCACAGTAGCAGGGCGATGAGGCCACAGAGCATCACCCCTACCAAGGCATTGTAACCCCCTTCAGCACAGCTCTGCTTGCCACACGAGGAGAAGTGGGCCTCGTCTAGTGAAATGATGGCTGTGCGTGCCACAGCGCTGGGACTGGCACAGATGGCCACCCCAGACACGGCAGCCTTGTTCCTCTGCAGCCAGATCCTAAGGTACTGTATCCTGCAGTCACAGTGGAAAGGGTTCCCATCCAGGGAGATCCTCCTCAGGCCATGCAGCCCATCAAAGTACCCTGGGGGTACTATAGTAAGCTGGTTGTCCTGTAGGTCGAGCTCAGTGGTGTCTGGGGGGAGAGGAGGTACTTCCATGAGCCTCTGGGAGCTACAGTTGACCTGGAGTCCTGCAGGCTGGAAGGCCAAGCAGCGGCAGGGCTGTGGGCTGGATGTGGCCAGGAAGAGGAGGATGGCTAGCCCTGGACCGGAGAGCATCCTGGAGGAAGTAAATACAGTCTGTAATATGTCATAACAAACCGTTTTGCATTAGTAAAGTATGTTTTTTGTTGTTGTTGTTTTTTTGTTTTGTTTTACAATTTGTCTCCACAGATAAGTGATGCCATTTCTGAGGCATATGTACTGTATGTATGTTTTGGAACTATGAATTATTTATTGTATTCATACAGTAATCAGAACTATTTACCACTACAAAGTACACAATGTATACACAGTGACAGAGGGGAACCGGTGCAGGATCTGCAGAACGTTGTGTTATTTAACTGGAAAGAC
The DNA here is from genome assembly GCF_963989245.1 of Nansenia antarctica. Classification (NCBI taxonomy): domain Eukaryota; kingdom Metazoa; phylum Chordata; class Actinopteri; order Argentiniformes; family Microstomatidae; genus Nansenia; species Nansenia antarctica. The sequence goes on along the minus strand of NC_137676.1, from coordinate 16,956,814 downwards.
CATTGTAAATGCTAGGTAATCATTTGTGTTGCATACTGTAAACTGCATTAAACTGTCCGTAATATTCACGGTGTAAACAAGGAGACAACACAAAAATAAGAGAGAAGTGACACATATTGTTTGCAGGAATTTCATACTTAAGATCAAGATTAAAATAAAACCAGCTATGTTACATTCACATTTACTTTCTTGGCATTTAGCAGACGCCTTTATCCAAAGTGACATAAGTAAGTGAATCATCTATCCATCAGTCATTGTAAGAAAAAGAAATCGAAAGAAAATGTTAGGACCAGGGGCCATTGGCAGTCACAATGCTAGAAGAAGGAAGAATTACTTTAATTTTTTAATACATTATGGGCCGGTTTCACAGACAAGGCTTAAGCCTAGTCCTGGACTAAATCACACTTTCAATGTAAAATCTCCATTGAAGATGCTTTTTAGTCCAGGACTAGGCTTAAGCCTTGTCTCTGAAACCGGCCCTAAGTGTATAATCTACACATAATTTATAAAAAAAAATAAAGTAATTCTTATTATGTTATTTTTTTTTTTTATTATTTGTTTTTCAGATTTTATCCCTTTTTCACCCAATTTGGTAGCCAATTTAACCCAACTTAGCATCCAATTGTCCCCTGCCTATTGCATAGGATCCGCCGCACGACCCCGTGGCCGGCAGTCCCAGAGGAGGGCGCCAGGCAGACTAGGCTGACTGGCTCCTCGAGCCCAGTACCGTTATTCCGGCACCCAGGGGGCGGTGTTGCGCGACGGATCCTAGTCCAGAAATACTCCTATACCCCCCTCGGAAGCGGCCGGCCAATATGCCGCTTCCCGTGTGCCTCGGCCATATCTGGATCTGGCGAGCCGGGATACGAACCCCGGCCCCGGTGGGCAGCATGCACTAGCGGCCAGTGCGTAGACCGCTACACCACCGCGGGGCTTTATTATGTTACTTACATATTATGTTACGGTACATGTGGGAAAACTAGGGTTAGGGTTAGGTGCTACGTCGATTTGGTACATGCTGGCATGTCTAACCCTAATCCTAACCCTACCCCTAACCCTAACCCTACCCCTAACCCTAAACCTAACCCTAACCTTAATCGTAGCACCCTAGCACCTAATCCTAACCCTAGTTTTCCCACATGTACTGTTATCCCACATGTACCGTAACAAATACCATTTGTTCCCCCAGAGCATATTTGACCAAGAGTGCTCCACTCGAGTGAGTCTGGGTCATGGTGACCGGGTCAAAGCCAACCAGGGTAAAGTAGGGCCTACCTTTCAGTGTAAAGCCGACATAAAAAGTAGTTCTTGTAATTCCACTCATTATTGAGGCCTGTGCTCTGCCAAGCACCAAACCACAGGTCTTCAGTCCAGTGCTGCTCTAGAAAATTCTAGAAAAGCTCTAAAATTCTAGAAGACGTCTTTCGAATCAGTCACCATTCTCCATTTCGTAACGGATGTGTTTTTAAACTCAGAATCTCCACCGCTTGCATCTCATTGTCAGGGCGTGTGTGAGACCCACCGTTGAGAGAGCAAGCTTTGGATCATGTGATATGAAGGAAACACCTCTGTTGGGAGAAGATAAGGTTTTTTCTACCAAAACTGTGGTAGTTTTTTTTTTCTTTTTTCGAGTGGGGCAGTCCCACTCATATTTTTAGTTTTTATTGGATATAGATAGTGAAGGTAGACAGGAAAGTAAGGAGGAGAGGGCATGTCAGCAGGGCATGGTCCGGATTCAAACCCATGCCGACATGGGCAAATGTGTTGGGACCACCCCAGGCCACTGGTATAGAGGCTTTTGAGTCAGTTTCTAAGTGCAACTGTTACACATAAAAGCACTTTGCACCTTATGGTATTAAATGGCATTTGATCTCAGCCTAGAAACACACACAACACCGTACCACCTTTATAACATCCTTCTACTACATTCTTCCCTCTCTTTATATATAATATCATTCTTTCCTCATTGTTAACTAAATCGAACATGTTCTTGTACAGCACTATTGTCACTGAATCTGTTTCCAGAGACCAAGATTCTTCAGAGACTGGTACACATTTACCACTAGGTGGCTTCATCCTCATGTTCATACAGTATATGGGCCCTCTAGTGGAGACAGGGAGCTACTGTAAGAAATACAAAATGCTTTTTTGAGGAAACCCCTGCATGAAAAGAAAGGAAAACTCTTTCTATGGGCACTTATTTGACTAGGCGTTTGTATTAATTGGACCACATTAGGATTCATATTAGACACCAAACACAAACACGTGAATACCATAAGTCATATATTTGTTTATTTTGCGTTCTCAACATTGTCACAGTTGAAGTTTTACAATAACTGGGGTCTTACTGACTCACTACTCACTGTACAAACAGAATGCACATTGAAATGAGGCCACTCTTGTCTTTCCCTTTTATAAAATGTGTCTCGCACCTGACAGAACAGCTTGCAGCATGTGATGAGTGTCTGTATGTATGTGTGTGTGTGTGTGTGTGTGTGTGTGTGTGTGTGTGTGTGTGAGTGAGTGTGTGTATGGATGTAGGAGGCAGTTGAATGTTATAACAGTCTGTCTGAGGTTGAGGTCCACAGCGAATTACAGTTCACTACAGTTGGTGGCAGGGACAAGCGATATGTTCAGAATCCTATTCCTCCCCCCCCTCCCCCCCCCCATATGAGGTGATGGGCTCACACCCTGCAGGTATCGTTATAGAGAAGTGATAATATACACACTATTTACAGTTCCTTTTTGTCCCACTTGGTCCCTTCTCATCTTCATTTAGATAAACCCACCTGCCTAGACTTTCCATCCCTATGTCTCCTATGTACACATCGAAAGCCTGAAAGCGGCTCCCTACCAGAAGTGCAATGGTGTTTCTTTTTGTACAATGGCTTACGCTTATGTATATGAAATGCATGCTGAGCTCCAATAACAATCAGCTTAACATGGAACAGCAAGAGCAAGTCAACATCAGGAGATTTCAAAATCAATAAAATCAAAAAGGAAAATGTCAAACTTTACAGGCTGATTTGTTTCCGTCAGCTCACAGTGAATAGGACACACGATGCATCAGATCCATGCAGTGCATTGTTGGGGTATATTCTCACACTAGATGACAGTGAACATTTGAAGCACTACAACACATGTAACGTATACACGTTTCTTTTTTTTCTTTCTTTTTTTACAATGTCAGACCATTTCTGAGTTATAAAAGAAATATGAAATCATTAGAAAGACACATTCAATTGATTATTCATGTCTGAGATAAGATATGTTTAACCATCTAAAGTTCCTTATTTGTTATAATATAATGAATCTATGAAGAATGAATGGAAGTGTGATGAGTATAAGCCTCAAGTCTGACTGGTTGTGGTGTTCATGGTGAATGTTAAAATACTTTTACACCCTGAATATTGGGACAAACAGTTGACTCTCACTTTAATTTACACACAATAATAGACTCTTATTTGTAGAATGTAGAATGTAGAAAGGTATTATTTCTTTACATATACCCAGTTTCTTTGCTCCATTTGCATTTCTTTGCTGTATATTAGATCTGCTTTTCCTGAAAAATGAAAGCGTTCTTTCATATGTGCTTATCCAGCAAAATATTTATTTTCTGTCCAGAGAGAAGCATATTCTTTTATTAAAATATATACACACATTCCTCTTTCCACTGTGAACTGTGTCAGTAAGTATTTATATAATCTGAAATGAAAAAGATATCTTTCACCTGAATCTCTTCCTTGGACAATGTGATAGCAGACTTCCATCCTTAGTACAAGTCTGTAAAATTTAACATGATTGCACTTAAATTGCTATGGTAACACTGATTTGTTATAATGTGCAGAGGAAAGCCTCCCATCAATAACATTACATGCAAAATCACTTATTAGACATTCCACTGAACTCCAGGACTGTGTTTCTCAAAAGACAACAGTCACACATTAAGCCACTGAGAGAAAACGACAGGGGTCAAAAGAAAATAAATAAATAACTACACAACATGAAAATGCACAAAACAGGAGGGACACGTTGCTTGTTCTGAATGTACAAAATCAGTACAAAGATATTGCACATGTGATAAAAACAAAGATGAGAAACCAAAATCCTTCACTTCATACTCAAGAGCTAATTTTAGTCACGCACCTGGTCAGGTTTTGTAAATAAAACAAAGATATAGGCAAGTAAATGATGCAAAAGCATAACTCTTTAAGTATTATGACAGTATATTTGATTCGCAGAGTGAAGAATGCAGCTGTTGCGTATTTCGAGAGAGGCATCGCCACGTGTGCCAAGTGCCAAGCCAACACATCTACTCGTAAAGTATCTGTTACCCCTTTTCCACCAAGGCAGTTTGAGCCAGTGCCAGTGCCTAATCTTGAACCAGTTCTTTGTGTTTGGACAGAAAAAGAACCGGCTCTCGGCCAGGTTCCAGAGTGGCACCAACACTTGGCTGGTCTTGAACCAAGAACGTCTTACGTGCTTACGTCAGGGGCTAGGGATAGATTTATTGAGCGATTATTATTATGATTATTATGATTATTATTTTAAGGATTATCGAGCGAGGATCGTTTAGAGAGCTAGCTTACAACAAGGGCTAAAATTAACATCTTATGTTCAGTGTTAATAATAATAATCAAAACGTGTTAGGTAAATTACCTTTCTTTTTTTAACGTAATCGCCGTCCAAAGCAATCACGACCAGCAGCACAAATACGTCGGACCAGTCGTGTTTGGCTGCCAACGTAGGCTCGCAAGGCCAGGAGCACCACTTGTACAGATGCAATGTAGTCCGCCGTTGTTGTTGTTGTGCTTGAAGTCTTTGAAAGTGGAGATGTATGCAGACGTATACAGTGACGTAATGTCGTGGCTCTCTCGCCTGTGGAAAAGAAGGTTCAAAGAACAGCTGAACCAACTGCAAACCTGCATTAGCACCAGACCAGAACTAGAACTAGGTTCGCGTTGGTGGAAAAGAGGTATGAGAGGATTCACTTTTTAACATCTTTTTAACATAAGATGTTAAAAAGAGAATGGCCAGCCTACTGTATGTGAACCAAGGGACGGCCAAGAGCTAGACAAGAGGTCTATCACTCTCCCTTACTACCATATCTCACAGTACTTCAACTTCAGTACTTCATATAGAGCTTCAGTTTCCCACTCTATGACTGCTATAGCGAGTTAAGAGGGACCCACCTACCCCAGTATTTGAAGAACACCAGAGTGGACAACCATGCCAGGAAATGTGTACCCTGAGGCTTCCTACATGACAGCCCAGCATTATGAGGGCCATATGCTACAGCTGCATTCCAGAGCCCCTAAATGTTCCGTTTTGGAAGGCAGAAAGTTCCAGAGTAGGTTATTGGCCAGACTGAATGTGGGTTCCCGCCTTTTCGATAGATCCTGTTACCATAGAGTCAGTATAATACTGATACAATTCTTTTCTACTGATAATAATAATGGTTGTAAGTATAATCTTACAATATACTTTACGCACAATATACTGTGATGAAGTCTTGACTAAATAGTGTATGCATTAGTAATTGGCACATTTATTTATGAGAGCTAAGAGACAACACATAAAGCTGTCATCTACAGTAAACACAGCACTAGAACTACTACAATTGAGACTGTCTACTGTTGTTAACCTGTCTGTTGATCTAGTTATTGTGAAATGGGTACACCTAGCGTCTTCACTACATGAATTCTATAAGAGGCAACAACAAATAGCATTCTTAAAAATGAAGATAGGTTTCGCAAAAACCCGAGAAAGCAGAGTGTTAAAAGCTAGCTTCTTCAAAAAGACTGTGTACAATATAATATGCCATAATGACAGCGAAAAACAGTCAGCCACATTTTCCCCCCAAATCTTTCCCAGGATGTCTGTCCTCCTGATTACGTGAAGGAAGGACAGACTATTGGACGAACGGCGCAGTGGAGAATGGCTGGCTGAGAAGACACGTCATTCTCTCCAGATCTTGGGTGAGTTCGCAGAGAGAAGAGGAAAGCATTTTTTCTGTACAAAATGCCTCCCTGAAACCCCTGACAGAGCCAGGACTGTACTCTGAAGAGAGCCCAGGGTCCGTTTGTGGAAGAATTGAGTCTGTTTTTTTCCTACGTATTGTTGAGCAGTTGAAGAGATGATGCAGGGGGACTCCCAGAGGTCCATCTCCATCAAAGCAGCAGTAGAACACAGTGGACAGGCCATAGACTTAAGACTGTCTGTCCCTTTGGCAGAAGCAACTATCCCTCCCTCAAGCTCTTTCTTCCTTCTCATCCATCCATCTCTCTCTCTCTCTCTCTCTCTCTCTCTCCCTCTCTTTCTCCCTGTCAGAGGGACGTCACACCACTGTGCTGATGCCACTGTGTTTGGGTTTGGGTCCGCCAGGCGCCGATCCCTGCTGCTGACTGTGGTGGTGAGGGGGGCCATGCTGAGAGTGTGAGGCATGATGGGAATGCTGGCTGTGGCTGCTGTGGCTGTGCTGTGCTGCGTGTACGTGCGGGGTTGTGTGTTGGTGTGGTGTGTGTGAGGCATATGCCGGGTGCTGGTGGTACTGTGTGTGGGGAGGGGGGTGGTAGTGGTGGTGGTGGTTGTAGGGAGGGGGGTTCTGTTGGACATTATGGCAGTGCTGGGAGTGGTGTGACTGGGACGTTGTTGCCTGTGCAGTGTGGTGGAGGTTGGCCGGATGGGGTGTGTGGGAGATGAGGGTAGGGTGACCAGGCGCAGGAAGAGGAGGGTGGCTCTGGGATGAAGGCTTCCCTCGCTTGCTGCCGAAGAGCGACCCAAGGATGGAGGAGGAGTTGGGGATGGAGGGATGACCGCGGGGTGGGCCCTCGCGTGGGGTGGTGGCTCTCCGGTGTGTGTGGGGGCTGCTAATGATGGACCCCTGTGGGAGAGAAGAACGTAACAGCATCTCTGTCAGTGCCTTCTATAAAGGAAGACATTCTGACAGTAGAACATCACCGTCACTATCTTGGTGAATGTACCACCTCATGGAGGTCCTTCAACATGGCCCACTTATGTGACAGCAGCTGGTGAAACTGGGAACAAGTCGGCAGCCGATTTAATGTTCAGATTTTTATTCCAAAAAATGTAATGTACATTTCAGCGTTGTTGAAAATCACTGACACACTCGCTAGTCAACTAACACTAGCTTGTTTTGTGAGCCTGCTAGCAATGTAAAGTAGTGTTATAGGTAGCGGGGATTACTCACCGAATCCATTGCATTGCAATGTTTTGGCTTGACTAGTGAGTGTGTCATCGATTTTCAACAGCGGTGACATTTATTTACATTTTTCAGAATAAAAGTCAGAACATTTTGATTGGTTGACGACATGTTCCCGCTTTCACCAGCTCCTGCCACATATTCAAAGAAAAGCAAACATTACAGAGCATGCAAAATTAAACTTAAAATGTCATCTTGTGATGGGGGACGGACAGAATATGAGTGGTAATTTCAGGTTTATGGCCTCACTGTCTAATGTTACAAAAGGAAGAAACCCAACATTTCCAAAACAAACCTAAAACTGTAAATGGTCACACGACACAAAAATGGACGGTTGAAATTATCTCGGCTATTCTTCTGAGCGCGTCGTCTTATGTAAACTACTTTGGAAAATACTACTTTCTGAATAACATCAATCAATGTAAGCCTGCTGCAGGGCATAAACAACTGAGAATAGCAAAGCAATAAACACATTGACATGAGCAGAAAGTTTAATTTAGATCGATCAGTCAGTCAAACACCTTCCCAACACCTGCCAAAAAGTCACACATGCAAACTTGTTAAAAAACAATGGAGGCTGAGTATCCACATGCAGGGGTGTGACAGGCAAACTCTCCATCCACATAAGGTTAGCATTCAACTGGACAGCAGAAGGCAGCAGTGCTTATGTTCTGGTATGCACAATCCCAAAAAAGCCTGTACACGTTTCCCCTGTTCTACTTCCAATTCTATCTGAGGCAACGTTCCTTGTCATTAATTCCAAGTTCAAAACCACTTCCTGTAGTACATGCTTCATCTAAGACTGGCAGGAGGAGACCATTATGATTTCTTTTGAAAGTGGAATGACATTTTCAGGTTTCCCAGATTTCAACCCAACTTATGAACTTTCATGGACACATGAAATGAGTGAATGATGATGAAGAATGAAATCCACATCTTTTTAGAATAATATGTCGAATCTGGGTGTAAAAAAGCCCATCAATAAAATTCGGAACAATGAGACCTCTGTTTTTAGCTTAGTGTCCCTCCCTGAGCTTGAGTCAACCTCTGAGCTTTCCACAGGGTGTCTGGGGGGACAGGGTAGAGGGACCAGGGCAGGGAGAGAGGGGGGGCTCTAAGAGTTACTGAAGGGAGAAAATAGGTGGTCCAAACGTATTGACTGGCACCCCTGCCTTAGATAAAAAGACAACCCCAAAAAAGTCTGTGATAGGAACAGGCGGCTGTGGGAGGGGAGGGGGGAGAAGGGTGGGGTGTGTGTGTGTGTGTGTGTGGGGGGGGGGGTGGTGGGACAGAAGGGATCAGAGGGGGATTAGTAGAGTCATGCTTGTTTCAAGAAAAAGGGCAAAGTGGCCACATGACCAAAACAGGAAATCCCTCCCTCCCTCCCCTCCCCTCCCTCCCTCCCTTTCCAACGGGGGACGGGGGGGGCAGCATCAGAGGCAGGCAGCCTATGCATGCACACTAACCCAGGCAGGCAGGTTAAGGCATCCGAGAGAGAGAGAAGAGAGGAAAAAAATGATCAAAAACAAAAATGAACGGAGAGTCTATGAAGCAGGAGAGGGTGCAAGACCAACCAAAAAATAAATAAATGGTGTGTTTTGACAGTGCACATCATCACATAGAGTAGCTTTGGATACCAGCTGCTTCCAACTTACTTCCATATTGCTGTCTAGTGATCCTGCACTGCTGCGACGCCCCCGCTTGCCTGCCCGAGACATGCAATACCACAGATTAGAGATGGACAGCACTTCCTGGATCAACTACAGAGCTGAGCTTTTTTAGGCATCCCTCTCCTCTCCCCTTAAGGCAGTGCAGGGGGCTTGTAAAATACACAGGAAGCTGAGATAGGTCCTAATGTGGGCTGAGGTAGGTGGGATCAGGGGGGGGGGGGGGGGGGGGGTCAGGGAGAGAGTGAGGAGGAGGGTTGGTTGCGTGGGTAACTGTGGGTATTATACTGTGGTAATAATAGTGTCCATTATTTCCGCTCCTGCTTTGTGCAGATTTACAGCAGTGAGTTTAGGTGAAACAGTTGGTCTGGTTTGGGTCTGTGTGCTATGCTTCTCATACGCTATTCATATCAAGTTCTACATCGTCCTTGTTGATCTTGATTATTAAATGAAAAATAAAGGATTCCTCAATTTAGAGTTCCCTGTACTGGCTAAGACTCAGAGGCGAAGGAGGTCATCTGTGCACATCCTCTGTAATCGTCTGCTCAGTGGCTATTTATAGAACGATTGGTAGACCTGTCTCGTTATTTCTAAAACTAGCTAGTATTATCCAGAGTTTATCAATGAGTCCCGGGTGAAATGTGACAACAGGGATTTAATGTTGTCACAAGATGCAGATTGTCATAAAGGAGAGTCACTTGGGGCTTTGTAAAGTCAATGGCAGTGACGGTCACAACGGAGGAGAATGGCTGTTGCACATGAGGTGAACAGGCGGATACAGGGCTCGAGAGCACACCGAGCACTCTGCCACTGCTAGGCACACTCAACCAATGGATACATGACCAATAATCACAACACATGAACAGGAAAAACCCAATGGCCATGGCGATAAACAGGAAGTACACATGAGATGGAAATATGGTGAAGAAAAGAAAAAACATTGTACACAGGAATGACAACACTGTCATGCCACATCCTGCATTGAGAAAGTTAGGGCTGAAACATACGCAAAAAACATGAAACAAGGGGCGGAGAGCACCATGGTTTCTATTTAGTTCAACACTCACTAAGCTTAAGTTTTCACTGTTTGGACACAAAAAAATGACAGTTGGAACAGAGCTATTGTATCACCCAATGAGACACTGGACCCCCATACATGGATTTCATTATGTTATCATGATAGCCAAGTGATAACTTAACATAACTGTGATCTGGAATGGATGACGTGATGTTTTCACAGTCAAGAGATGCTATGTGAGACACTATGACGTTTATGGAATGTTTGTTGTCATAGTGATCGGGACCAAATCTTGTCTTGAGCCCGTTTGTTGCCCGTTTGTTGTTTTTCATTACAGAAATACATGAGAGAAAATGATTGAGAGGTGAGTGAATATTGTGGTTGATTAATTGAACATATAACAAGCAAGGCTCATCATGAAATGTGTTGAGAAACAATCAGGATTTACGAATGATGAAAATATGACAAGTAGAAAAAACGAAATCAAGGTATGTTTTCATTTAGACTATGCAGGGGTGAGAGTCATCCTTCAATACATTTTTAAAAATAAAAGACACCCTCTCAATGGAAAACACCATACTAACAAACAGCCAATTCATTTAAGAAACGGTTTTATTTTCAGTATAAAAAAACACTGAACTACCTCTCTTGTTTTACACTCCACTTAAAGGCAAGAGCATTTTAGGGGCATGAATATCCAGCAAATCATCAGGTTTACAGACAAAACACTTTGAGCCTGTAGATTTTAACTAGACTGGATGACAGATCCACTACACAGCAATTCACTACTCAGGGGAAAAAACAGGCAGAAATGACCTCCTACTAGGAGAGAATTCGAACACCAATTTATTACCACATACAGTTTTGTGTGAGATACCTATTTTGAATTTGACCTGTGGATTCTCTCTAAACAACAAGCGGTGGTGGAGGGCGCAGGGGACGAACAGAACCAGAGGAACCTCTCCTATTACATCTCCCCCTGGTAAAGACAACGACCTTTGACCTTACCTGCTTCAGAGAGGTCGCGGAGGGAGCTACTGAGCGCGCTCCTCTTCAGACCCTCTCCCATGGTGTAGGTGTCGTCCAGGCTGGCGCGGTTCATGTTGCCGTTGCCGGCTTCTTTCTTTAGCCCAGAGCTCTGGGACATGCTGGGTCTCACCATGCCCTTCTGCTTCTCCAGCTCAGCTGTATACACACACACACACACACACACACACACACACATGCCCACATACAAACACACACACACGCCCACATATAAACACACACACACACACACGCACACATACCAACACAAACACACACACACGGCCACATAAAAACACACACACACACACACACACACACACACACACACACACACACACACACACACACACACACAGGGAGTAAGGTTGAGGCAGTTGTATTGCTGCTAAATGTTGATTTTACAATAATGTAATTTTTTTGGTATTCAGTCAAGCAATTTTCTCATCTGAATATTTATCATTTCATGTATGCCATCACTCTACGTCATATTCGCACATACAGTTCAGATTTGCCACTATTGGAGTACGCTTTAAAAAAATTCAATTTTTATGTTTGAGTCATCCTTCAAAATAGTCCTCTATGTTTTTCTTAGTAAAGTCCCTGCTCTGCCGCGGGTAGCCATCCTATGAACTCTATAAACATCCTTGCTCATAAACAGAGAGAGAGAGTAATGAGGACCATGCCCTGCCTCTATTTACTGGGGTCCACACAGCCCAAGGCGGCCAGGGAGTGAGGAGGGAGGGGAGGGGGGAGGAGGGAGGAGGGGGGGAAGGAAGGAAAGAGGGAGAGGAGGAGAAATGTCTGCTCACACTCTATTCTGTATTTCTCCATTTCCTGGACCTCAGAAATGGATTCCCGTAGGTCATCGGTGAACTTCTTGCGGTCCTGGGGGTTGGGTGCGTTGAAGTTGATGAGGACTTTGATGTCTGCACCTGGTATGGCTGATGTCAGCCTGATTCCGTTGGGGTAATCTGGGCCAATGGCAAAAACAGAGAGAGAGAGAGAGACCTTTAAAAACACAGATCATAGCTGAGGTGGTTCAACCCCAACAGCTCTGAAAGTCTGTCTGGGTGTGCTGATAGCATAAACAGTGTTCACATTCCTTCACTTTCACTTCACTTCAAGTTAGGGTACTGTGGTAAAACCAAGCTCAGGTGGTGTTTTCTGTAAACACAGCATGCCAGACTCGTTGGTAAGAGGGGAGTGCTCAGGCATAACTTACACTGGTTCTCAAACATCAGAACCTGCATCCCGTACAGGGAGAAGGACTGCCTGAAGCTGTATGTCACAGAGTTCTTCTTCTTCTGGAAAATCTTTGTCACCTGTACCAACAGACCAGGGATCACACAATGAAACACACTTGGAAATTGGAAAAAAGTGTGCCTGAGTATTCATAGAATACAAAAAGAAAAGCCTGGTTCATGGGTGTTACAACACTGATTTAAATTGTAGGCTATACATCCTTTTTTCTTCTTCTTCAAAATTCCTTTGTGGTCTGCTCTTGATAATCACTAGCTTGATTAGTGTTGGTTAACAAGGCTCAGACAGGGCAGGACAAGGACAGGACAGGAGTGTTATACGTACCACCAGGAGGTCGTTGAACAGGAAGATCTCCCGCTGGTGCAGGCCCAACTTCTGGAGCTTGTTGGGGTCTGGCACTTCAAACAGACGGCAGTAACA
>NC_137676.1:16931698-16939198 GCF_963989245.1 Nansenia antarctica | reverse complement strand
CAAACCTGTACACCTCTCTGATCAAGGCCTCAGGTGATATGTTAGTTGCTTGAAGACATTGTCTGCATCCTAACCTGTGTAGCTGTATATCTATCAGTGGAGGCTGGTGGAGGTAGAATTCGGAGGACGGGCTCACACGTGTTTGATACCATTCCCCATTCCCTTCCATGCATTACAATCCTAGGTGTCCTTTGATTTCTACCTCCGCCAGCCTCCACTGACATCTACATATTCTCATCATCATGAACAGCCGCATATCGATAAACTATGTACCCGAATGCCCCCTCATATACTTGTCCTGTCTACAGTACCGGTACTGTGCAGTCTCTCACCTGTAGGCTTCAATGAGGCGTTCCACCTTCTGAGCCTCTCCCTGGACCCGGATGTGGTTCTGGAACTTTCTGAGGGCCTCGTCCAGCTCCATTGACGAGAAGTCCATCTCATCCACCACACAGCTGGGACACACAACGGACAACGGATAGGATCGTTATACACACAGTGGGACATCGGACGAGGTTTCCTCTATTGTCCACCACACACAAGCAACCAAAAGCGTAAGGCAGTCACACAATGTCCAGCAGTGCTTCTAGTACAATGACACGAAAAAACACATTGGAGAGGGCAAATCTGAGGTCCGCCAGATTGTATCTCGGATGTAGAGATGTGTGTTTGAGAGGAGGTGACTTTGGGGATTTTTCAGTCTCATTGACACAGCCAGTCACCCTTATCCCCTGCAGCATCTTAATGAGCTCAGTCTGAGGGGACCTCTTCACCTCTTCACCTCTTGTCTCATGTCGCATGTCTCATGTCTTACTCTTTCTCTCTCTCTGTGTCTCTCTCTCTCTCTCTCTCTCTCTCTCTCTCTCTCTGTCTCTCTCTCTCTCTCTCTCCGTCTTAGACACTGGAACAGACGGATACATCCTCTGGGTTCTGTCATCCCCTCCTAACCGACCGTGGTGGTTTGTGTTCTAAACACAAACCAGGGGTTTTACTGCTACATGAGTTTAATAAGCAAACCCGGCTATAAATGTGCTCATTAAAAGTGATCCAGTTAGGTAAGATAATCAACGATAATAATACTCACTCCAACACATCCCTGTTGAACTGTTTCTGACGGTTGCCTAGGAACTCTCCGATCATCTGCCGGCTGAGGCCTTTCCTTTGAAGCAGGAAATGAGCCACGCCCACAGGCGTGTCAGGGACAAACCCTCTCTCGGTCAGGTACTGGACGCCTTTCTCTGGCTTCCTGTGGACAGACACAGGAGAACGTGTTCATTTCAATACTGTAAGGTTACTGTAGTGTGGATACAGATAAGCTTGCACTGGGGCTAGAGACAATAGTTTCACATTCGTAGATGCATTCAGCCACACAGATGCGCAAACCACCACACACCCTCTCTCGATTGGTCATTCTTTAGTGGTCTTATAAAATAAGTCATGACACGAAATGTATTTATGTTTTCTTCTCAAAAGCAGACGTGTCCTTATATCCCTATATCCAATCAGTCGGCTCTGTCACTCAAAGGCGTGCCACGTATCCCTGCATCCAATCAGTCTACCCTGTCACTCAAACAGCACTGCCAAGGGTGGTGTTTGATTCTTTGGCTGATAGGGAAGGCCCTCAGCAGGTACAGAATAGTTAATATTTAACCACAGGACAGGAAAATGGAGAGACTCTCACTGGCTGGTTATTGCATATCATCATCAAGTAGGCTAGATGTTATCAGTCCTCACAGAATTTGATTGCATTAATGCAAGTCCTTTCTATACCACTAATAACTGAAATAAAAATTATTACGACTTTCTGGCACTTCTTGGATAGGTTTGAAATAATACGTCACTGCCATTGAAATGGACGAGAGAAGCCAGTGTGCCTTTCGCAAAACAATATGCAGTTTCTATTTCTTAATTTTCGCAGGCCACCCGTTGTCCTCAACCTCCATAATTGATTTGAATTAGGCTGATTGGGTTTGATTGTGGGGCTCTCTGTTCTCTCACAACCCTGATTAGTCTGGGTCATCACTGTAAGAGTAACAAGGCCACTTAAGTGCTCATCAACCCTTCATCAGTCCAGGGTCGTCAACCCTTCTACTTTTTAAAAAAATGAATTACCTTACTTATTTTACTTTATTCTATTATTGTTGATTTTGTATTCTGCTGGAATACCAATGTTGAAGAACCTGATCCTAAGAATTTGACTCTGTAACACATTACATGACATGACATTAGATGTAATAAAAGCAATTCTGAATCCGATCCTGAAACCTCCTGTTCCGAATCGAGGAACCTACTTGTTGAAGAGGTTGAGGCCGATGCGGTAGTGCCTCTTCCGGATGACGTCGTTGCTGAAGACGGGCGAGTCCCAGCTGTTGCGCGTCTCCTTGTGGTACGTCTGCTTGCTCAGCGTCTGCTCCCTCAGGCTGTCCCGGGAGGACGACTCGGAGCTGCAGTTGATGGTGTCGTTGGAGTTGGACGTGCTGTTGACGCTGTCGTTGTCCCCGTCCGAGAAGTCCGACTCCGACTTGCTCTGCCGGTTGGCCGAGCCGTTGATGGCCAGGTGGCTCTCCAGCGCGCGGTGGCGGTGGCGGAGCGGCGCCTCGTCGTCCCCCCCCCGGGAGGGGGCCCGCGGCGGAGGCCCGTGGGAGATGTGCTTGGGGCTGGCCTGGGAGGAGGCCACAACGTGCGAGCCGTGGGGCTCGTACGCGGGCGGCCGTTTGACGGAGCTGCGGTCGGAGCCGCGGTCGCTCAGCTCGGCGGAGCTGTCGCTGGGGGGCTCGATGGTCAACAGGGGGAGGTGGTCCACCCGCAGACGCTGCTCCTGGCACTCCAGAGAAGGGGTGCTGCGGCAGCTGGTGTCCGTGTCGCCCCTCTCGTCCTTGGGGTCCATGGGCCAGTACTCCTGGGAGGAGTTGACCGAGTGGAGCCGCGGGTCCGACTCGGTGCTGGAGGGTTGGTCGCCTGACCGCGAGAGCGCCATGGAAGGAGAAAGGTCCTCCTCGTCGATGAACAGGGTGACGTCGCTGTAAGACGCCAACATCTCGTCGCGCATGCGTCCGGCCGCTCCGCGATGAGGCTTCCCCTGATAGGCCGCCTCCCTCTCGCCCCCCTCAGGGCAGCCCATGGCCTCGGGGTCGTGACCCTCGTCCCCCTGCAGGCTGCGACAGTTCAGGGCGTCGTCGATAGACTCGGCTAGAGACTTGACCTGCCTGGAAAAGGCGTCCTCTAGCTCCGTAATGGCGTCCGTCAGGTCATTCTGCGAGGCCGGATGGGTCGCCATGTTGGCCTGGTGGTGGACCTCCATGTCTCCGCACTCGGACTGTACCAACGCGCGGGGGCTGCCGTCGTCAGTCATGGAGACCTGTTTCCCCTCGAAGTAGGAGCTGTGGACTTTCTCTGGTCCCTCGAAGGAGAACTGCATCCTCATGTTGGAGAGGACGATGCGTCTGGACATGCGGTTCTCAGACATGGAACTCCTGAGACGCTCAAAGTTCTTGTTCATCTGGTACTGGCGGAAGGCAGTCTGGATGGTGCGGGCCGCATGCCGGGTTATGAAGCGTCCGCCATATTTACGTTCCAGCATCTCCACCTAGGGGGCAGAAGGACACAGATGATTACAGATGAGTCGGACACAAATCCAATAGGACAAAACCAAAGCTCATAGTATGAGATTGTCAAGTACAAACAACAGATAAAGGCAGTCACCCTATACCTACACTACCGGTCAAACTTTTTTAGAACACCTACATTTTCCCCCTGTTTTTATTGAAGTTTAGCTAAAATGCAAACATGTCATAGACAAATCACTGAATATGTTGAATTGAGTCCATCTTAATGCAGTGATAATAGTTGATGTTTTTACAGGGCCTCTACAGGGCCTTACATGGTTTGCATACGAATCAATTACACACCGTGTAGATTAGGATGTCACTACCAACTCAGCAAATTCGAGAGTTGAGAAATTTGTGTTATCGAACAAGTGGAGTAAGGAACTGTCTTTTTTCCAGTTGTGTAGCACAAACTGCTTAACTCAACATACATAATGTTGCAACAACGTTGCAAAGTGTCACCAAAACGTCTACTAACTCTGAGCCAGCGACACACACACACATTTCAAAGGATAAACAAAGTCTGTGTTGAGTTGGTTTGTGATGGAAAAAGTGCTCTACCTGTTTGTCCTGGAGGTCAGCGGAGAGCTCATAGCTCTCGGAGAGCGAGCGGGAGCGTTTGATGGCCTCCTCCTCGGCCTGCTTGCGGAGGATAGACTGGGAGTGCTGGAGCTTGGGCCTGCGGGGCCTCTGAGGCCCAGGTTGGACAGCCCCGTGGCCGTACAGCGGGCCGTCGAACCGGTCGGGGCTGATGGCCGATCCGTGGGTCACTGGCCCCCTGCCGTAGCCCGCTCCGTCCAGGGAATGGCCGCTCTCGTTAGGCCGTGCATCTCCCTCCACACTGCCAAGAAAACAGACACACAACCACACTTACTGACAAGCTCTCACAGGGAACACTAAGTGATTCAGACTTCTTTAAATAGTCTATGTTCATGCGTTCTTGTTCAGCCTTCCAGTACTCCTTCAGAACCTGTACTTAGTGTCAGAAGAACCTAACACGCGTAACTCACCCGGAATTTGTATCAAATCAACCATCATCATCGATCATTTCCTTCACGTTCAAGACTGTGATTTTTTCCCCGAATGAAAACAGCCAACATTAAACAGCATGGGCTAAAGTCCATGTTTCCTGTGTGTTTAGAAATGTCATTAAAGAGTCAAAGCGGATACAGTAGTTTGTGGTGGAGCAGAAATAACACGGCGCAGGGGTAAATACTGCAGTCCATTCTGAGGAGTGCTGATACGACACAATTTCTAGACACAACCTCCTGCATCACCACTCACTCAACGCTGTGTCACCAGTCAACACTATGTTGATTAAAAGTGCATGTGAGTGGTTCTGCCATGATTACTATGAGAAATATGACTGTAGATATGTACATACATTCGCTCTCCAGCGTTTAAAGAGAAATACCTCATCAACAACCTCCCCTTGTCCGTTCCTGTATGAATAATTCTAACACAAAGTACATCCGCTTGGGTGCCATTTACAGTAGCGACCAAGAATGCCAATTATCTTGTAGAATACTAAGTAGGGCGTGAAGGGGTACTCACTCACTCTGACTCGCCGCAGGACTAGGGGAAGAAGGCTTCACACGCAAGGACCTTCTGTTCTCTATGAACTGCCAACTCCTTCTCCATAGCCTGTCCACCATTCTGACTGTCTCTGACTGACTGACTGACTGACTGACTGACTGACTACAGGAGTCCAGAGTACACAACAGCTCCTCCACGGCAACAAAGTCTACAGCACTCCAAGGGCCAATCAGTGACCAGTTACATCACGTTTGGCATATAGGAGACTTCCTTCCCCAGAGTCAAATAAATATTCCAAAGTCCAGTTTAGTGCACAAAGACAAGGTAAACACATAAAACATTAACATTCGGGAACTACTGCTTACAGCTGTCCATTCAATAAGTTAGTGTGGTAGAGAGGTGAGGTGTGGGGTGGGAGGAAGTGGATGGGGGTGGGAGGGAGGGAGTGGATGTGGGTAGGGGTGGGGGTGGCTTCTACCATTTACTATTTTGAAGAATACTTTCACTTCACACAGCCAATGTGTTTGAATGATGACCTCACCTGAAATGTGTACCAGACACTCCTTCTGTTTCTTGTCAAAACAAAACAGCTTCCTCCATAGACAATAGACTGCCTTATGTTTCATACCATGGAAGAGAATTATTATGATTCTACTTCTATCCAAAAGTGCATACAGTAGTTGGTGGTAGAGCAGAAATAACACGGCATAACATTAACATTTGCAAACTACAGTCAATATGATGTCTGGCATGAATGTCTCGATGACGGAGCGATGAATGAAAACATTGTTTTCAGAGACTGCTGAATTATGGTTACTACTACACAGACCAGAAGTGAATGTCACACTTCATAAACCACACCCAAAATAAACAAATGGACAAATAGGGTTGCTTCACCTCAACATCTGACCTATACAAAGGACAGCTCTCACAGCTGAACGCAGGCACTGTTAAAGCCTTGGCATGACTAGGGTGTATTTCCAGTCTTATGGGGTGGGATGTCTTTCCTTTTAGAGTGACTGGATAGAATACCCACAGCATACCAAAAAACCCACCAGAAGCCATGTTTAGATTCTCATGGAGAATTGATGCCCTTCCGACTGCCCGATGAAGCTGTAAAGGCCCAGAAATGTAACGGGGCACTTACTCATAGCACATTCCATCGCAGAGAAGTCAGTGTTTACCCACGGAAGGAGTCAAGGAAATGGCTCATGACTCTCTAGTCTCTAATAGATCTCATTCTGTATGATCCAACTGGAAGGTCCGACTGACTGTGAAAATGGGCACAAACTCCTACATTCCACCGTTGAGGAGTCAGTGTTTGATGCATTAAAAAGGCACAGTGAAAGTGAAAAGGAGTCAAGGATGTGATACTCTAGTAATCACTACAGATCTCATCTCTATAACAAAAGGTTATGCTCTGAAAGGGACATTGTGCTAATAGTCATTTCAGATACTCAACTCCCTCTCAGCCGCTTGAGTGTGAATTATGTAAACATTTCTATAGTACATGCATTTACCCCAGCCAGGCAACCACCTGATGATAGATGGAGGAAGTAGCCTACCTAGTGTAATATATATTGTGAGCTACAGCAGAAACAAAAAGGGTGGTGTCACTGTCACTGTCAAAACTGTGGAGGCCGCAACTTCCGTCCACCGGTTATTCCGCAACAATTCTTTCGGTTATTCCGCAATTCTTTCGTAAGGGACCCAAGTAGAGAACGTCTCTCTGACAGGTTAAGTGCATCCCATTAGATCCCCTTCCCCCCCTCTCTGTCAGGCTGAGAAACAGCGGGTCACATAAGGGCACGGTGACACAGGATACATTGACAGTAAGTGAACGCTAAACGCCTCCCTCGGGGCATGAGATGTACACCCAGTGTGTACTGTATCTAGACCGGCAGACAGCCACAGGCTGCACATAGAGGCCTACATACTTACTTACTTACTTACTGCAGGACCAACACAAAAACCCTGTGTGGCACAGAGTGAAAATCACACTCGCTTGCATAATCGCCATGGGAGACGAATCTCCCCAACCATCTGTCATGGCAAACTGTGACGCGGCCGGGACGGGACGGGACGGGGGGGCTCACACCCGCCGCGCTGTCACCAGAGGACACACAAACGCTCTGTTCTCCGTGAAATCTGACAGATAGGCATTACTCATTTTGGATGGCTTCGTTATTGAACATGGTTGGATGTACTGTACTGTACTGTACTGTAGATGCACTCTTAATTCAAAAAAGTGTCGGTAGTTAATTGTTATTATGAATAGTCTAATATTAATCACGCATATTTATGTATTACATATGTATGCTGTGTGTGGAATCGTGATGTCAAAGAGACGCTGCTAAAC
>NC_137676.1:16911698-16926698 GCF_963989245.1 Nansenia antarctica | reverse complement strand
CTCTGAGGTTGAGTCTCTCTGCTCCATCCATTCTCCTTATACAATTCCAAAAAGCTGTCCCACAGGAAAATACTCGTAGTTACGTAAAAAGCTACCGTGCAGTCCCTGACCCTAACCCTCTCTCTCTCTCTCTCTCTCTCTCTCTCTCTCTCTCTCTCTCTCTCTCTCTCTCTCTCTCTCTCTCTCTCTCTCTCTCTCTCTCTCTCTCTCTCTCTCTCTTCGTCTCTGTTCTTTCGTTCTTCTCTCCTTTCTCAGATGTCCATCCCTCCTTCATCCTGTATCGAGTTCCCTCATGTGATCTTCCACCGATAGAGGATGGAGGAGCACATTGAGTTTCCCCCCAGTTTGCAGCGTAACGGCTACGCCTAGCCAAGTGTGTCAGTCAGACGAGAGGTCCCGGACTGGAGATGCCATTACCTGCTGATGGCGCTATACTCTCTCTGGGCTACTGACTTCTCGCAGGCCAGATGACATGACAGGCAGGTGAAGAATTACCCCTCTGAGAGTGAAGGTGGGATAGATGGCCAAATCCCCCCCCCCCCCCCCCCCCCCCCGACACACACACACACACACACACACACACACACACACACACTTTCTGTATAATGACAACAGGCACAGGAAATAGAGGAGAATAGTTCCCAGATGGGTTGTGTTTACAGGGACACCAATCACTGACGCGCAATTCTCAGGAGGAAGGGAAGGTGGAGATGTCCCTCTAATTACAAGCCTGGACCCTCTTTCTCTCCCCCCGTAGGGAAAATGATTGCTTCCTTTGGCCCCTTTTCATCTGGGGACTTCAAACGGAAGGGAGAGAGAAACAGAGAGAGAAAGAGAAAGAGAAAAAGATACAGAGAGAAAACAACAAAAAGTAAAACAATTGCATATTTCAATTCTATTCTTTTCATTTATTTATTTATTTGAACGTGAGCGAAGGAGAAGGAGACGAGGGTTATGGAGACAGCAGATGGCTCGGTGCTGGAGAACACAGACAGGCAGACAGACAGAGAGCTATTTCAGTTTGAGACCCAGTCCCTGACTGTTCCTGCAGCCCCACAGCTGTTGGCGCATTGTGGAACAGACACACGACTCCACTTACGGGCCTCACATGTCATGCAGTCTTTCCACTGTTACCCAGATCAATTTAGTCCTGACCTGCAATAAACAACAAAACCCACACGCCGAAGGAAAAAAACCCACAACGCTCGGGACGTCCTTCAATAGATTTTTACCGGCTCATTATTTTGTAATTCGGATGTGTTAACAAACCCGAGGGGAGAGGATCTGAGCACTCACCAGCGTTTTGAAATGAGTCCAGAAAAAAAAAGAAATAGCGGGTAACTTGGTTGTTTGATCACTAGGGATGCCTAAGCAATTGTAATATGTGTTTAGGAATAAGATATTTATTCATGTCAGAGGAGTGCATTTCATTAAGGTCGGGAGCATTGTTATCTGGCACCATTATCATAGGGCATTGTTAACAATGAATGCCGAACTGAACTGAAGAATATCTCTTATATAGGATACAGTATATACTGTATGACACTTTTATAGAAAGCGACTTACATTGCAGTGAGTGCATGTTGTCAGTATACGTATATGGTCTCAGCGGGAATCGAACACACAACCTAAGGGTTGTTAGCACCATGCAATACTAACTGAGCCACAGAGGACCACTTCAATAGATCATTTCATATAATGGGGGGTGGGGGGGGGTGGTCTCTGTGCAAGTACAAACATGCCCCCCAGCAAACTTTGTTAATACAATCTATGTCTGATGTGTTTTGGAAGACAAGCTCATGACTACCAAACACAATTAGTGAGGTCATCATGATTGGGTGCTTTATAGAAATGTGATAAGCAGTTGGATGAATTACAAACATCCTCTAGCACTTTTACGGGCTTTGGGAACTTATCCAACAGTTTAAACATTGCGAAAACTCTCTCTAGGCTTCTGTATGCTTTAATATGTCTGTCTGTCTGTTTGTCTGTCTGTCTGTCTGTCTGTCTGTCTGTCGGTCTGTCACTATCTCTCTCACTCACTCACTCACTCACTCTCTCAGGTTCAAACCCGATCTATATCCATTCTGCTAACTCTCTAAGCCTCTGCACAGCTTTCTTGACTGGAATAATGTCATAGTTGGGAATTCCAACAGGAGGCCCTCTCTGAGCTCATAAAAAAAAAAAAACCTTGGCTCAACTCGATGCACATGTCCTCCTTTTCCTGCATTTCAGCTCCTACTCCATCACCCTCTCCAGTCCACCCTCTCCACTCTCCTCTCCCCTCCCTCCTTCCTCCCTTCCTCCCTTCCTTCCTCCCTCCCCCTTCCTCCCTCCCCAGCCCGGTTAGATGTGTGCCATGACCACCTACTGTACAGGTGTCAACCTCAGGTTCATCCATCACTCTACAGTCTCACCACTGGAGCACATCAGGAGGAGTGAGACTTGTATACATGTCTCCCACACAAAGGGAAAGAAGAAGAAAAACATGAACGAAAAAATGGCAACAGGGACACCTACAGTACAGAGCAGCAGACACCAGAGGGACTCAAGTGTTGTTTTTTTCCCACCGTAGCGATAGGCTGTGTGCCCCGCTCTGTTGTACATGACGTCATGCGGCCCTCTTTCTCATATCTGCTTTCACACAGGAAGCAGAGTCGATGAGAGCAGCTTACACTGGAAATGGAAAATAAAATGAAAAAGCTGCTCTTAGCCAGTCTGGAAGCAATTAGTGGCACTGATGTCATCGTTTGATATAGCAGCATTTTAACAGTGTTGCAGGGGGCTGGGATATTTGAAGTTGAATACTAAGGAACGTAGCAAGAAATAATAATAATTTTAAAATGAGGAAACGCTCAAATGTTTTCCCGTAAGAGTAAAGAATCCCTGTGTACAACAAGAACCTGGCAGCAAAAGTATAAATAGGGCTGGAATGACAGTAATTAGAGGATATGCAGCGTTAGCTCATCAGATCTTTGGCAGCAAAGTTGGAACAGATGTCTTGCCTCTGGGATCCTAAGGGAACCATCAAAGATCCTCAGCGGCTAGTGATGTCTGAGGGGCTTGACTTTAAAGGCGTCTTCAGACATCAGCTAGTAATGCCTGAGCTTTCTCAGTTTAGAATAATGGAGGTTATACTGTATAGGCCGGGGTTGGTTTAACACAACACAGAGGATCGACACAGAGGATAAATGTGAAAACATAACGTGAATCTTGTTGAATTGTGTTTTACCCATGTCTGCTTACATTTGTTCAACCAATAAAACCACCATTAATGACCATAACCAGGCTCTAGAGCTCTCCTGGTCCATGCTTGATGTGTCCCCCTCCATTCCTCCATGACCACATCTCATATTTCACCGTACCAAGCTCCGCCCCCGTACAGAATCACACTGACATGCTAAAAATAGAGCCATGTGAGATCGTCGGTCTGTGACACACTCTGGTAAACAACACTGTCAGCAATATGAACAGCACAGGGGGAGGCTGGTGGAGACAGAAATCAGAGGACAGGCTCATTGTAGTCCATGAGGATTGTAGGAATGAGGAATGGTATCATAAACCACTGTGTTATACCATTCCTCACTCTATTCCAGGCACTACAATGAGCCCGTCCTCCAATTTCTACCTCCACCAGCCTCCCCCTGTGCTGTTCATATTCATGTGTGTTTGATATACCATTCCTCATTCTGTCCCATGCATGACAATGAGCCCATCCTCCGATCTCTACCACCACTGGAACAATACTGTCTGAAGCGGGCACGCGAGAGAGTGGTTACAGTTAAATATCTTGGTCGACGAGGCTACGGTTCTGTTTCTCTGTGAATTACAATAAAGAATTCTTACAGTATGACTGGAGACCAATCTAGAGATTGACTGGATATTAGCTCTCGATCAGCAGTGTGTGAGCAGCATCACACTGAAATACTTGGAGGTCACAACGAGGAGTCAGGACTCTCCTTTACAACAAGGTCACTCACCCAGTTCCATTAGTGTAACAGTATTTCTCATGAACAGTGCTCAGATTACTCCCAATAAGAGTGACCATAGAGAGTATATAAGTACACAGGACATTTCGCACGCAGCAGGAGTGCAATGACAACAGCTGTCCCACAGCCATGGTGCCCCGTGTGCCACCCTCCAGAGTGGCAGTGCCACCTGCTGGTATGAAATGACACTGCAGTGTCCCTAGCAGCAACACAAAGCAACCCACGGGAGTGCTAAAGCTGAGCTGTGGCCAATGTGATCTCACAGGACAAGGAGGCCTGGCCTTTCAGTGGTAGAGGGGGTTGTGAGGGGGGGGGGGGGGGAGTTATTCAAAGGTTATTCAAAAGAGTGAAAAATGAAACTGGCTTTCACTGGCTGGGTTGGGAGTGTTGGTGCAACATTCTATTTGAAGTTAGTGACGAATCTGTCTCGAGTCATTTTAACAAGTCATGCGGTTCCTACGAATGTTTCTGAATATGACAGAAGAAACATAGAATAATATCAAAATGAATAGACCTTTCCTACCCTTTTCAAGCCAATTTCTACAGGACAAAATTCTGAACTTCCCTTCAATAGCAAACCCTCTAAAACTCCAAAGAACCTGACTGAGCTCGGACCCGACATCTGCTTCCTGGTCTAACAGCACCATGGTGACCAATTCATCATCAAACAGACTGCCCGACTGTAAAGCACAGTCCAACCTCTTTATAACACACCTCCCTGTGCTTTCCTTCTTTGGTCTACCTCTAAAAGTCATCTGCCATGGCTTAAACACGTCTGAGAGGAAAACTGCTGCTGGAAATTCCCAAAATAGTTTGAAATCTATCCCTCTGGCATAAGCCGTGAGATGCTCTTTATATAATGACGGCCCTGTTTGTGTGTGATTGACAAGCAGGCCTGACATCGCTATTCAATTATAGACACAAGAGCTAAGTGAAATCTAATGATGCTTTTTTGATTAGAGAAAATCGACTGTGAGTTTAGTGGTAATAATAACAACAACAGCTGTCGACTTGCAAGTCGATATTTTCCTTTCACATCAGGGATCAGATAAAACAAAAGTGAATATTATCTTTCGGAAGACAAACTACCTTTTACAGAGGCATTTGAAAAGATATTCCATTGTCACAACTGTATAGTGACCACAACAGGGTAATGACTGAGGCTACATTGATACACTGATAATACAGATCATACGCTAATAATACACAGATAAACACATTGTTGTTTAAGATTCAAAATGTCATAGGTAAAAAACATACAGCAACGACCATGGATTCACAGTCAATGTATGTCAATGTAAAGATTTTACCTCTGAAAAAAATTCTAGAAAAGGGAGAGGGAGGGAGAGAGAGAGAGAGAGAGAGAGAGAGAGAGAGAGAGAGAGAGAGAGAGAGAGAGAGAGAGAGTCAGACCTCAGTAATAAACCCTCATTATCCCTCCACCACTCATGTGTGCTCATATTTCGTCCACACTCACCTCCCCAAAAGCCAGCGAGTAACTCAGACTAATCACTTCTCCAGAGTTTCCTCTGTATCCTGCTCCCCTGTTCCCAGTAGAACTCCCTCAGCCCTGAGATCTGGTCCCCCCCCTCTGTACCCTCCCTGCCCTGCCCTGGCCTGGCGTTTCCCACTGTGTCTCTGCAGCATCCCAAGCGCCGGGGGCCCAAGACACTGAGGCTATTGAGCCCCGAGGAGCACCTCCCTGCTCTGCCGTCTGCCCTGGCGCGAGCCATTGTTTGTGTTGGCACGGGGTATAAAGGCTGCCATTCTCGTGCGTGCTGCATCATACATTTTCCATCTTTGATTAGGGAAAATACAGACAGTGAAAAACAGGGCCTGCCCTTTGGGCAGCACAAGAGTTATGTCAAACTGTCAAAGAGCTGTGCCAAATAATATATATATATATATATATACTGTATATATTGTTTTCTTTATAGAAACCGACACTGCTGGCTATGGGAGGTTTTGCATGTATTACTTTCTAATTTCTCTCACACTCCTGAAACAGAAAATCTTTAATTTGATTTGAATATTTAATAATTTTCTAATTGGGCTAAACACAGTGGTATGATATATATATATATATATATATATATATATATATATATATGTTTTGTTTAAAGAAACACAACAAGTCTAAATGGGCAAAGGTCATGGCTGGAGGGGGTTTGATCTGACTATGAGAGTTTTTGTATTACGTTCTACTCTCTCACTTTGCGCTCCTCCAGAAACAGACGATATTTCATTCTAATGACTCTCTAATTGGGCCGCACGCCGTGGTATAATAATTCATGAAACATAATAGTTATTTTAGGAGAAAGTGCTTTGGTCTAGATGATGGAATACAGATGTGGGAGTGTGGCTGCGAGCACGGCCTAGTCATGATCCTAATGAGCAACGATGTGACGAGTGACATCATCACCTAAAAGAGATCCGCAGCAGATGGATCAGCTCAATCGCTGAACTGTGGATTTACCAGAGGAAACACATGTCATGCAAAGGAAAAGATAAGGAACACCATCATATCAATCTATGGTTTGGTCCTGCGCTCACACCCCTTTCAAGACCAGGTTGCCTTTAAACCAATAGGGCTTTAAACCCAATGCAGCAGGGATGGGCTTTCAACGAAGAGGTGATAGATTTTCATCTAAATTATTAGTTCCCTAACCAGATCAACAGATACTCCTAGTCTGCATCTAGATAGCATGCATCCTAGTCTGCATCTAGATAGCATGCATCCTAGTCTGCATCTAGATAGCATGCATCCTAGTCTGCATCTAGATAGCATGCATCTTAGTATGCATCTAGATAGCATGCATCCTAGTCTGCATCTAGATAGATGGCTTTAGGCTTTTGTCTGCCTTAGTGTTAGGGTTAGGGCTAAACAGGCTAATGTTTGACCGCATTAAACAGTCTCATGTTTGGGGAAACTGCGGCGTCAGGTCCTGAAACATTTGTCAAAGGATATCCTGGCCTGTTTCTAGCCTCCTCTTTTTCCAAAAAAACTGCAAATCTAAGCGGAAAACAACAACTAGGTCCAAACCCTGTCTGTCTCGGTACGCTCCACAGAAAACTGTCAGGCAGTATCAGTTTACTGGTGAAGGTAACCTGGGACGTTGGTGTTTTTTTCCTACTGCAACGGGACCTGGATCGTTAGTATTTAAATATTAATTGAAAGGTTTGCTTGAAAGCATCTCAACAAAGAATGGGAGAAATAAGGCTAGAAATTATTCATGTCTCCTGTAGCCTTGTCTACCCTTTGCCATGCCTGTATGCTAAAGTATACAGGATTGTTGCTGACACTGGACCCGTCAATACACTTTACGAGTTATTTGAAAAATTCCCCATGAATAATCAAGACAACAGAGATACGATGCATCAAAGAAGACTAAGATACCGTAAAAAAGAAAGTCATTATTTCCTGTATAATTTCGTCTGCTCTGTGAAAATGAACAGCTAAGTCCAGCTTTACTGCAGGTCACAAGAGTGTTCAGAAAAGTCTTCGCGTGGACACATTCCACTGGAACAAGATATCCTGAGTATGCAAATTCCATTCATACTTCATTTCCAGCAACACCTTGAGGAGTGTCAGTCAGCACATTTTCATGTATAAACTTATCCGGCTAAAAAGTCCTCCAAGCAGGCAGTAGGGAAGGAGAGGAGCGCTGGCTTGTGTCAGAGACACATGCATTCCGTAAGGCAGGACTTACATTTTATGACTTAACCACTGAGGGAGGCTGGGAATATGATAAAAATGGATTATACAGCAACCAAATGTGCGGTTTCAGTGCTTCCTATGAGTCCAGTTTGAAACAGTGCCAAGGCCTTTTTACGAGAAAGGAGGCTACTATACATTAAAACGATAACCAATGACAAATGATCTGGCACAAACTAACATTCTTTTCTTCCCCATTCAATTCATACTGTACAGTAAAGCACCAACAGCCTATTGGATCGGATCCAGCCCTTATAGGATCTCAATAGAGATGGAATTCCTTTGTTCGGAGAGAGAGAGGCAAGACAAGGCTGCCAGCTTCTCCAGTACAACAACATCTACAATCCATCAACATCAAGACAAAGCTCACAACACTCCAGCCCCAATTAGGGCCCACAGAAAAGAAGAAAAATAATCACAGTCATTACGGAGAAATGGATTTCCACACAAGAGAGTAAATCTGTTCACTACCTTGACTTTCTCCTCTAAAGTGTGATATACGCTCCATAAGGCTTACTGCTTTATTGACTGCGTGCACATCCTTGGGTCTCGGTGGGCTGCTGGTGCCATCGATCCAGCCCCCCCCCCCTGAATAACTCATTACAACACCAGCACTCCCAGCCTCTACAGGGAGGATAACACTGGCTGGTCATTTCAAGGGTAGTGGGCTGAACCACAGTCTGAATGACCCCGAGAGTCATAGGATCGACAGCTGTCAATCAAATGGACTAAGGTAATAATTATGAATGGGATGAATTTGTGGAGATATTTCACTTTGTAAGGGCCCCCAGTACTGTAAATTGATCAAAAGAGACAGACTGTTGGTTGATTTGACTAAAAAAACTCTTAATTTGAAGTCATTCAGTGACGTCATTCAGTGAAGGTACATTGTCATTCTAAATCCAGTACATTTCCTCTAAACTGTAGGCGTCTTTCAGAAGCAGAAGTTTATTTATCTGCACTCTCGCCATTCTCATCACTTGGAATGGCACCACTAACACACCCGAATGTAATCTGTGAGTGACGTGAATCAACATGAGCCATTTTCCTTTAATGGTGGAATCTGTTTCCTTACAGTGTTCACCCACCCAGAGTATCTACAGTCAAGACATAGATTACATGACTTGACTTGATGACTTCACCCCTTTAATCTCCTTGTCTCTGTCCAATGCTTGTTATTCTCCTGTCTTAGATGCCATGCTAGGTTTGATACGGAAGGCTGGCTGCTCTGTCTTGGGTGGAGTCCTATCCAAAAGGGGACTTGTTTTGTGCCAAAAAGGATATAAACCTTAACCGTGGGAAGGATGAGTGACTTGATTTAGGTAAACAGTGAGCAGATTGATCTGTACGTGACCGGTGGGGGTATGCCTTTCCCAGCCCATTAACAGATTGCTAAGCCAATCAGACGGAAACAAAAACAGTTTCTTACCGTATAGAGCCCAATGCACACGGCGTGCGATGTTGTCGCACCGCCGAATTCGATTCCATTGTTTTGAATGAGACCCAATGAGACAATGCACACGGCGTGCGATGCGATATTGTCGCACGACAACATTCGATTCTCCATTCACATTCATTCATTCATTGGTGTGAATTGAGAATCGAATATTGTCGTGCGACAAAATCGCACGCCGTGTGCATTGGCCTTAGGACTCTTGTCTGAATGATACACTACATCTCCCCCTCTATCTAGTCTCTACTGAGCGTATCCTCTTCACAGTCAAGTGAGTGAGGGCTTAAGGGCAGGAAAAAGCTGTTGCACAGCAACCTGCCAGGTGTGACTGTGGGCTTTCACACCAGACGTGCTGACAAGGATCTGAACACACACCATCTCCACACACACGTGTACCATAAGTCCTTTTGTGCCAAACCTTGTCCTTTCTGCCAACAACAAGACAGGAGGCCCCAGTGTGAAAGTGACATGCCCACTTTGTCGCTCCCTGGTTTTTAAAGGTTACGTGCATAAACATTGATTAATGGAGGACATGGCTCAAGCTGTGTTACCTTGCTTGCTAATCCTTACTTTGCAGATGCTATTTGAAGCGTACAGGACAGTCTGTCATTTCAACATCTTTGTTGTGTTACGACACGGTACTTCATAACAAACATGAAGGAATTCAATCTAATACAAAACACCTGGGATTCATGGTTTGATGAACTCTGACTAATGATCCCTCTGGGAAATCCGCATTTCCATTATCTCGGAAAATAAACCTCAGACCACACAAAATTACTTGGGATGGGTAGAGAGAAAGAGAGAGAGAGAGAGGCAGAGAGAGAGAGAGAGAGAGGGAGAGAGAGATAGGGGGGATGGGATGGGTAGAGAGAAAGAGAGAGAGAGAGAGAGAGAGAGAGAGAGAGAAAGAGAAAGAGAAAGAGAAAGAGAAAGAGAAAGAGGGAGAAGTACGTGAGGAATTTACGAGCCTAAAGCTCTCCGCAGTGTGAGGAAACAACCCAAGCAGGCAGCAACAGCCCAGCGCTGTACATTCCCACCGCGTCCTCTCCCTCGTATGACTGATGAGACATAGGGACCCCCTCACACCCTACGCCTTTAATTAGCTCTAATGATGAGCCTGGTAAGCCATCCATTCTGTAAACAGCTCTAATGAGTACAGGTCAGCAGTTCTGCACGGACGGACGGACGGGGAAGAACAGGCCGAGGTCTGTTATCTAAGGAACAATTGGTGGTGGTGGTGGGGGGGGGATCGATGTGTAGTTATCAGAGGGCCCCGCTTTAGGTCTAATTGAAAAGATGCTTTGCGGGAGCTTCATATGAGCAGGATGAATCACCGGTCGCTCTGCAGTGAGTCACTGAGGAGCCAGGGAGAGACAGACAGAGGGACAGACGGAGGGACCACTGGTCAACAAGACAGGGAGCAGTGAGGAGCCAGGGAGAGACAGACGGAGGGACAGACAGAGGGACCACTGGTCAACAAGACAGACAGAGGGACAGACGGAGGGACCACTGGTCAACAAGACAGGGAGCAGAGCACAGAAGAGACTCACAGTCCCTCACAGCCCCTCTCTGTTTAGACAGGCAAGCAAACACACTGGCACACATACACATGCATACATGACCACCCACACACACACACACACACACACACACACACACACACACACACACTAATGCACACAAACACAGACACACACACAAATGCACACAAACACACTGGCACACACACGGACGCCTGCCCACACACACATACGCACACACACACACAGACATGCAAGCACACACACACAAACACGCACACACACACACACACACACACACACACACACACACACACGTACACACACACTCACAGGCACGCACACAGAAATACAACATTTTCATATTAGAATATGTGCAACATTTGAAGGCATGAATGCCTGTACAAATAAACACAAACACACACATTCACACACACACACACACACACACACACACACACACACTGCTCCTCTATCATTCCCTCCCTCTCGGCGGTGTGCATCAGTGTGTGTATGACATCAGACTACAGAGCAGCGGAGCCGGCACTCCAGTGTACGAGGCTGGGTAGGCAGACACACACACACACACGCACACGCACACGCACACGCACACGCACACGCACACGCACACACACACACACACACACACACACACACAGTGTCTGCCCATGTAAATATATACCAATATGACTGCACCTACTGCATCACCGAGCCACACACACCGTCGACAACACACGTCATTCATGACATGAGCCCACCTACCTGAGCCTCCGCACGTCTGCCTCAGTCTGTATCAGGTGACAGGCAGACAGACGTACATGTACAGCAGTGTCCAGGTGAAGCTAAAAGCCCCTGCACTATCAGGCAGGCTCGCTGATCGACGTAGGTCGGAGGTGGGTGAACAGGCTGCTAGCAGAGGTGGATGGAGCTGGATAGAGCCAGGTTAGAGTAGGAGCCTAGGGTTGTCACACACACACAGAGCATTAGGAACCTCCATCTGACAGATTTACTCTCCAGTCATCAGCACATTCCCCTTTAAACGTCAATGAAAAGGGGAGGCTCTCCCCAGTCTTACACCCTCCCCCTGCCGCTCTCTCTCTCTCTTTCTCACTCAGCTGCTCTCTGCCTACAACATATCCCCTTCTGCCTCTCTCTCTCTGTGTCTCTCTCTCCTTCTTTCTCTCTTTCAATCACTCAGGTTCTCTCTCTCTCTCGCTCTCTCTCTCTCACTCAGCTGCTCTGCCTACAACATATCCCATTCTGCCTCTCTCTCTCTGTGTCTCTCTCTCCTTCTTTCTCTCTTTCAATCACTCTTTCAATCACTCACTCTTTCTCTCTCTCTCTCTCCCCTCTAACCCCATCACGTCTCTCTCTCTCTCTCTCTCTCTGCATTTATTCAGCTGTCGGCTTGATCTCGGGGCTCAGTGGAGTCGTGTTGTGTCCGTGTGTTGTGTCCGTGTGTCTGGCCAAAGCTTGTGTGCTGCAGAGCAGCAAGGTCACCACTTGTTTTTCAGCCTCCCTAGGACACATGACAGGACCGAATGGGAAATCCGAGCTCTGTCCGAGCTCACACTGAGACGACAGTATCACAGCCACAAACTTATGACTTCTTTAATACAGTGTGTTAAAACACATACAATAACATCATATACGTATACGATGTATAAACACACATCATTTCGAAGCCCAGAATCTTGATAGGAGAGTGTGACTTAGTGAGACTTATGTGACTGCAGCTGGTGAAACCGGGAACAAGTGGGCAACCAATCAAATTGTTCTGACTTTTATTCTGAAGAATGTCAATAAATGTCAACGTTGTTGAAAATCAATGACACACTCGCTAATCAAGCCAAAATATTGCAATGCAATGGATTCGGTGAGTAATCCCCACTACTACCGAGTTAACTATAACACTACTTTACATTGTTAGCAGGCTCACAAAACAAGCTGTGTTAGTTGACTAGTAAGTGTGTCATTGATTTTCAACAAAGTTGAAATGTATTTTCTGAATAAAAGCCTGAACATTTGATCGGCTGCCGACTTGGTTTCACCAGCTGCTGTCATATAAATCATGATGATTTGTATGCTCCAAATGACTGTTAAGACACACGCTGCAGAGATCAGCCTGATACACGGGGGAAAACACATGAACTGAGGTTGAATAGAACTACCATGTGATTTCAAGGAAAGGAACCTGATCTCGTTGCTTTCAGGAATTGGGAGTGTCAGAATGAATGCACAGCAGCATGTGATGACACCATGTAAACCCCAACCCATGTTAACCCCAGGAAACCCCAGGAAAACCCCTGACCTGCCTGTTTTTCCTCAGAGGCCTATTTCCCGTCCTGTCTTAGCCCTAAGGCCAGTCCTACATTGTCTCTTAAACTCCATGTCCTATTCGACTCATTTCCGTCTGAAAAAGAGGCCCAAACGAACCTGCTTATAACATTAGAAATATGATGATCAGATGCAAAAGCAGGACGCCATTTGATGCGTAACATTTTTATGTTTTGTGTGGATCTGCTCAGATCATAGTTGAGAATAACATACTGTACTACACGTGACATGGAGATAAAGTCAACAATAATTTAATTAATACACTAATCAAAGCAGAATTTGGATCCAATTATAGGCCCGTTCAGCTTAAGAGCTCAAGACAAATGCTGCAGACATGAGTATGATAATAATAATAATAATAATAATAATAATAATAATAATAATAATAATAATACATTAGACTTATATAGCGCTTTTCTAGACACTCAAAGACGCTTTACAAACTGAAAACATCGAGTAGTAATAATAAGAAGAAACAAAAGCTAAATAGAAGAAAGTATAGGGGCCTAATTGAGGTAGTGCTGGGGCCACATATACAGAGACCAACAACACATGAGGTTCAACAAGAACTACCATGTGATTTCAAGGAAAGGAACGCGTGTCACAATGTGCACAGCAGCATGATTATAGCCTGTCAGCTCAATGGCATATAATACGTCAAACAGAAACTACTGTCAGAAAACACTATCTCAGACGTCCAGGGAAACTCCCAACTTGCCTGTTTTTCCTCGGAGCTCTATGTCCTGTCCTGTCCTGCCTTCTCCGTGTTCCCGGTCCCATTCCTACGTTAGTCTCTTACTCCATGCCCTATTTGACTAAATTACGCCTCAAAACCAGTCCCAAACTAAACTGCTTATAACATTAGAAAATATGCTCACCAGATGCCAAAGCAGGATGCCATTTGATTGGGTAACATCTTGACGTTTTGTGTGGATATGCTCCGATCAATGATTATTTAATTGCTGTATTAATAATGAAAATTAAAGTAGATTAATTAGGGGGACCCCGTGGCGTTTAGGAGGGTTTACATGGTGTCAGCAACATGAGAAACAGAGGAAACATTTAAACATCTCTCCGGGCGCAGAAGGCTCTTCTATAGACCAGCTTCCAGACTCACTTAAAAGACTTCCTGCCTTTTAAGTGAGTCTGGAAGCTGGTCTATAGAAGAGCTTAATCCCCCCGCCTTGCTGTGCACTACTGTGAAACAATTTCAGTAAAAGTCATTCAGTCTGGTTTTATTTGCATTGCTGGACATACAGAATTTATCGTATGGCTCTAAAAGGCAATTTCAGAACCCATTTACCTGGGCCTCTTAGTTTTATTCAACGCTATGTGTGCCAACGGTATATCTGCCAGCGGCTGTGTTGCTATACGACACATCTCTGTGGGTGTCTGTGCTCTCCCAGGCACCCTCCCATTATCTCTAGACAATAGGTAAGTAAATGCAGGCTATAAATCTCTATAAAGTGTAACAGTAATCTGATGGGCCAGCAGCTGGAGAGACGCCAAAGAGGGAAAGAGCGCGGGAAAGAGCGAGCAAGCGAGCGAGGGGGAGAGAGAGAGAGAGAGAGAGAGAGAGAGAGAGAGAGAGAGAGAGAGAGAGAGAGAGAGAGAGAGAGAGAGAGAGAAAGAGGCTCAAAACGTCTCTGTGGAAATCCACACAAAGCTCCCCACATCCCTTCATTTCTCATCTCTCTACCCTCCGATGGCTCACAGTGGAATAAAACGTCCACTCGTTTATATTAATGTTAAGATATCCCACAAGCTTTCATTATTTACGTCTCTGCCCTTGACTAGTTCACAGGGGAACGGTCGTCCACTTTGATTGTCAATGTGGTTATCAACACCATGGTGGGGGAAAGCAGTGAACTCTGACAGAGTGCTTTCACTTAATAACGTAATTACACATTCTTGACAAATTCTGATAAGGCCTGCAGCGGGGGAGAGATTGTTGTGTAGTGTTTAATGAACGAAACGGGACTT
>NC_137676.1:16886698-16904198 GCF_963989245.1 Nansenia antarctica | reverse complement strand
ATAACGATGGAAATAGTAATTAATTAGATTACCCGTTACTGAAAAAGTAACGCCGTTAGTATGCCGTTTATTTTGACGCCGTTATTCACATCACTGAAAATGTATAACACAGTCACATTTACATTTACATTTACAGAAGGGAATAGGCAAACATAATTGGAATATAGCACAGAATGGTTATCTAACTGTCTGTTCTGTGTTCTGGGTACGTCTGTGTGTTCGGTCAGGAACAGATTGTATCTTTGAGAGGAGAACACTATTCTACTGATGAGCAGAACTAAGTCACTACAAGGGACTGTTTGAGCCTCCTCCTCCAGAGTGTTCTTTCCAAAGAAATTATTGTGTGTGTGTGTGTGTGTGTGTGTGTGTGTGTGTGTGCGTGCGTGCGTGCTTTAAAACCTACTGTAGGGAAACATTTTCGCTTTCCATTTTGCATAAGCATATGCTTGTGGTGATTATATGTTTCCTGGATAGGAAACCAGATTACATACAGGAATATATTTTGGTCAAACATCATTCAAACTTAAGGAATATCAACACTGGACTCTGAACGTGCTGTCTTCCTGGGCTGGCCCTGAAGAAAACCACCACTAGCGGTCCACCCCACACCCACGCCAACGATGTCCTACCTTATAGTTCGGCTTGAAATGCAGTACTTCCACATCACATTCCACACGGCAGTGACATCACAGGAGAGACATGAGGCAGGCAGGCCCGAAAAAAAAGCGTTGCATGGCACACAAGGGAGGACGTTTCAAAAATGTCCCAAACACACCAAACTGTGGCGACTCCCCCTCACAGCAGCCTGCGGAAGGACAGCCTGTACCCACTCCCTTTTGGACCGCAAATTATACCCCACATCCTTCACTTTCCAAAGAAAAACACTCCATTCAATTCTCAAAGCTCAAGTTACTTCAGCTGTGCCCTTTTAAAAAGTTCTCTGCCCCAGTTTAGCCTTCCCGCAGACAGAAAGGTTTCAGACAACTGTAGCTAGCTCCCGATGACCAAGTAAGGTAAAGGGCCCTCTACTGTATGTATATTCTGAACAAAACCATCCCTCCTCATAACAAAGGATCTCCACCCACAACTGAGCTATATACCACTCCTCTCTTTCTCTTTTTGTGGACACCCCTTCTTTTTCCTTTCTTTACAATGCACCCTAATTCATCTGGCAGGCCCTGTGCTCCCCACTGGTGGTGGGCTAGGCCTGCCCTGTGATGTGTGTGTGTGTGTGTGTGTGTGTGTGTGTGTGTGTGTGTGTGCGATGTGTGTGTGTGTGTGTGTGTGTGCGATGTGTGTGGGTGTGTGTGTGTGTGTGTGAGTGTGAGCTCGCGTGTGTGCGTGTGTCTGTGTTAATACCTGGGCCCATGTCCAAGAATTACATAGCTCTAAATGGGAAGGCCAAGCAGGGGGAGGGTTAACGCCAGTTCAGCAGCTGGGAGAGGCTGTTTTGAGTTACTCCACCAGCCTCGCTTCGAGAACACGGCCAAAGTCATGGAACACAATCTGACCATGTTACCGTCAACCCTGTTGGTGTTACGAGTTCCACCCAGTGACTGTGATATTCCTTGCGACTCAGAGGAATTGAGAGCATAATGAAGTCTTTTAGACCAGGTCTAAGTGGCTTGGATTTACAACAGTTCTTTCCTGGAAAAAAACAACCATGTAATGCTAAATCAATCCAGGAGACCATGGAGTCATGGAGAGGGACACAGTTTACCCCCTTTTCCACCAAGGCAGTTTGAGGGCCGGTTTGAGAGCCAGTGCCTAATTTCGAACCAGTTTGTCACGTTTCGACAGAAAAAAAAGAACCGGCACTCAGTCAGGAAAACTGGTTCCAGAGTGGCACCAACACCAACGTGACTGGTCTAGAACAAAGAACCATGTTGTGTGTGAGTGGTGTGGGAGAGCATAAAAACAAGAAAACGTTTGAGGACTACGAGGCAGTGTAGTACTCAGGAGGAAGAGGAACTGGTAGAGGTTGTTACAGAACGCTCAAGTTACTGCTGCTAGCCACGTCTAGCATGTGTAAACAACACCAGATTGAAAAGAACAGTATTATTCAACGCCCAACATGGCGGCTCTATCAACAGCTGGAGGGGATTCTCAGAGACATAATGGCAAGCTCCATTTTGAGACCAAAATGCTTTACATATGGCCACTATGGCATTATACATGGATTATGGACTTTCAGAATATGTCTATGTCAGGGGGTTGTGTGTGAATGCATTAGCATAGCTATTAGCTAGATGTGACAGGTGCTTCTGAGGGTTCCACAGAACCCCGATCAATTCTTTCATGTTTCTATACGCACACTGAACTCACTCCTGAATCAGACATCAAACCCAGGCCTGAGAGCCACTTCAAACAAACTCTATGGGTTATGCATGAGGAAAACCCTTCAAATGAAGGCTATGAGTTTGTGTGCTGAAATTGGATTTAAACATCCGTAAGGTTTGACCGGTTCTTCTAGTTTTTTAAGTTGCAAAAAGGAATCATTAGTGAAGCTATTACAATACTACAGGCCCTTAATATGAGGTCGCTTGAAGTATAAAATGTTTTATTTATTTCTTGTACAGAACTGAGATGCATCTATTTTACTGGCCGTGAAGTTTTGGAGGACAGTATGAACACACGCGTCGTCTCTTACAAACATTTTGTTTTAGGAAGTGGAAAAAAAAAAGGAACTAAAAGAGTGTCAGATTCAATCTAGAGAAGCCATGTACATTCAAAAGCCTCTCAGATGTGAACAGATCGTGTCTCTTTTGAGGAAGTCAGCTAAGCATTAGCATTCTGAAGAGATGCATTTGTGGAAGTGCTGCATGGCTGTTCCAGAATATAGAGCAGCAGATATGTGTGTCGTGACAGACGGTAAAAGACAGTAAGATCTTTATGGCCCCTTAGACCAGCAGGGGGATGGGAGAGTGTACATCAGAGCATGTGTCATGAGTAATGTATACACACATACCATATACCATATCACATACCATATCTATACCTCCTCCCACAATACAGGTAGATCATACTGTATATCATATCAAGGCAGGAGGGAAACTCCCCTGACTGAAATATGACCAGAAAAATGACCAGCACAATTTAAATTCAATTTATTTCCTTACAATAGCCTGATAACACTGACCTGGAGCATTATCACCCAACGTTAAATCTCATCCCATGATGCTCTAAGCAGGCCGTGTCAACGTTGGAACACGAAATCACATTACAACGTGTCGCGGGATCATAAAGATAGATTCACAACCGGAATCCGCTCCGCCGGGAGCCGTAAAAGTGGGCTAAATAATGTAGTATAGATTATGCACTAGGTGAAAGGTGAAAAGAAAGAGGTCTAGTGGGGATAGAAGGGGGGATGGATGCAGGCACATCTCATCTCCTCTTATTCTCACCCTGCATCATCAGTCCCTTAAAGGGGACTAGCATCAACAGGAGATTACAGTTACATTTCTGAACCAAGTGGCTCTCAGGAAAGAAACAAAAAACACTACTTCAACTTGTTCTCTTTGGGAAATCGATTCTGGTCCTGCCAGCTCACCCAGCCTCTGAGTAATGTGTCTCACACGCTCCAGCACTGTGTCAACATTTATGCCTGCACAGTGCTCTGGGTATTCAACTCCTTGTCTTGTCTAAAGAGCAGCCATTATCTATTCATTAATTCCAGAAAGGCTGTTTCTAATTCACATTGATTCCTGTTTGGAGAGGCTCTCTAACAAGACCAGGAAAGGTCCTCAAGCCAAAGACACTCACGCAATCACGGCTTCATCGAAACTGACATACAGTACAGTATCACTAGCAAAGCCAAAATGAGAAGAAAGAAAGCCACCACCAGTCTGAAAAAAACAACAACTCTATATTCAACTTACCTTTTAAAGAAGGTATTGTGAGGTGGATGCAGACACAACACGTGCCAGTAATCCAAACAGAAAGCTTTGAACTTCCACATTTTCCTTTCATGCAGAGGATCAACAGGCAGTTTTGGGCAGCGATGGGACTCAGTTCTGGCTAATCCATGGGGTCAGGTGTACGCTCCTGCTGCTGACACATCCAATAAGCGTCATGGCATCCTATTGGAGGTACCCTGCCCAGTTGTTCAGCGACTGAATACCTTCTCTAATCGCACCACCACGTCCCCAGTCAACGGTTCTTTCTTTCTCGTCCAGAACCAGAACCCAGCTTAACCAGAACTCGCGTCTCAGCGAATGTCAGCGCAAATGTAAGAACCAGGTCCAGAATGAAATCCAACCCAAAAGAAAAAAACCTTATTGGATCCGTTTGGATCCACCCAGACCCGGTTGAGCTCAGGATCTGCCTAAAATAACCAGCAAACTGTGGAGTGTTCTCGTCAGCTGTCCTCTCCTCTCCTCTCCTCTCCTCTCTTCTCCTCTCTTCTCCTCTCCTCTCCTCTCCTCTCTTCTCCTCTCTTCTCCTCTCCTCTCCTCTCTTCTCTGCTGCTCGTATCCAGGTCAGTCAGGCTGTCCTCTGAGCCTGTCTGTCCCTCCACAGTGTGTGCGTCAGGCTGGGATCCTGAGAGGTGCCAACATGACTCTAGCTCTGCACAGCAGCTCCACAGCTCCAGCAATCACAACACACACAGGTACTGGTGTGTGTAGGGGGGGGGGGGGCAGAGGCATAGAGGACTCCTCCCTACGTTACACATTTCCCCTCAGATAGACACTATAGTCTCTACTGGGATTACCGGTGGCCTCCTCTTCTCTCCTCTCCCGCCTCCTCCTTCTCCTCCTCCTCCTCCTCCTCCTCCTCTTCAGCCACAACAGCAAACTTTCCAATGAAGGCGAGAGATGGTGGCTCCTCTATCCCTCTAAGTGTGCCTCTCTCTCTCTCAATCTCGCTTTATCCCTCTCTTCCTCTTCCTCCAGTATGAGTCTAGACCTGCTCTCTCTCTCTCTCTCTCTCTCTCTCCCCCCCCTGTCTCTCTCTCTCTCTCTCTCTCTCTCTCTCTCTCTCTCTCTCATCCACACAGGACCTCCCAGAAATGTACTGACTCTGGTTGCTGGGCAACACTACCATACTATTGAAACTGCAAATGGCAGCTTGCAGCAACCCCTCTGATTGGTCAGGTAGTCAAGAGGGAGGGATCTGGTTGTTGTACATGACTGCATGGGTTGACACACACACTGTGATCAGAATAAACAGAGGCTACCAGCATTGACGTGTTGTCTGGCTAATGTTATGTTGATAAAATCCTCTGAGGTGGCGGTGGTGAAATGTTGCTTATTTGAGCCTTTAACAGTCAAGGTTAAGGAGGTATTGCACGGGGAGCACAATGGCAAATGAATTGTTATGAGGGAATGACTGTTCCTGGTCTATCCGTGACGCTATTCATGAAGTAATTGGAAACATGAGGTGTTTGAATAGGATAATGACACAGAGGTATGCCGAGAAATATGAGTGGAAAATTGAATTTATATTCATGAGCGGGCGAGCCCTGGATCAAACGGGTCATCACTACCAAGAGCTCCAATAAACAACCGCTTACTGCTTATGGTTGATCAGCGAATTCATTTGGAATAAGTTACAAACACTCCTCCTCTCCTTCCCCACTGATGGCGATTTGCACTCGAACACAGCCACAAGCCTGTTCTCTCCAGCCTGAGATCGAGAGGAAGACTGCAGTGCCACCCAGTCCCAGCAGCCCTGGGAAAAGGGGTGTGTGGATCGGCATCTAATCATTATTCAACCCCCGCCATACTCCTCATCACAACCCCTTATGCCATTTTCTCTCTCTCTCTCTCTCTCTCTCTCTCTCTCTCTCTCTCTCTCTCTCTCTCTCTCTCTCTCTCTCTCTCTCTCTCTCTCACACACAGGCATGCACACTCACACACACACACACACACACACACACTCTCACACATACACACTCTCACACACACACACACACACACACACACTCTCACACATACACACTCTCACACATACAGACACACACACCACACACCTCACACACACACACACACACACACACACACCAAAGCCCTTGCTAGCTGGGGCAGTTAGCGCCCCCTCTCCCCTCCTGACTGGCAGTCACCGCTTGCCCCCTTTCACACACTTCCTGGCATAATATGGGCTTCCTCTGTTCCCAAAGTCCAAGTCAATGGCACCCAGAACACAAAGACACACAGGCAGCACTGAGCACCTATTGTGAGAAGAGACAGGGAGGAATTAATTCATCTGCAAACCATTCATCAGCCTCTTGTCACAAAAGCTTGGATGCCCGATTTACACGCGTCTCACGAAATTAACCACACACTGACAGAGCTATTGTCTCCGGTCTTTATCTTGATTTGTTTGCGAATCCAAACTACATTCCGCTGAACTAACATTGCCAGCTGGCTGCAAGTGTGGTTTTGTTTTTTCACATTAAATCATTGAAATTGCATTTGGTGAGAACTTTAACCATTGTTCAAAAAGCTAATGTTTGACTATCAAGTAGAAACACCATAAATCCAATCTACTCTGGGGTATGGATGAATACACATTGATGGTCAGTTCATGAGCTTAAACACAGCTCTCACAATGTTTTTTTCAAACAAATTAATTGCTGTTTGTTCATCCTTATTTAATAAT
This sequence comes from Nansenia antarctica, assembly GCF_963989245.1. Classification (NCBI taxonomy): domain Eukaryota; kingdom Metazoa; phylum Chordata; class Actinopteri; order Argentiniformes; family Microstomatidae; genus Nansenia; species Nansenia antarctica. The sequence goes on along the minus strand of NC_137676.1, from coordinate 16,897,598 downwards.
ATATGTCGTGCCGTATAGCAAATCCATTTGATTTCCTCTAATGGGCGTGAAGAGGACTGCAGGCGTATGGGCGTGGGCGGTGCACCCTCGGGCCTTGTTAGCATTCGGTCCATGTAGCTAGCTAACAAATGGATCTGATTGACATCAATGGTCATTATCCCTATAGGATACACAACACGACACACAATACGCACTCAGGTTAGGTACTAATTACCACCACCGGATACAGAGCATTATGGGTCATATTACACTGCATACATACATTATATATATACATATAGGTATGTAAAGTCAATTATCACATAAACATATATACTGTACGTACATCACTGCTGTAAAATAGCGTGTGACAAATAACCATATTAATCGTCAACACCATTGCACACGGCACACCTCAAACCACGCCCACAGGCCATCCAGATGTGCTTACCACTGACGGAGCTGAATCTGAGGCGAACGTCTATCGTGTAATGTAGAGCGCCTTGGTTCACAGAACACTTGAGGCTTTGACAGAGGTGAGGCAGGCTCAGTGACCCATCCCTCACACCTCGGACCGTGACTCTTTATGAGGTGCTACCCTTTTATGACTGGGACAAATACATTACCATGGACACAACACCGACCCATCTTACTGTGTTAGAGCTGGGAGGTCCAATTCAAGGTCAAATGGTCCACTGAATCACATGACCCTGTGCGAACAGCGATGTGTGTTTCTGGAAAACCAGCAACCAAGCAACCGAGAGATCTTGTGAGGGGAGAGCATCACTGAAGAAAACACTCCCGAACAGTAATAGAAACCCTATTTCCTCACGACTCTATTAGAATCTCGCTGATGAATCGATATGAATCATTCTGCACGTCCAGCGAATCGAGAGCCTCGAAAAGGGCAACCGATGATATCAGTAGAGTCATCCATCAAAATAAATGAGGCAATGCAGAGAGCCATTTCACCAGCTCTCATCGTCTGTCTGCTAATACAAACTGATTATTGAGCATTACAGGAGTGAGACCCTCACTCTCTATAACTACCACAGTCAATCACTAATAAGCAATTGGGAGGTTTCTCATCATGACTTCCATTAAGAGGATATGTAATGTCAATAAACACATAAACAGAAAATGGCCCCTGGCTCCTTTCCGAGGAAACCTGCAGGTCATCACTGAGGGGCGGGGTGATCACTGCATGGGGGAGGGGGGGTAGATAGACACAGCTGTGGAGCGATAGCACAGGGAGAGGGGGATGGAGGAGAAAGGATGGAGAATGGATCAACGGTGTGAAGGACTGATAGAAAGGGAGGGGTAGAAAGGGAGAGGGGGATGGGATGAAAGACAGGGAGAAAGAGGGGAATGGGGGAGATGGATGGCAAGTGGGGTGAGATACCAAGGGTTAGGTCTGAGAGAGGAGAACCCCTAACCTTATTAAAACAATAAACATATACCTCTGTCTATCATTTTTAACAACAATATTCTCATCAGCACAACCCTATCAAGAGATATCAGGCAGTTTCACAGTGCAATGAAATGAAATCAGAACAGATAATGCCTTAGAATTGCACTCCCCCTAGTGGCAACTACAAGTAGTATTTTCTCACAGCATTGGAGCAGGAAGGCAAATAATGTGCAATAGGCTACATCAGGAATAGGAAATTTTTAAGAATCGTGATTCATTCAGATAGAGAAACAAACATTACACAGAACATCATATGAAATTACATTTATTCATATCTCATATCAACACCACAAGGCCATGCCATAACAAATAAATAATTAGCCTCATATTGTACTTTCTCATGTAATTTCTTGACACAAACATGCAACTCTCCGGTTGATTGAACAGACTGTACAGTATGGCAGAATTCAGATCTCTGTTTCTTCTAGAAGACTTCAAAGATGCAGTAATGTGTATTGGTTCACAATCATCTCTCAGTCTATTACCCATATACAGTACATTGGTCCTCTGTGACTTATTATACAATATAAGTGGTCCTCTGTGGCTGAGTTGGTAGACCATGACGCTAACAACGCTTAAGTTGTGGGTTCGATTCCCGCTGGGACCGTATATACCGACAAATGTTTGCACTCACTGTAATGCAAGTCGCTTTGGATAAAAGCATCAGCTAAAATGGCATATATTATACAGTACATGATCCACTAGTACATCAGAAAAAAAACAAAAAAAAAACATCTCAACTCTTATCCGGAATATAATTTTCAAGTCAGAAAAAAAATAGAAGCTTTGTAACTGAGACACCACGAGGAACACAGACACCAAAGACAGGGGGTAGAATATGGACTAGGAAGAGAAAAAGGAGGAAACAGAATCTAGGAACAGGAGAGAGGGCATTGAAGGATTCTCTACCATGTGTGTTTGTGACAGTAAATGAGGGCAGATCATATGACAGTGTGGAGCTGTGGGGGAGATAGTCTTACATAAAGATTACAGTACAGTCAGTGTTATAGGAGCACACGCTCTCTCTACAGCACAGAGAACATACAGTACAGGCTGCTTAGCCTCCAGACTAGAAGCACCCATGCAGAAGGGAGGTGGAGGAGAGGAGGAGAACAAGAGGGGGAGGAAGGAGGGGGTGAGAGAGAGAGGGAACAAGAGAGAGAGAGAGGGAGATAGAGAGAGAGAGACAGAGAGAGGGGGGGGGTGGGTAGAAAGCAGGACAGAGAGAGGACCGTCGTGCAAAGCTGGAGGACTGTTTATGTAGAGGGCAGATAACGAGGGAGCAGGAGAAAGAGGAGGGATCCAGAGAGGGCTGGAGAGTGGAGGTTGAATCCAATCGTCTTCCCTCTCCTCCCACTATCTTGAAGGCCTTTCATATCCTGAGGCTGGGCAACAGAACTGATGGAGAACACTGTCTTCCCTGTCAAAGAGTGCATACTTAGACACAAGACAACAGCCACAGCTAACATATCTTAACGTATTGTACACTGTAAATTGCATGATAAAATGCACTATTAAGATTTGTATTATTATTATCATGATGTCTGTTCTGGGTGAGAAGATGATGATTTTTGGTGGTATTTGTGTTTTTGCGTGACCTTGAAGTGCTTGATACAGTATACTGTAGTTTACGTATAGTGGCACATTGTTGGAAAGTTTCGTGTGTACGGTGTCAACATACGTGCTGTGAAAATGTCAGCACACAACCATGATTCACTGTTTTATGTGATTGGATTAGCCTCGGATTAGCCTCTCGTGTCGAGTCATCACAAATCCACATTCATTCCAGAGTCATGAAAGCCCGAACAAAACATGCATGCGTGAGCAAGCATTCCGGAATGTGTGTGACAGATAAAAGGTGTTTCATTCATAAAACAGTCAGCAGAAAAGTCCACAGTCAACGTCAATGCGTATTCCTTTTTAATTGACATACCAGGTCAGCCAGGGTTGTTCTCAGGTACCAGAGTCACGCGCCGTATAAACACGGTGTGCCTCCTCATAGATACACTGCTTATTATTTTGGCAATGGGAACAACAAGTTCTTCAGGGCGCATCCTCCTCTGTACCGCCACCCTCCTCCTCCCCTCCTGTTCTCTATCTCTCTCTGCCTGATTCCACTGTTGGCAATGTCAAGGGGCTTATTATGGGATGTTCCAGGGATGCATCATAAGCACCAAAACATGCCCCTGAAAGAACTACAACTACAGCTTCCTAAAAAGATACCCCTGAGGAAAAACTACATGTCCCAGACTCCCAGTGGTGGAGATCATCCTTGCCTTGAACATGCTCCATAGAGCTCCAGTCCAAAGCCTGGCACTTCATTAAGAGGCCCCCGACATACCCAGAAATCCAATTGGGCGACCCCTCCAGCCCTGTCAGGGTGCCAGTTGGTCATAGCAGGGTCCAGCAGACCATTGATGCTGGTTAATAATGCCAGCCTGGGAGGAGGGCCTATTTCTGCATTAGCCAACAGGTCCCTGTCTTGGCAAGGCAGTGATGTAGCACAGTTGAATACAAAAGCAGAGGGGTACCCTGGCTAGGCTAACGCTAGAACACGCTAGACTGTTCAAGCAGCTGCCGTCCAAGAAACAGGGCCAAATCCCGGAGGGCCAAAACCCGGAGGCTAAAAAACAGCTACTTCCACCAAGCAACCAGACTTGCCAACGAGGGCTACTAAGGCCTGGTGACTATTTACCCGCTAGTCTCACACGCAGAATCCACCTGTGAATACCCTTGTATGTATCTGACTTCATCTCATCCCTACAGATACTGTGTATCTAATGCCTTACCTGCTGTCATCTACTTCCCACTCAGGGCTATATTCATGATATTTCTATGATTTATTATTTCTATTATTATGTTACTCTATTATCTCTTGTCTTATTGTTTTTTTTGTTTAATAACTATTGCCATTTTCTGTTGTCGAGCAACCAAAGCCTAATAACGTTACTCTCTTATACTTGGGATATAATGGGATGTAGCAATAAACTTGATTCTGATTCTGATTCTGCACAATAACTCTGACTGGCTCTGTTCAGAGGAGGAGTTAAGTGTCGAATGGGAATGTGGGAAAGACCACAGGGGTCTGAGTGCCCTTCTGTCAATCATCCCGACGGGGAGTGGATCAGTGTGGATACACAGATCATTATTACCCAGAGCGAACAGCAAATTAGTGAAGGAAACCTATAATTACAGCTTCACTACGACCTAGTCATGTGATCAGACTGAGACTGGTCAGTATTGATGGCATCCTTTCTGTCATTCTCTGTGTCTCTGTGTCCACTATACTCTATGACCACTATACTCTGTGACCACTATACTCTATGACCACTATACATGTACTCTGTGACCACTATACTCTATGACCACTATACTCTGTGACCACTATACTCTATGACCACTATACTCTATGACCACTATACTCAATGACCACTATACTCTATGACCACTATACTCTATGACCACTATATTCTGTGACCACTATACTCTGTGTCCACTATACTCTATGACCACTATACGCAGTCTCTCCATTTGACTCTACTGTCCTCCTCTCCCTCTCTTACAACAGGGGCCGGTGACCCAAGGCAGTGTGAGGAGTGACAGGGTTATTGTGCTGACAGGCCTGGTGAATGGTGACTCCCTGCAGTGGCTGGTGTGAAAACCCCCCCGCCTGCATGCCATGTGGCACCAGCGTGGCCCACGCACTGACCGCATGTGAAGTGACAGGCCATGTTCTGCACCAGTCCCATGCAGTGGTACTGTCTATAGTCGCTGCATGTCGTAACACAGCAGCAGCAGCAGCATGCGTTATATGCAGCCTGAGGCCATGCAGGGCTGTGGCAGCCTTCTACAGAATACTGTACATGACGGAACCATGTCATTCCTCCTCCTCAGCCCTGCACTGGTCAGGTGTCTCCCCTGCTCGAGTCAAGCCTCACCTCTCCTTCTCAAACCACACCCTTGTAGTCAGATTATGCAGAAAAAAAAAGATTTTTTTTTTCTAATTTGTCTGAATTTGTTCACTGCAATAAAAATAAAAGAACAAAATTGTGCAGGGGTGATACCTGCCAATGCGGGGGTGAGGGCTGGGGGGGAGGAGGGGGCGAGGCTGGACCGGGAAAGGGTTGAAACTTGACTAGGGCAGCAGAGAGGGTTGAGAAGGAGGAATCACAATGTCCCTATTATGTGTTCCGTAGCCTTCTGTGTGTGTGTGTGTGTGTGTGTGTGCATGCGTACTTGCATGCGTACGTGCATGTGCATGCGTGCGTGTGTGCACCTGTGTGTGTGTGTGTGTGTGTGTCCTGCCTGACTCTGCAGATCCAGCGCCGTGCCATGCACGCAGTCTAAAAGTGGAGGTATGTGTGTGTCAGTGGCTTGCGGCGGTCGACTCGTGACGCACTCTGTTTTGTTCATCTGTCAGGCAGCGTAGAGCTGGCTGGCTGGCACCGTCAGCACAGGGGCTGTGCAATAAGATATACAGTGCCAGCCAGCCAGTCAACAATGGGGGGTGGGTGGGGGGGCGGTGGGGGGGGGGGGTGGGTAGCATCACTGCATTAATGGCCTACAGCACACAGCACTGCTGGACATCACTTCAATGAACCATGAAACCCATGTACGGTCACAATGCTCATTCGATTAATTGTTAAGAGCCATTCTTTCAATTTGTACATGATTCCAGCAAAGAAATACGAGCAATAATTAAACGCGATGGTTAGACCATGCAGGAACATCAAAATGTTAGTTGCCTAAAATAAATATGACGCACTGTTTTTTAAGCCAAAAATAAAGAAGAAAGATGCCATGCATATTTAGGCAAAACTCCTGTCTTTCATAATCTGGAATGACAACAATCTGTTTTGTGATGGACAAGAAGACTCTTTTCATGCGCTGGGCAGGATTGCAGGACTAGTCGGCTAAATCCAGAGTACCGGTGTCAGTCAATGGGTGGTTCTGGCGGTGCACAAGGTGAGCGGTCGGGTCGGGTCGGGCCAGGGCTCCTCTTACCTGCACTCTGACAGAGGAGCAGGCACTGCTATCTGGGTACTGAACAACGGGGCTGGGCAGCAATACTGGTGCAAAGTATCTACAGACCTACGACACAGGGAGAAATACACAGTCAAAAAACACTAGCCTACGGGGGGGGGGGGGGGGGGGGGGCTGGATTCAACCAATGTTTATTGGACCATTACAATACTGTTTGGTTTTGTACTAAGTGTTTTACTGAATGCAGTTAAAGTGATGGGGGAAAATAGTGCTAGAGGGGAGGGTGGGTAAGAGAAGGTGGGAGTGGAATGGAGAGGAGAGCTTGCTGATGGTCGGTCCTATCTTTCACCGATATGTATACTCGGCTAGCCGATGGCCGCGTGGCAACGGACCAGTTTGTGGTGTCGGCTTGCCGCCTTTGGGACATCGTAAAGTCGAGGAGCAGAATTCTGGCGTGCCGACAGCTTTTGCAGACAGAGGGCCGCTGACTGCCGACAACAGGCCGCACATGAGCCACCGCAATCTCGCTAGCTGGGGAGTGACAGGAGTAGATTACCTCTGAAGGACTCAGCAGAGGCCATTGCATTTTTTTCATCAAGCAGATAGATCCCTTTCAGCACAGAGTGGTCAGAAAGTGACAGGCCTGTTCATTATGTCAGTACCGATAATGCATAGGCCAAAAAAAAGTATTCAATCACACGAAGATCTGACGGTTTCCATTACAATTTATTGAGAATGTCAGGCATGTCCACATGATCTGTGGGATCTTGGTTTGCTTGCAGGGTCGACTGGCACCGCCGCCTCTACGCCGACGCAGCAGTCACGCTACTCGGTCACGGCTTCTCACTGTCCTGGGACCCCCGCTGGTGAAATGAACTTCCCCCTGCTGTCAGGACTGCAGAGTTACTACCTATCTTCCGCCGTAGACTGAAGACCTCCATCTCTTCATCTTAACTGTCCCTCATAAGACCTCTTCATCCCCTCATCCCCCCTGTTTCGTTTCTCTACTGTAAATAAAAATAATAAAATAATAATAATTCTTCCTTCCTTCTAGCATTATGACTGCCAATGGCCCCTGGCCCTAGCATAGATGTGTTGTTTCCTTGCTATGACTGATGGATAGATGATTCACTTACTTAGACAAATGTATTTGTTGGAAGTCGCTTCTGGCGTCTGCTAAATGCCAAAAATGTAAATGTAAAATGTAGCCTAAAACCTCCAAACACATTTCTGAGGAATCAGATAGCTTATGCAACTAAGTGAATAAAGTACCGCCCCAGCATTGTGCTTCGGTACAGCATACAGTACATGGACGCTTGGTTCTGTTCCATTGCATAGTGTCTTATCAAGTGATCTCTGTTCTCACACATGTGATCTCTGCAGGGGATCATGGTAGAACACACTGATTTTGGCGTAGATGCCTGCGTTCCGAAGCAAAAATAGAAACACAAATACACCCCCCCCCCCCCCCCCCCCCCTCCCTGCAGACAAAGAGGAGACAAACAACAAACCAAGTGTGGGAGTGTGATTCCATGATATGATTCTGATATAACATCTCAGCACAAATGAGGCGGGGTGTTGGAAAGCTGAGGCAGCATCTACACTATAATGAACAGGAAAAACATCCCGAAACAGGTCTAACAACGACATCTCCAAAATAACATGCACACACACACACACACACACACACACACACACGCACACACACACACACACACACACACACACACACACGCGCACACACACACACACACACACACACACACACGCACTACACGCATTACACTCACGCACACACACACCCGCACACGTCAGAGCTTGTGCCTAACATGGGCTGTCACAGCATCAGCCACAAATGAGTCATTTTCTCCTGGTCAGTCACACAGTGCCATCAGTACCTCTCCAACCAAAACAACTGACATGACAGTGTGATTCCACTCACAAAAGAATAAAACACAGCGAGGGCATTACAGTGAGGGCATTACAACAACAACAGTCCTCAATAATATCATCAAACACAAACACTAACATAGCGTACAGTATTAATACACCACATCACATCTGACATAGTGGACCGAAAATAGATTTTTTTTCCCCTTCTTTTTATGGGACCCTTACCCAACGATACAACCACAGACAGTCATTATCATCCACGTAAACCACTCCCATAGAGGGTAGAGGTTGTTTATTCAAACCAGAGAGCACATCTCCTCTAGACAAGCGGAGAGGACAGAGCAAGGTCTGGGAGCCATAGGTGACTCAGCAGCAGCACGCACTGGAGACACTGCAATAACAAACTGCCAGGCTGCATCCCTGTCAACCGAGGATGGGACGGCCGCCCGGGAACCGCCACGGCCGCCCTGGCCCCCCCGGAGCCTCCCTCCCTCCCTCCCTCCCTCCCTCCCTCCCTCGTCCAGCCAGTCAGTCAGCCAGACAGCCACACACACACACACACACACATACAGCAGCCACTCACGACACCGGGGGGTTAGGGGGGGGTCCGAGAAGGGACCGGTTACTTACATGTCGTACAGCCTGTAAGCCATGGCGGAGCTGGGTCTGTCAGTGTCGCGTGGAGGACGCCTGGGGTCCGTGCTGCTCACCACGGCCCGCCACACGCTCGGCTTGTCCATCCTGACGTGCTCGTGGTCAACGGGACTCGACAACAGGGGGGAACAGCGTGGTCGGTGCTTTACACACACTAAGACTCACTCGCGTAACACACTCTCACTCTCCTCGCTCCCAGTCACAAACACACAGGCAGCCAGAGAGAGTGGTCTGGGATGGAAGGAGGAGCGCCCAAAACGGCAGGCAGGAAGGGGGGTGGGGGGGGGGGGGGGGGGAGTGTGATGTCGAGCATCAGCGCAGGGGCTCTGACAGGCTGCCTGGTTAACGCTGATAAACAGCTTTGGTTTGAGACCCCGCGGGGCGGCGATGTGTGTGGTGTGGTGTACACACGCCGGGGTCAGAGGACATTGGTTTCTGCCGGTAGACAATGGGGATAAATCCTGCAGGAGGAAACATTATGTATTTGTTTTATATTTAGCACGGAATAGCATCGCTACCCTCCTTTCTCTACCTCTCCTCTGCTCACGGTAGTATGGTCCGCAGCTGGGGCACCCGATTGGCTCCCTGGTCTCCATAGAAACAGGAGGATGTGTCGGAGGTAGTGCTCATTATCATCTTTCGCTCCCCCTCCTTCCCTCTCTCTCTGTCTCCCTTGGCTTTCACAGTCTCACTCTCCCTCTCTCCTTCACTCTCTCTCTCTCTCTCTCCTTCACTCTCTCTCTCTCCTTCACACTCTCTCTCTCTCTCTCTTCTTCATCCCTGTCTTCCTCTCTCTCTCTTCCGTGTGGAATCGAACCAGTGCTATCTTGCTGTATCCCAAACTGATTAGGCGTTTAGGACTAATGAAGGATTGTGCAAATAGCTACTCGGGGAAAAGTGTCTTAATTAGCCAGTAGGAGAGGGGACAGCTGCTGGGTGGCTCTGGAGCTTGACGTTTGAGAAGCACGTCATAACAGGAGAAAGAGGAGAGTGGAAAGATAATGAAAGATAATTAAAAAAAACATAATGAGAGTGAAGGAATGAGCGTAGGTGCCTTTTACTTCGAAGTAAAGCCTGGCAACTCTGCTTCTATCGTACATGACACATCACACAGACAGAACAAAACTCCAGGACGTGGGGCTTGCACAGCCGTTGCATCATACCCACAGAGGGCAGGGAAGCAACGAGAGAGGTCTAAAACACTCATGATTAACTCATAGAGAGAAAACAACACATTGTTGTTTATGCCACAATAGTACTAACAATAGAACTATAGAACAGAGCAAATCTCTGCAAATCACCCCATGTATATACGGACTATCTAACCTCAAGTCACATAGTCACTCAATACTACCTCTTACAGCGCGAGTGCAATACTCGTGACATTCTACTGTACTGTTTTATTTTATTTCACTACTTGTATCTTGTGTCCTGTCTTATTGGTCTTATTTGCCTCCCACAACTTGTCACTTGTCCAATTGTCTCACTTATGTCTTGTGCTATTGTCATTTTATGTATCTTGACTTATCTTGCCTATTGTCTTGTGCTGTCACAATGTCAGGAACCAAATTAACTCATCTTACATTGGTATGATGAGACATAACAATAACACTTGAAACTTGGGGATGTTAAATCATACTGGACTGTTGTTACTGTATATAATGTTTCAATGTCTATTTATGTCTATTTTTTAAAGTATCTATTATTCAATTGTCACTTTATTTTGTTGTTGTTGTTGTTTGTGGTGTGAGCTGTTGTGACGCCTTAAATTCCCTTCAGGATCAATAAAGTAAAGTAAAAATAGTAGGAACTATTTTACTACTATGGCTGAACAACAGCACTGGGAAGGAAAATGAGAAAGGAAAAAGAACCCTGTAACACTTGAACACTTGATCTCTGCACTTTATATTTATATTAATT
>NC_137676.1:16881698-16884198 GCF_963989245.1 Nansenia antarctica | reverse complement strand
TACGATGACTGATGGATAGATGATTCACTTACTTAAGACAAATCCCAGTGGCAGCCTCCCAGTGGCTGCATCACCATGTGAACACTGGCACATACGGCTCATTAGGAGCTGGTTAAACTTTAATGATGCTTCACAGCCGAGGCACATTCCTCTTTCAAGTGGGAGACAGACACTCCAACATATGGCTTTATTATGATAAGTATAAATGGTGTTTAGGGTGTAAAAAGAAATGTGTGCTTTGTATTATTTGTCTCCAAATCTCCATCATGCCTTCAGTGTGGAGCTAGGGCACAATGGACGGATTATATAACTGTGTCTTGTGAAGGATCCGTGGCAGATGTTGCAGTGTTGTGTGTATGTGTGTTGAACTTCATTGTCATGTGGTGCTGTGAGTGATGAATGTCTTGTCTTGTCTTGTTTTGACTTGTCTCTGTGTGTGTGTGTGTGTGTGTGTGTGTGTGTGTGTGTGTGTGAGTGGGTTTGTGTGCTCGCGTGTGTTTGTGGGTCAGTGAGGGTGTGCGTGTGTGTGTGTGTGTGTGTGTGTGTGTGTGAGTGGGTTTGTGTGTGCGCGTGTGTGCGTGTGGTGTGTGCGCGTGCATATGCGTGTGTGTATAGTGTGTTTGTGTGCGGGCGGGTGTTTGTGGGTCGGTGAGGGTGTGTGTGTGTGTGTGTGTGTGTGTGTGTGTGTGTGGCTGAACTGTGTTGATGGATCTGTCTGTCTACCAGTGGGATGCCTCATTTAGACCTCTGCTGAGCTGCACTGCAGGGGGCCTGTTCCTCTAACTGGCTGCTGTAGACTGACCGCACACAAAGGGGGAGGGAGGGAGAGACAGGGGAGGAGGGAGGGGGGTAGAGGGAGGGGGGTAGAGGGAGGGAGAGAGAGGGGAGGAGGGAGAGAGAGGGGAGGAGGGAGGGGGGTAGAGGGAGGGAGAGAGAGGGGAGGAGGGAGGGGGTAGAGGGAGGGAGAGAGAGGGGAGGAGGGAGAGAGAGGGGAGGAGGGAGGGGGGTAGAGGGAGGGAGAGAGAGGGGAGGAGGGAGGGGGTAGAGAGAAGGAGGGAGATAGAGAGATATGAGAGAGAGAGAGAGATGAGAGACAGAGGCAGAGAGAGAGAGAAAAACAGAGAGAGAGAAAGCGAGATAGAAAGAATGAGAGTCTGAGAGTCTGAGAGACAGGGAGAGAGAGAGAGAGAGAGAGAGAGAGAGAGAGAGAGAGAGAGAGAGAGAGAGAGAGAGAGAGAGAGAGAGAGAGAGAGACAGAGACAGAGTGAAGGGGCCGGAGAGAGTTACATCACAATCACACCACTCTCTCATTGTTCAGTAACATCTGCGACACCTGAGGATGAGCAGGAGAAAACAGCTGTGGGAGAATGAATGTGCACACACACCGTAATAGAGTGATGGAAGACAATGCATATGGCTTATCTGGTGAATTTCAAGACCTGGACCAAGGCACATTAGAAATCAATAAGCATTTCTACATTTGAATCGAATTATCGACAGCAACACCATCCTGTTCACACACCATACAGTATTGTAGAGAGATACACCATGGTAAGAGACATGTGTACAAAAGATTCCAAAGCCAGTTCAGTGGAACATAAATCCCACGCTGCGTGTTTTTAGTGTTACTTACACACATGCACCACTAGATGGCAGTACTTCGATAGTGTCGATAGTCAGGCAAGATTCAACACTGCCCAGTACATACGGCCTACGTATGACTAACTGATGCTATTGTGGAATGATCAATACTGTTTCTGAGGGTGTGAAAAACATTTTCCCCTGGAGGAAATTGCACCGGTATTGAAGTGTGCCTCATATGAGGGCAGGAAGCAGAGCGCCTGTGTTGAATGCTTAACTGGCTGGATCCAGATCGTGGGGGAGATAGTGAACACTGTTGCCTCTAAATGTAGGAGCATTTGTGCGCTGTAGCTGTGTAGCTATTGATGAGAACAAATGAAGATGAATTTTCATGGCGACATACTCTGAGCTAAGGCCTAATAAATTAATGAAGTTGGTACTGGTAGCTTGTTTTGTGAGGCATTGATAATCGAATACAGAGCCAGGGAAATGCAGAGCAGTGGTCCAACAGGTACTTTATCATTTTTCAGCACCAACCCTACAATAGATGTATTTATTCATCTTTTTGATATATTTAGATTTTGTTTATGTCATTTATATCCTATACATTAGGGCTGTAAAGACAAAAAAAATCTTATTAATATAATATATATCATATATATAAGAATATATATTGTTTTTGTCTGTTTTTGTCCTCGCATTTTGTTTATTGTTATGCACCACCAGACCAAAGCAAATTCCTTCAAATTCCTCCAATATTTCCAAATTCCTGCAATACATTTGTGACAGTCTGGTCAATTGGTCCGCAAGTTGGCATCCGATTTAATGTTCAGACTTTTCTTTTGAAAAATGTAAATACATTTCAGCGTTGTTGAAAATCAATGACACACACGCAAGTCAACTAACACTAAACTTGTTT
>NC_137676.1:16874198-16876698 GCF_963989245.1 Nansenia antarctica | reverse complement strand
AAGGGTTCCCAGCCCATCATGGAAGTGGGCGTGCCCCTTCACAGGCCCATTCAATCATTCACTGTGTCGTGGACTTGTGGTGAGATCAAACTTTTTACAATACCGACAGCAGTAAATAAGTAAATAAATAAATAAAAGGGGGCAATAAAAGGGACATTGTCTCTCTCACAAGTGGTTGGGTTTTATGTGATTGGTATGCACTTGCATTTCCGTTTACACCAGCGGTACTGTTCCTCTGACGCACCTCTGATTCCTGAACCCCCCCCCCCCCCCCCCGCTTCGTTCAGACGATTCAACACATACGATAATGCAGAAACAGACGCCCCGTGCTTTTCAGACGACACTATACCGCGGTACAGTAGCTAGCCTACATACTGTATTACAAATCTGCCTTTCCTCTGTAGGATCCCCATGCAGCTGAACACTGTTTCATAAGCCTCCTCCCTCCCTCCCTGCCTGCCGGCAGCAGTCAACAAATAACCCCGTGGCGAGTACTTGGACTAGAGCTAGAGCAGGAAGGAAGGCCATTCCAGTAATCAATAGGGGCTGAGCAGCGTTATTACTGCAGGGCACCGGAGATAAGCAGCACAGCCCTCTGAAATAGCTGTTCACTGTAATGAAGATCATAAAGAGGCTGAATTATTAATGCACGGAATGGAGCTCCTGTATCAGATCCCATCTCTCCCTGCTGATGTCAAATCAGAACCCGGGACAAGAGCAGAGAGAGCGTTACGCTGTTACAACCCCTTCACAATGTTACAACCCCTTCACAATGTTACAACCTCTTCACATTGTTACAGCTGTTTCATAATGCCATGGAGAAAATCTGGAGATTTACATGTCCCCATGACCTTCGACCCTCACCTCTATGCCCCACCACTCCAACCTTTATATAATATATAATCTCTCCCTCTCCTGCTTTCATTTTCTAAATTTAGAAAATGAAAGCAGGAGAGGGAGAGAGAGGGGGAGAAAGAGAGAGAGAAAGAAAGAAAGAGAGAAAGAAAGAGACAGAGAGAGAGAGAGTGAAAATGAGGGTGACAAGGCTTAGAGCCAGAGAGCAAGAACCTGAGAGAGCCAGAGCTAGACTCGAGGGATTGGAGAAGGAGAGATGTGGAGAAAAAAAGAGCCTCTAGGCTCAGAGAGGCAGCCCTGAGCTGAGCCTGAAGCCTGGCCCCTGCACTGGGCGGCTGCTGCAGCAGGCAGGCAGGCAGGCGGTTAACACACCGACTGCTGCACAGGCAATACACTTCATTCAGCAATTCCTAATCAGTTAAAACATGCTCGCTGTCGACATATTTAACGTGCTAGCAAAAGACTAGAGTCGTTTCTTCCCCTCAATTGATGAGTTTATCTACATTTCTCAACCCGTTGAGACACACATACTGCCATTCCCTTCTTCCCTGATTCACTGCAGCTGTGGATGTCTTTGGATTTCATCCCGTTCTCTGATAAGTCGTATCAAGCAATTACTCTGTCTCACAATAAGCTGCAATCCAGTGTCCCAATTGGCCTGGCTCCCTGTTCCACTTTCTCCTAAAAAAAACAGCACACACACACACACACACACACACACACACACACAGCCAGACTTCATGGATGTGAAAACAACCCCTGAAAACAACAAATCAAATTTCAGTGCAACAAGGACCACAACAGAGGATGAGTCAAGGCTGGACTGCAGTACATCTCACATCACACAACTAGGGACTGTTAGTCATGGACGACTGCTTCCCTAAAATATTATTATAGTGTCATCAGGATGAAACAGAGAGAGAGAGGTGGAGAGGAGAGAGAGACAGAGAGAGACAGAGAGAGTTGGAGAGGAGAGAAAGAGAGGGAGAGAGAGAGAGGTGGAGAGAGAGAGAGAGAGAGAGAGAGAGAGAGAGAGAGAGAGAGAGAGAGAGAGAGAGAGAGAGAGAGACAGAGAGAGTTGGAGAGGAGAGAAAGAGGTGGAGGTCAGAGAGGGGAGAGAGGAGAGAGAGAGGGAGAGAGAGTGTGTGTGTGTGTGTGTGTGTGTGTGTGTGTGTGTGAGTGTGTTTGTGTATCACACACCGAGACCTTTCTCTCACATTTCATGACTCAAGACTTTCTTTTAATTCAAGGACCTGAGAGTGCAATCGAAGAATTAATGAGGTTCCGTGTTGGGAGTAAATCATATGCGCAAGCAGTCGCTACCTCAGCCAATGATTCATCTGTTTTGGATAACAGCTAAGAAGACAAAAGCCAGTCAGAGCAGCTCTTGAGAATACCTTTTCCGAATCAAATTAAAACATTCTATAATTAGATAAGGACGCATTCACAGACAAATACTTTGTTTGGCACATAGAGCTCAAAAGCGGAAAATAACATGAATTCATCAGGCTTGGTGCCCTGAATATTCAGGTGAAAAAAGCACTGGAGACAATCTAAATATAGCCCAGTTAGCACAATTAATATTCAGAAAGCTTCATGATAAGGCAGTTCTACCCCATGGTAAATGAGTGTTCCAGCTTTTTGT
>NC_137676.1:16866698-16869198 GCF_963989245.1 Nansenia antarctica | reverse complement strand
GTGACATGTCGTACTGTCGTTAAGTATGGTCAAAACACACATCCTTTGGTAGGAACACTTTGGGGGAAATTACATGACGTGATGAAGATCCTTGTCAGAACGAAACAGTGTTTGTCACATAAAGGTACGTGGTGGTTGAGCATTTGAGTATGCAGGGTCTATTCATTTCATGTATTGTTTTTTAAATATATTCTGAAGAGCCAACACACTTTATTACTGCCCAAGATAAGAAAGAAGAAAACAGAAATGAGAAAAGAGAAGCAGGATATATATATATATAAGAATTGTCAAGGCCTTCCCCAGATCATGTTAGTCATCTCTCTCTTCTTTATAATAGCCTGATGTTATTTTCATAGAAGTGTCATAGGGGATTTCAATGATCCCTGTCACATTCAGTTCTTCTGGGGCCACCAGCACGCTGACAGTCAACTCTCTCTCAGGATGTCACAGCCTTCAGTAAACAACATGGAACCATTTATACATACGACATGTGATCCAATATCTGGTCCTACTGAATACTGTATACTGAATGCTGCTTTGTCTTGAATCTGACATTTATACCGAAAGAGTTTCGATTAACTTGAATAACAAGGATTTTTTCTCCCTTTATTAAAATTCACTGCATTTTGAGAGAGTAATTACACGATGAATAAAAGTGGTGAATTATAGTCCTCTCGTATTCCGGCACAATCACAGGATATAATCAGCTCATGTCTTGCTTGAAAACACCTTTACAGAAAATCCTAATGCACCGGAAAATCCCATTTTTCATTTTTCCCTCCTGCACCAAGCCATGACTAATATCAGTAGTTAATTGAATCAAGGCTGATGCCATTTACGGCTGTTTCGGGACACGCAAAATGAAATATTACTTTCACGAATGCTGAAATGTCTTCTCTGTGCACTGGCTGGAGTTGGGAGCTGTGAACTAGCCATTAAATCTGATTTCTCTCCTCTCCTCCATCAGCGGCGCTGGCAGTGCTGCAGAGATGCGACAGAGGGGGGGAGACTCGGTCCAAACTCAGCCTGCCGCTGACTGTCACACAAGCACAAGGTTCATAAACGTAGGCCTCTTTACATTGACGGTATTATCAGAATAACACACACTGGAACTAAAACAGTCAATTTGATCATGTTGATCTGGGGGCGGCTGTGGCTCAGGAGGTAGAGCCGGCGTCTAATGAACACAAGGTTGGCGGATCAGGCAAGACACAGAACCCCAAATTGCTCCCAATGAGCGGGCCGGCGCCTTGCCACCATTGGTGTGTGAAGCCGTGGTATGGTGGACATCGGCACAG
Source organism: Nansenia antarctica (assembly GCF_963989245.1). Classification (NCBI taxonomy): domain Eukaryota; kingdom Metazoa; phylum Chordata; class Actinopteri; order Argentiniformes; family Microstomatidae; genus Nansenia; species Nansenia antarctica. The sequence goes on along the minus strand of NC_137676.1, from coordinate 16,867,900 downwards.
CTAGCGGGGTGGTTAGGCACGACGCAAAGCGGCGTATATACCATATACCACGGCTTCTCGTTCCATAACGCTTAAGTGAGGGCAACTCAAGGGCAGGGTGTGCTCTGTGCCCTTGCTACTGCAGTTCACCGTCACTCTCCAAACTAATGGGCGATGATCAGGTGGAAACGACGGCAGCCATGCCGGATCCCAGTGGAATGCTGGGTAAAGACTTGTGATGAATCCAGAGGTACACTGCTGGAGACACACACTCCTCCCAGAGGACCAGCCTGAGTCCTAGCCCAGTGACAACATTGTTCCTCTAGGGAGGAGCAAGCTCTCAGGTTAAATCTTACACTTATGGCTCTGTCTGTGGTCCCCTTGTCACAGCAATATCTTGCCCTCAGATGAGCTACTGTGGGTCCGTGGTTAAACTAATCCCACACATCTCTGTGGCACGCCTGATAAGATTTGCAGGAAGATGCTGGACTGTAAACACAGCTGGTGAACACCAGTCCGGCAATTTCCACTTATAGCCATGTACATCAGGGGAGGCTGCTGGACGTACGAGGAACGATATCAAACACGTGTGAGTCTGTCCTCCGATTTCTACCTCCTCCAGCCTCCCCTGACGTACGTTGTATGCTACAATGCCTTAACTAAAAGACATCACACGACATTGTCATATCAGTAGTGAACTACTCTGTGTTCCTGTTTGAATGGACCGACAGTGGATTCTTAAGTAGTGTTGTTTTTCTTTTTTTACACGGCAGCACTGACGTCCACATCAGGAGAGCCAGAAGAGCTTTGTTCTCTTTTTCCTCTCGTCTGCAATAATAGGAAGGTTTTTTACAATCCCTCTCTCTCTCTTCTCTCCACCTTCCTGGGAGAATTACAGGGACATAAAAAGCTACATAATATTCTGCCAGGCGTCTTGGAGAATGCCTCCAGTGAGCTGCAGCAGCAGCAGCAGCAGAATCACATAGTCAATCCTCTTTAGCCCTCCTCTATGTCTATCGTATGACAGAAACACACACAGAACACCAGTGAACAATGAGCTGCTCAGGCTGGTGGTGGTATATCTGAATGAGAGTAGATGGGTAATAGTAACCATGCATCATGCATTTCCTAACAGAAGGTTTGGTCATTTTCTGTTTGTATTTGTTTCTCTTTTTCTCCGAACAATCTATATGTAGGGGAAATAAGAGTGTAACCACTATGTG
>NC_137676.1:16779198-16861698 GCF_963989245.1 Nansenia antarctica | reverse complement strand
TACAGAGTGATTTAGAAGCAGCCAGCTGAGAAGTACAAACCGGCAGTCATAATAGAGGACACTGCTGTGCGGTGATCATGTAGACAGTAATGATCCTGTATTTCATACCTAGAGTATAATGCAATGAACAACATTGTGTGGTATGTTGCAAAAGAAGAGAAAAACTGAAAGAATGCTCTCCAGACCCAATGTGGAAAAGCAATGGGTAATTACATATAGATTTACAATACCTTTTCAGATAAACATTTGGCAGATAATTTTCCCAAAAGATCACAATGATGGAGGCATAATTGCGAGTAGCGTCCACCAGCTTTGTTGGACTACGGCTCCACATTTGTGACAGCATCTGGTGAAACCAGGAACAAGTCGGCAACAGATTTAACGTTCAGACTTTTATTCTGAAAAAATGTAAATACGTTGTTGAAAATCAATCATGACACACTCGCTAGTCGACTAACACGGCTTGTTTCGTGAGCCTGCTAACAATGTAAATGTTCTTACTAACAGTGTTATAGTTAACTAGGTAGTAGTGGGGATTACTCACCGAATCCATTGCATCATTGCAATGTTTTGGCTTGAGTGTGTCATTGATTTTCAACAATGTTGACATTAATTGAAAATGTTCTGAATAAAAGTCTGAACATTTCAATTGGTTGGCGGCTTGTTCCCGGTTTCACCAGCTGCAGCTGCTGTCACATTTCTAAGTTCCTCAGGGGAGCCTGTGGCAAAGCCACTACACCACTTCAACCACAGAGACATTGTTGCTTTAAAAGAACTGTACGTGTGTGGGAAATCTACCCTGTGCCTATGTAGCCGACGTCTTGATAGGGGTTTAATCTAACAAAGCACTATTCAGTTAAGATTAGACTTCCAAGACTGGAATTCAACTTTGTTGAGGATTACAGGGGCTAAGACAGTATAGCTACTGTACAGTGCACCGCAGTCATCAGTTTAATGGCTTCCTGGCCCCATGCGAACAGTAATGTTGTCCATTTCCAGTCAGCCGTGCTCTTTCAGGTCCGTCATGCCATTCCAGAGGAGCTCTTTATTACAGGCTGCAATAAAAGCCAGTCCAGTAGGAAGGCGATGCGTTTCAGCACACGCTGTTCTCTGGAACACAGCACTCTGGGGCAATAAAGCCACAGGCTATATCTCGCTAAATGTGTATGCCGCCCTCATCACCTGTGTCTCCATTCTCCTTCTGGAGAGAGGGAAGGAAAAGGAAAAGGAAAAGAAGCTAGAAACCGGAAAAAACATTTTGGTTCATTCCCTACGGTAGCTCAGGAATTCAAAGGTAATCATGAACAATAGTGAAACTGAGACGCACGCAGTAAACTACATTACACACAGTCCCTGCAAGAGTTTTCCTAATCATAGGGAATTGCATTGTTGTTGTTTGTGGCATTGTGGAGGTTTGGGTTGGGGAGATGGGAGTTTTTGTGTCCAACAGCACCATCTGGGCTCACTGGGGCTGAATCTCTATTGGTTACCTCTCTCTCTCTCCCCCCCCCCCCTCTCTCTCTCTCATCCCTCTTGGCTATCCCTCTCCCTTCCTCCCTCCCCCCTCTTCTCTATTATCCTCTCTCTCTCCCTCTCTCTCTCTTTCTCTCTCTTTCTCTTTCTTTCTCTCTCTCACCATCTCTCTCTCTCTCTCTCTCTCTCTTTCTCTCACAGCAACATCTGGTCTGGTCCCTCAGATATATGATAGATATATACGCATATTATGCTTCTACACAGTACAAACAGAGTTATAAATGGTTTATAGTCCCCAGAAAGGAAAACCTGGCATGTGATGATCCGACTGCTAGCATACGGTCCTGCTGCTTCTATACCATCCCTTCACTCAGATTGTCAGCATATGATCAGCAGACTTCAACCAATCATGTTTGAAATCTGTTTGGTTCAAACCAAATTGCAGTTGCCAAACTCAGCAACAAAGACTCCTCCCCCTCCTCTCTGCCTCCCTCTCCCTCTGTCTGTCGTGATCAGATTTGAAACGCTCTTTGAGTGTTTGCCAAAGCCCTACAAGCTGAACTCAAAATCCTGCTGAAGCAATCACAGAGTGGGTCTGGAGATCTAATGAGACCACGTTCCCCGATCATCGTTGAACTCGATTGAGTTCAAAAGCAACGTTGGGTCAATATGATGCGGTGAGATCCATTGACACACATACCAGAGCTTCTACCCAATGCCAATTACTGAAATTATTGATCGCTGTATATCGTAAGCCCTTCACAGCATGATGCAAAGCAAAGATCTTGTAAAACACAGAGCTCCCATTGATGCGTGGGGTCATGACCCCCAAAATACAGTGTCCTGTGTAAGTAATTTTTTTCTTCTTTTGGCTCCATACTCCAAAAGTGGATTACTATGAGGTTGAGTTCTAGGTTCTCAGCTTGTACTTGACGGTATTTGGGTAGCCTCGGTAGTGGACACATTCCCCGACCCACTGGAGAGTGTTCCTGATGTGTTGTTTTGTTTGGGGTTTTCTTTCTTTCGTTTTTTAAACATGTTTTTAGGCCATTTCTGCTTCATTGGGACAGAGACAGTAGAGATTGTCAGGAAGGATGGATGAGAGAGAGGGAAGATGACATGCAGGATGTGTCGATTGGCCGGGATTGAACCAGGGACCCTGTGATGGCATGAGCCTTAGTGTGCTACTCCACTTACGCCCCGGGGCTTTTTCTTAATTTCGACGAGCATTCCTCGGTCATCCACTGTAGAAGACTTCATTGACCTGCCTAGCCTAAGGTTATGTTCAGGATTTCTTTCAGTCTAATAATGGCTTCTTTTGTCCTCATGTTGACAGATACCAATATTAGTCTCCAAAGGGAAATGCAAAGCCTATAATCAATACGAGACACTGTCAGCTCTCTTACGCCTGCACAAATGATGTGACAGTGCACACCTGACTTACCAGAAACACCTGTCAAACCAATTGTCCCATTACTTTTGATGCCCTGAAATGCCCTGAGGACTATGTATAAAAAAGTGAAATCTACGTCAATCTACTAAATACTATGAGAATCTCTGCTTTATCCTCATAGTAATTGTTTAATTTTGAATCCAAACATTTGGAGTATAGAACCAAAAAAGAACCAAACACCAAAAGAATGGGACGTCACTGTCCCATTACGTACACAAACGGGAATATCATTGAGACAGTGTTGCGCTATAAGGCACTTTTATTGCACACCCTTGCACCATCCTGAAAATCAAATGTAAAAAAAGCAGTTTTGCATCTCTGCTTCTTCCCTGAAGTTTTCTTTCCTTCATCAGTTGCGTGTGAGAACTCCTTAACCCGCCTGATCGGCTCGTTTCTAAGCCTTGTGAGACTCGTTTTCTTCCCCTCTCAATCTCCATGAGACTGCCACCTACCACTCGTGTCTGACAGGCCCAGACCCGGAGCTGTTAACAGACAGTCTCTTCTCTCTCCTGACCATGAACGGCTGTAGCAGTCAGAACCCTGGACAGCTCCCCTTTCACTGCCACAAGCCACTTAATACTTAAAAACGCTCTCAGGGCAAACACTTCAGTCGGGGCAGAGAGAATTATCCGCAGTAGAAGGACATTCAGGAAGAATGTCACATTTAGAGGTGGATAGATTGGCTGGAGTGCTGCACTTTATATTGTGTGGTATCACATCCTACAACAAGGAAGAGCAATAGAGATCCACTTGAGTCCACTAGACATTGTCATTATGAAACAAAAGGGCCTACATCTCTGTGCCTCTGGGTGAAGGGCAGGTCACACCATTACATGCCTATATACTGCAGCCCTCAAGCACGGGCGTATAATAATGACAGAGATGCAATATTGAACAATATTCCACATGCTGATTCAACTGTCAGTTTGTTGACATTTCCACACAGCGGCGAAATTCATTCAACCTATAATAATGATTTACCACTTTAATCTTGTGGTTCTACATGGAAATGAATCCAATACATTGCTAATAATGATGTCCTTACAACAGAGCATTTACAAGAGGGCACTACCAATTCATGAGCTTAGAATTATAAGGTTCTATCTCCGTTTAGGGTAGTTCAGAGATATTGAGCGTCAAAGTTTTTACATTCCATTATGTTTTGTGAGATGGAACCTAAACAAATTAAACATTTAAAAAATAACACCACACAGGCATTAATAAACACCTAATGGATCAAATTATGTAATTTTTTTGACAAAAAATGGAGATAGAACCTTATAATTCTAACGTCACGAATTGACACTGGCTGATTTGAATACAAATAATGCATCATCACCCGCCAAAGTGTTTGCCAGCAACAGCGTGTGGAACTATGGCAACAGTACTGTGACGCAATGGCCCATCCTAAAGACCTCTTCACCCCCCCGCTACCCCTCCGTACAGTTCCTCCAAGGTTTATAATAATAATAAATTATAAAAACTAAAAGAATCCTTCCTTCCTCTAGCATTGGGACTGCCAATGGTACCAGGTCCTAGTATAGATTTATTTTCGTATGATGGCTGATGATTCACTTATTTCAGAAACATGTACGTCGTTGTAAGTCGCTTTGGATACAAATAAAAATAAAAGTAGACTGCAATGCAACCAAACAAACCAAAAAAGTGAGTACACACAAGGCAGTAAGCAGGAGAGCACTTAGCAACAATTAAAACAACATTTTTTTATTAGGCTATTGCAATACATTCATCACAAGTAGGTTCACAGCTACATCTGAGCAGAACCTATCATACAGTCCTGGTGACAGTGTATGGTCAAGTTTGGCACACTGCAACAGATTCCCGTTTATACCATGTCCCTCTGCCCTGCTCCAGAACAACATCTGCAGAGGGGCATTTTGGGTGCATTCCACAAGCCCTTTTAATAATGCATGGAATGCCAGATCCCATTGGAGGTATCATTCTCCAGGAAGACCTTTACGGGCTCAGTGATTGGTAGGACCCGTCGCTTTTCACATAGAGCCCAAATCTCCAGCGGCAGACGGGAAGATTTAAATCCAGCTGCTTCCTGGAACTTAATCTCAGTTTCCTATCTTTACTGTCAGGCTCTGGTGTGTGTGTGTGTGTGTGTGTGTGTGTGTGTGTGTGTGTGTGTGTGTGTGTGTGTGTGTGGTGTGTGTCTGTGTGTGTGTGTGTGTGTGTGTGTGTGTGTGTGTGGTGTGTGTTGTGTGAATGGGTGAATGGGTGTGTGTGTGCGTGTGTGTGTGTGAGAGAGAGAGAGAGAGAGAGAGAGAGAGAGAGAGAGAGAGAGAGAGAGAATCTGCCTTCTCAACAGCATTACAGTTTCCTCTCTTCTGCCCTGGTTCAAAGGTGCGCCGGCGAGGACACAGTTGCATTCTGGGAGGATGGCATACTTCCTGTAAGATAGACAGCAGAGGACAGGGGGGGTGCTCACCAACATGCTGACTCAGGTTTTTATCAATCGCCCTTTCTGCATTAGTAAGCGCAACCGGACACGTCCTGCAGGAGTGCAATGGATGGCTTTTTTGATAATGGCTTCCTGCTTTCTCTCATTTAAGTTGCACACATGCATACACACGCACAACAACAAGCCTCTTCTCCTTCACTGCGTGTGTAACTCGAATATATCATCAATATAAATCACATTTAACTAAAACAATATTTACCTACACCCAATCATTTCTATTTACTTGCTGTGAATGGCTTCAAACATCCCTAATAATCTACCTTGGAGAATCTTCCCTACAGCTATTATTATTATTATTATTATTATTTTGGCCTTGGCTTGTCTCTGGGGTGACCTTTCTACTGTAATTACTTTGCATATGATTTCTTATTCCATGGTCAAATATAGGGTTACGCCTTGAAGGACTAACGTGTGACCCAGAACCTTGTTGGATAACCTCTCTCATTATGGCCAAGTTATGAAAATTAGAAAAGCTGAAGTGATAAAGCACACACATGGCTATTTCCTTATCTCTCTGGGCATGGAACGCATGGGTAATTAACGTTTGGCCACGGTGTGTGCGTGTGTGCGTGTGTGCATGTGTGCGTGTGTGCATGTGTGCGTGTGTGCGTGCTCGCTCAAGCATGTAGGCGTGCCTGTTTATCAAATCCATATATAGAATATGAAAAGAAAACACTGAAGAATAGATGACGTGTCAAACACAAGACATTTAGTCCAAATGATTATTCCTAACAGTCATGGACATGATCAAACAAACTCTACACAAGGTCACATGACTAAGTAAGTTAACAACCTTTTAACGTGCGTCAAGGACAACACGGGAGAATCGTGCCTGTGACGGGCATAAGCCAAAACTCAAATAATGCCGTACCTCTCCTTAACACTTAATCAGCCGTGAGGGGTCATTTGAGTGAAATGAATGTTTATATCTTTGCACTCGATCAAATTTCAGGACCCTGCTTTCATGACTTTTCCTAGATATGTGCTGTTCTACCACCCAGTATCCTTACATTTTCAAAATCACACCAGGATAAGCTAGTATAAAGCTATTTTGCAGTTTTTCTGTGTAGGAAGCAGGCTAATTTACAAGTGGCCAACAAGTGGTCATTATGTGTAAATAGCAGCTTAGCATTGCAGCTTAGCATTGCAGCTTAGCAACTACTCTTTTAGTACTTAAAAAGGCACGGCTGTGTTAAATATCATTTCCAACAAAGGACAAGGTGTGAGATACATCACAATCGCAAAGGAATTGAAAAATGGTGAGGGTGTGACTTCTTCAGGATATCCGCCAGACTTATTCAACTGCAAACAGACATTGGTGAGGGTGTGACTTCTTCAGGATGTCCGCCAGGCTCGTTCAACTGCAAATAGTTATACGCTTTGAAATCAAGGCTGACGCCCAAAATCCCTCTACACATAGGTAGCTGAGAGGCGTATTATAAACCTATGAACAATGATATAATGCTTTTTAAAATATAAAACAGCGTTCAAACTGAACTTCTACAATAGATTTTAAAAGAGGACCTCCAGGATCTGGATGTATGGAACTAATGTTCAGTTTGTGTCCATGCAGGAATGGTGACGGATATGCAACAGTTCAGGCATTGGTGAACAAACAAATCCCTGCAAGCTGTGATGAAAAAGAGATTGTGACGAAAACAATGTGAAATGTACAACTTTTAATAGAAAACAGAGAGGCACTTTTTCAATTTTGTGGTTCTGGCTTCACCTCACATCAATGTCACCAAATGATCAATGGCTTGAACTCCTGTTTGGCAACAACAACTCACTCACAACAAGTCTCCTGAGGCAGCGTTGAGAACTGTAGCAAGTTCTATACACTTTATATTGTGTGTGGTAGGTGTAGGTGCGTGTGTGTGTGTGTGTGTGTGTGTGTGTGTGTGTGTGAGTGTGTGTGTGTGTATGTGTGTGTGCTCGATGTCTATGTGTTTGTGTGTGTGTGAGTATGTGTGTGTGTGTGCTCGATGTGTGTGCTCGATGTCAATGTGTTTGTGTGTGTGTGAGTGCATGTGTGTGTGGGTGTGCATGTGCGTGTGTGTGTGTGTGTGTGTGTGTCTGCCCCCTGATGCAGTCCTTTTCCTCAATCTACTGCATAAATGAAGGCCATTCATCATCCAACACCGTCCTACAATCCACCAATGCACCACACAGTTACGGTGCCTGGTTACCCCATTACTAAAATCTCCCCATTACAGAAATCTAAATGATCTGTATTAATCAACTACTAATTACAGAGAGATGTGTCTGACTAACCAGATATAATGACTCTGTCTGAACTTGTGCTGTGGTATGTTTCTCATGGTGCTGCCTAATTATCCATGGGGACTTAGTCCAGCATGACTCTCCAGTCTGTCCAACTCAGTGGTGTGTGTGTGTGTGTGTGTGTGTGTGTGTGTGTGTGTGTGTGTGTGTGTGTGTGTGTGTGTGTGTGTGCGTGTGCATGCGTGTGTGTGTGTGTGTATGTGTGTGTGTGTGTGTGGTATGTGCATGTGTGTGTGTGTGCATGTGTGCGTGCGTGCGCGTGCGTGCGTGTGTGGTGTGTGTGTGTGTGTGTGTGTGTGTGGTGTGTGTGTGTGTGTGTGTGTGGTGTGTGTGTGTGTGTATGCATGTGTGTTTGTGTGTGTGTGTGTGCGTGTGTGTGTGTGTGTGTGTGTGTGTGTGCGCGCCCCGGGGGGTGGGGGCGGGGGTGGGTAATCCAAGTCCCCACCCTCTGACACCCACTGATGACAACATTGCCTCCTTCCATCTACTTTCATTCCTCTCCATCTATTTCCAGTGATTGCACCACGGTGGTCAATAACTTATTTAGACAAGCCAGCAGCGGCCGTACGGCTTGAAATAGAGCGGCGGAGCTAGCAGACCTTCAAGAATTGATACCCTGTCAGTCATCAGTATAGTCGTGAAGCCGGCGGCGGACCGCAAGACATGGACGATGTCGAATGCTGTTTCATCTCTGAGTCCGGGCTCCATTTAGCTTAAACATGCTAAGTATAGATCCGAGTGCTAGAAGCTAGAGTTCAGACAGGAAATCAGATCGGCTTTCTCTTGTTGTCTAACAGCAAGGCCGTAATGATTAAGATTCCAGTCAAATTACGTTCCGTGAGACACCGTCTCCTTGACGCACAGACCAAATTCAGTTCCTCTGTGGCTGAGCTGGCTCTGTCTTCAGCAGTGCACATCAACTTAGCATTTAAACTCCTCATTCGTCTCCTTAGCAGATGAAATGTTAAACGGGTCTCTCCCTACATTATTGATATGGTAAAACTCACGTTTGAATTATCCATAAAAACTGAACCCCGATTGTCTCTTCCTAGCGAAGTCAAATCCTACACTACAGGACTTGCACTGTGTGCAGTAGGTACAGGACTGTGCGTGTGTGTGTACGTGTGTGTGTGTGTGTGTGTGTGTGTGTGTGTGTGTGTGTGTGTGTGTGTGTTAGAGTCTGCAGATTCCTCCTCTCCTAACCTCAACCCAACCAACAGCTGTCCTAACAAAGATGTCTGAACGCACGGAGCTACAGAATCTCCATTTTCATTCCAGCTACATTCCAATACATATTGCTTGGATTTTTTAACAGCCATAGAAATCTCTTCTACTGGCAGAGTGGAAATGAAGGAGGTGATATCTCACTGTCTGTAAGTGATTGCTTTACACCCTATCACAGAAGCGCTGGCCTCACTCTGCATTTTCATATTGATGGCTCATGGGGGTAGCTGGGGGCTTTCTACAATGACAACATACAAACACAAACACAGAAACTAGTGCTAGACAAACACTAGAGGGTCACTTTTGTTCATTTGCCTATGGTGCATGCTGTTATGGCACCTGAGACCATGGATGCTAAGGTAAAAAAACATGTCATACAATCTCCAATCTTTTTTTTCAAATTCGAGTAGATTATATTGGCTACTGAAAAGTGTGAGTTCAAGTTTGGCTTTTCAGGTTCACAGACACCTCTAGTATTTAGGGTTAGAAGACGACTTGGTGGTCATGACTAAGAGGTGCGTGACTACTGGTTTCCTCTTCTGTGTCTAGTTGTTGACTCAGCCGCCGCCACCACCCCACAGCCAAGATCCTATTCATACTTGGCAATGCTTGAGTGGGGCAGTACCACTCATATTTTTCATTTTATTGATAGATACAGTGGAGATTTAGACAGGAAGGATGGGTGAGAGAGAGAGGAGGGATGACATGCAGGATATGTCCCCGGCCGGAATCGAACCGGGGACCCTGCGGTTACATGGTCAACGCTTAATCTGCTACGCCACCTAAGCGCCCCGAGTGGCACCAGTTGGAACAGCCATATAACATATAACACCTATAAGTAGTAGGTTGTGGAGAGGAGTCATGTGATTAAAGTGAGGAAATTAAAGACAAATAAACCAACAGAATTAACATTAAATTATCTATTCACCAGACACTGGTTTAGACCCACTCTTATCACATGCGTCAGCTTTACTCCAAACAAAGTGAACGCGGTTTGCTCGTACTAAAACTGTCAACTGCACTGTATGCAAGATAAAGTTGTTCGATGACCAGGCAGAAGGATACCTCTCATTGCACCTTAAAGTGTAAGACATTCATTACTGTAACCAACATGTAAAGCACATTCAAATGCTCCAAAAAGTGACCATGTTTTCTTAATGTACAGTATACTGCTGTAGCTAACGGACCACTTTTGACCCTGTGAACAACCTTAAAGAGATGATGCGACTGAGAGCTACAAAGAGAATTTGCAGATTTCAATTGTGTTCAATTATAATGGACCTCCTAGAAGTCAAGTGTTGTTGATGCCTTAAGTGCTTTCATGTTCTGCCAATGTCTTTGTTATTGTTTGCTTGTTCAAAAGATGGAGAAAATAATGCAATCCAATGAGAAAATACAAGATAACCAACCTTGGTAAAATTGTGTTTTTCATATCACTCTGACCTGGGGGCGCTGACAACATTCTTTATGATGGTCAGAGTTTGGAAAGGAGTGGAAATAACTGAGCTGCTGTATATATATATATATATATATCAGAAGGAACAAATCCGATCTCTATAAGAGTCCAATTCAAATGCCGCATTATTCAATCCTCTGAAATGAGAATCAAGCTGGCATAATGAAAGGTACTGTATATCTGTCTGACATCAAACACCAGCGGGAGGTTAAGGATGTTCATCTTCATACAGGACACACAGGCAGAATACCTATGAGGGAGAGGTCTACAGATAGGCTTTCACACCAGTTTGCATTTTGCCTTCCAGACAAGACTATCTGTGGGGGAGATTAAATTCAACGGTTCTTTGAAATAGATGCCTGAAACAAAGTCACATTATACATCTCATCAAGCCCCGGTGTGTAATTCAAAAACAGTCTTATCAAATGTCACAGGGAATGAATAACAAGACATTTTCCCCCCCCTCGCTGTCAGAAGCCAAATTAAACTGAAAGCTGTTGTCTCGAGCTTGGCCCCACACGCCGCACAGGCGAGCGACTGAGCTGCTCCATCCCCCCCCCCCCCCCCCCTGGACGTGGCCTTTACCAGAAACACTATCAGATAGAGCTAAAAGCGCTCATTAGAGCCGCCATTAGCCATCCTCGTGGGGCGTCCCCGGCTACATCAAAGGACACAAACCCCAACCTTAACTCCACCTTAACATCGCTGACTGGGAGGACCCGGGGTCAGTGGAGCCGGGTGTCCATCCGGGCAGGATCCCCCCGCCACCACACAGAGATAAGGAGTGGAATTTTTCTGTTTGTCAAAAAAACTGCACTTCATTAAAAAATGTCGGCTGCTGTGGTTGAATTCATGCACAAGCTCCGAGTTATCTTCGGCCATTGCCCTGTGATTTATACGAGAGCCCACATGCAAATCATCCTGGCGTCGACATTAATCCGGTGGGGGGGATTTCATTAAGTTTTTTTTTTTTGCCAGAGAGAGGGAGTTCTCGTGCTCGTAAATTTGACCTGGCACACTGATTGTTCAGCAGATCGGCGGGTGAATGAGTGTGCCCTCAGAGGCCACAGGAAGCGGCCCCTCTCTATCACGCTATTATTTCCTGCTGAGGGGTCCCAGAACACATGCTAAAGCTGTTAGGAGGGGATTGGGTGGAACTATTTATGAACCTGCCAATCTCTCAGTTTACAACGGCCGCATGCGACTCTGTTAAGACAGCAAATTACAGTAAAAAGCAGCCAAAAAAGAATCAACCTAGAGCTAGAAATAGCACCGTACAGTATGAGACATTGTCTGTAATTCCAGCTCTTTGTAGAAAAAGCTTTGGGACAAAATGAACAGCTTCAGAAGCACACTTAACAAAGAAGAGCATTTCAAATATCAATGTGCTGTGTCATTTCCTCTGACCTTCTTGACCACAGGATTGATTGCTGGGCTTTAACCATCCAATCATAATGAAATCCTAATTGATGTGTCTATATCTGATGTCTTCACTTACCCTTTACACTTCAGTAATAACCGCATTGTTGTTACCAACTAAGTTACAGAGTGACTACATAATGTCCATTTACTGAAGCTGAGGAAACTGATTTATTATGTTACAGAGAAATTAAGCGCAGGGTAATTAGCTATCAAAGCATTATCATTAAGCGTTTGATAGACCCTATCAATCTACCCAGTGGAAGACATGGTGACTGGACAGTGGAACCAAGCTGACGGACATCTCTTGATGATGAAAAGCATAGAAAAGCGAACTATTATCTGAAAACATGGTAAAAAAAAAGTAAAAGCCTCGAGAAAAGTTGGCTGCTATTCTCTATCCATCTCCATAGCAAGTACACATATCTGATTTCTTACAACCAAGTCAAAGTGGTAGAACAACTCTGTACTGTGTACTGTATGGTCTACCAATGGCATGGAGACCATTGATTCACTGTTCGTCCATCAGGGAATGAGTAATGTACATATGAGGTCCATTACCACTTAACCGAGGAGAGGTTTGGAGCTGGCCATGATTTGTCACCCTGTCCATCAATATTTCATCAGTCAAGAATGCTTTTCATGTTTGTTTACCCACTGGAGTTCAGGCTGAATACAAATGGCAGTCTGACAAGCCCACCCCAGGGTCCTGCTCTCTATGACCCCCTACCAACTATCACCCAGCCTCTCATTCCCACACAGCCAGCTGAGGCAGACCACCAAGCATTTCCCTATTGATATACAGTATATATATACCGTTCACCTTATGCTTTCATCCAAAGTGACTTACATTACATTATTCAGTATACTGTATGGTCCCAGCAGGAATCGAACCCCTAATCTAAGCATTGTTAGTGCCATGATCTACCAACTAAGCCACAGAGGACCACAAATCTATGTCAGGCTCTATACATGACGTTGCAAACATTTCACCTCACTGAATACGGTAAGTAGGCTACTATTGCCCATGGGTGCATGCCACATTGGTACTAGGAACCAGAGATATCCAACTGTCTTGTTGGCGGACCTGATTATCCAAATACTTTGTTCAAGAATACAGATTTCCTTAAATTGTCCTTGAAATGAAGGCCCGGTTCCATTACATGGTTTTAATATCCAATAATACATAAAAAAAAAAAAAAAATGCCAGGAAACTATCTTTGCAGTGATCATCCAAAATGATGTTTACAGTATGTTGACCATCCATCCAGGCCTAGGACACAGCTTGAATGCTAAATGAGAGTTTGCAGATCTAGCATCTGCAGAGATAATAAATGAAAGTGCTTTGCAAACACCATTTCTCCCCAGACCCCAGAGGACCCCTTCAAACCAGACAGGAGCCTTTCTGATTAAACCTCCTGTCTCCTAATGCATCATGCAACAAAGAGGCGGCAAGACAGAGCAAATACCATGCTTTCATATTGCCTCAAGGACAGAGTCTTGTTTTGGGGCTGTAATTTCATTTCCAGCGGTAACAGTTTACTGATCACAGGAGATAGAAATATGGCCTATGCTACTATAGGAGGTCCAATTGGCTGTTTATTGTGTTGTAGCGGACACAGAACATACTGTGAGGTTACCAAAATGACTTTGCCGTAGGCTCAGGCTGACAAAGCTGAAGCCAATTCCTATATCCTCTTAACAATCTGAAGTACAATAACAAATGTTTACGTTTGTCTATCTGTCACTCAGAGAGACTCTAAAGTGGAAAAAGAGAGAAGACATGCAGCTGTGTGTCTTCAACACAGACCATTATAAGTGCTCACTCTATGGAAACTGCACATGGTCAGCACTAACACCAGACGAGAGAGAGAGAGAGAGAGAGAGAGAGAGAGAGAGAGAGAGAGAGAGAGAGAGAGAGAGAGAGAGAGAGAGAGAGAGAGAGAGAGAGCTGAGCAGGCTGTTTAGGTAGGTAGCACTAAGAGCAGGAGCCACCATCTCACTCTCTCTGTCTGACTTACTGTGCTCAGGTTCTCACAGTAAGAGAGAGAGAGGGTGAGGGTGTGGGTGTGGGTGTGGGTGTGGGTGTGGGTGTGGGTGTGGGTGTGCGTGCGTGTGTGTGTGTGTGTGTGTGTGTGTGTGTGTGCATGTGGGTGTGGGTGTGGGTGTGGGTGTGGGTGTGGGTGTGGGTGTGTGTGTGTGTGTGTGTGTGTGTGTGTGTGTGTGTGTGTGTGTGTGTGTGTGTGCGTGCGTGCGTGCGTGCATGCATGTGGGTGTGGGTGTGGGTGTGGGTGTGGGTGTGGGTGTGGGTGTGTGTGTGCGTGCGTGTGCATGCGTGTACTAGCTTTACCCAGCTTGATCCACCTTTTCTTCTCTAGCAGGGACCAGACTAACAACTCTGCTAAGGCGATCAAACCTGCCCCCGGCACCTAATCCTATCCTGCCCAACCACTAACCTGGGGGCACACTGTATGCTCATGCAGTCATCTATGTGCTAGGGATCCATGAATCCAATGCAGGGTCAGTAAACACTGAAATGATTTCCAATACTTGTTCTATGGCCATGCCTCAGAAGCTGATAGTCAGAGCTGCCCCAGGGTTTGCAGTGCAGAACCCACAGGGAAATCTGTTGACCTGGCATCACATGGCTAGTTGTCCCCCTGATTATGTATTCACTGTGATTTTAAAGGGAGGTAGTAGTAACCGCTCAATGTGCTGATCAGATAAGATACGTGGCGTAAAAAATATGTGGTAACAAAAACGAAACAGAAAGTCTGTCTCGTGAAACCAATGTGCTTTATTCAGCTCTTTCTATAAATAGACCATTGGGGAAAATATGATCAAGGTTTGTTTTAGCCTACAAAGGAAAGAAAATATATTAAAAGTCATAATATGTGACAGCAGCTGGTGAAACCGGGAACAAGTCGGCAGCCGATCAAATGTTCAGACTTTTAATTTTAAATATGTCAACGTTGTTAAGAGTCGCGAGTCGCGACATGGAGCCCAAACATTTTGTAACAAAATGACCAGTGAGTTTGAATCACTTATTAATTCATAAACTAAATTGATACCAGTAAATACCTTTACGTCTTGCTTTTGCTAACTTTGAACATATTTTTGGTAAACAGAATTATCCAGAGACTGAGCAATGATTCTATAACAGAAACCAAACCATTGATTTTAGCTGACCGAGGTCTATACTTTAATTAATGAACATTAATGAGGTTTGATGTTTTTCTAAACACCTTTAAAGACTTTTTTTTCTGGTAGATGTTTTCTTACACGCTTTTCCTTTTGTTTGACCAGAAGTCAAAGCCTTTGCTTATCCCTATTTTTATGAAGGAAGATGGTTGAGAAATGTATTTCTGACTTAATTTCCCCCAAAATATACTTTTTATACTACTTACCTTTGATACCCAATTTGATATGCTCTGATGAACTTCACATTTTGGTCCTCTTGGGTCCTATTAGGCAGAACTGCCCTTATTGAAATGACCTGTACAGAACCCAGGCAGCCTATCTTTTCTAAGGAGATATCGTAGCTTAAATTTCCCACCACACTAATATGGCATTTAGGATTCTATAACCAACCATAAAACCCACTTTACATTCATAATAGCTGTCATATTGAATCAGGATCATAGGGAAAGCACAGACTTCTAAAGTAACTACCATCATGCAGTCTGTCATTGCTGTATGATCTTCACACACTGTGACCATGAGGAAAATATGAGACGGTAAGATTTTTCATAGACATCCTATTGTCTATCGTCATGTGGTTATTAAGAGTAGCATGTTAAAGGTCAACAGTGGAGTCTGTTCTGGTCTCATATGTCTAGTTTATCTAACCGCAAAGACATGACTCATTCATATTGATTGGCTGCCAGCCACCAATCATCACCACACAAACACCCTCTGAGGTAAAGGTTGCACACGGTCACAACATCCCACAGGCGATCAAAAGGGTGAAGTAAGTGTCTGCATGCTGGGGCCTTAGTGAGATAATACTAGCAGAGAAAGTGGACTTTCAAACAAGGCATTATAGGGTGAGAAAGGTAATCCTGCACAGTATCACTGCCATACCTCTCCCTGTGATATATGCTCCATAACCTCTGCCCTGCCCTGCTCTGCCCTGCCCTGGGCTAAACCTACAATCCCTCTCAGATGAGAGCGTCCCTCGTACATAAAAATGAAACATATGGAAGTAATTGCATAATTGATCTATCCCGACTCTGCTCCTTTCCCAGAGCTTGTACCGCATTCCATAAATATCCCTGATTTATGTGCCTGCCCCGCACATGAAATCCACTTAAAAGACTAGCAAGCTGGGGCTAAACTGGCCTGGTCTAGGAGACATCTCAGCCCACAAAGGTTAACAAACATGGAGCAACAGACTTCATGACACCAGTGGACCTGACAGCCAGGAGGAGCCAGCCCTCTGACAGATGACAAAGAAAAAGGCTGAGATGATGACAAAGCAAAGATCCCTGATCTGTGGACGTCGTCCAAGTGATTAAATCCTGGAACAAACGACAGGGTAATAAGGGTACATTCATTGGCAGAAAGCCATGGAAATTGTTTGCATTGAAAAACATTCAGTCATTCACAGAAAGAGGATGATCCTCAGTCATCATGTCACTTTTTTTTTTAATGCTCGCCAACCGGATGCAAGATAAGGCTTAATTGACTCAATTAGATGGCATAATGGCTCACTTTAACCACTTTATGGGTAACATGGTTACCAGAAACAAGATAGATAAGGCCTCTAAAGAGAAACCGAGACAAGAGCAACATGGAAACAATAATTCACAAAAAAGCGAACATTAAACAATAATAATAATAATAATAATAATAATAATAAAATAATAATAATAATACATTAAACAATAATAAAATGACAGAAATAGCCTATACTGACTAAAATGACAGATTTTGATACATTTGATCAAATGAATTGTATTCAAAATCTCATTGTATTCATATGTTCGGGGTTTCCAAAAAAGCTCCGCATCGTGTAATTTAGGACAATACGTGGTCGTGTCGTGCGTAAAGCTGACCATTGAATGTGCCCAACATCTCCCGGGCATCTGTATCAACACAGATCCCGATCCCCCCGGGGCTAGTAAGCGAATGTCGCCAGACAGTTCTGTTACGTTGAATACTGTTTACGTAATAACGTCTTTAGTTATCTTGTGGGGTTGAAACAGAATAGAATGATACAATTGCTGCAATTAAACAGTGGTCTCAGTCGTGCGTACGTAGGCTACAGGGTCCATGGTCCCTGAAATAAGAACCTTTGATGCAATGCAACGTATCAGGTTGATGGAGATTATTACCAATTGCAGAGAAGTCTCAGGTGCATATCGTGACATTAGAATTATAAGGTTCTATCTCCATTTTTGTTAAATTTTAGTTTTTTACATAATCTGATCCATTAGGTGTTTATTAATGCCTGTGTGGTGTTATTTTTTAAATGTTTACATTTTTGAGTTAGTAATTCATAAAATTCAAAGGTTCTATCTCACAAAACATAATGGAATGTAAAAACTTTGACGCTCAATATCTCTGAACTACCCTAAACGGAGATAGAACCTTATCATTCTAACGTCACGATATGGTGAGTTTAATCTATTATATTACAAGAGCAAATATATTCCAAATCCTAAGAGAGTTTCTGAGTTTTTATGAGACAACAATTTTGATGTCAACCTGCTTTTTAGCCTAATGAGTAATGTGTGCAATAAATGATCTTACTTTTCTTGGGTAATGTTTTCCTTTATGGCCCCTAATGTTGGGTGGTTGTTGCTCGGCTGCAGCCTGCACATGGCCAGGTGCCGCTGGTACTGCTCCTTCAGACAGACGTTCTCCGCACACAAGTCGGACACTTGCTGCTCCAGCTGTCCTATCCGGTCCTTTTGGCGCTCCAGTAACTCCTGCTGGGTTTCGATTATATTATTAAGCTCCTTCAGGTACTCCGCAGCCCTGTTTGGGTTCTCCGGTGGGCTTTCCATCTCGCCTCTGGTGTTCCTGGTCTCAGTCGTTAAGAAATCCTGCGCTTTTTTAGCTACTATGCGCAGTTATTAAATCCCCAAACCGTTGTGCCTTTTGCGCTTCGCCATTGTATTCATTTAGTATTGGGTGATGGTTGAAAAGGGGATTGAAATGGGTCCGACTCGTCTCCAGTGCAGAGTGCGTTCCAGAAGCTCTACAAAAACGAAAACTATGCTCCCGAATCCACTCCAGTTTAGTGGGAAAAATACCTTTAACTCTTCAATAGATTTCCAGACACGGCTCATCTAATTGGAGACCTTTTAATTGAACAAGTGTTGTAATCTTTCCTATAGTAAACATAATGAGGGCACTGTCACTCACCACTATACCGAGCCTCTCTGTATGACTTCCCTATCATCCGCTGCTCCACGTTGTACCCGTGACTTTTCGTAAACAGCTGCTGGTTGCCAGGTAGGCGGGGTTTTCAAGTTTTTATGAATCTGCATTTTACAGGGCTCAAATCCTGCTGCAGCCTGGATAGAGATAGCTGTATGATGAAGTCATGATGTTGAGTGGTCGCCTACCACAGTTCAACAACATCTTTCATGTTTTTCAATTCTATCCTGCATTTCACAAGCGACACTTTGGAAATTCAATCAGACACTCAAATATCACAGAAACACCACCCTCGTTTCTCTCTTTCTCTCTCTCTGTCTCTCTCTTTCTCTCTCTCTTTCTCTCTCCTTCTCTCTCTCCCTCTCTCTCTCTTTCTCTCTCTCTGTCTCTCTCTTTCTCTCTCTCTTTCTCTCTTCCTCTCTCTCTATTTCTCTCTCTCTGTCTCTCTCTCTCTCACACACACACACACACACACACACACACACACACACACACACACACACACACACACACACACACACACACATACACATACACACACTGTTTCAGAGACTATAGTGTCTTCTAGCTTGTGAATATCTACACTACAAACATTTACTACAAAACTAGGGTACATAAGGTTGCAGAGAAATAGGAAATGTTAGAATAGGTATAGCAAAGCATAGAGTACAGCACAGTGTTTTATCTGTACAGTATAGTATAGTGGATTTATTCATACAAACATTTTCATTTCCACTACAACAGCAACTGTGCTAACACTCCCACTGCACTGTTGAAGGTGTCAGGTGGGAATTGGAGGAGTTGGGCTGTAACAGTGTTTATGTCAGGAAGGACTTATCGCTAATGATTCAGCACATTGTGTGTGACGCTGCAGGTAGCATCTTTCCACACACCTTATCCCAAAAGGCTGGTGAGATGGCAAACTGCTGCAGAGGCACTGTGCAATGACACTGTGACGGCCAGACACAAAGAGAGTGTTGATGATGAATCGGAAAAAAATATTTCTTAAATAAATGGTTATTTAAATGGATAACATAGTGTGAAATTGAAAAAAAGCTGTTTCACAAGAAAAACACAACTTTGTCACAAGAGAGAGGAACCAGATACGCTCTACAGTATTACCAGGTGCCTTACTTACAACACCATCTTTTCTAGCTATCATATCATATACAGTACATCTAGAGAGGTTCATTATGTATCAAATGCGACTGATGAAAGGGATTATTCATTGCATTATTCACATTACTGCCTGTTAGTGGCTCTATTATCAAGGCCAGGGGGAGATGACACAGGCAGGCAGTCATACTGCCAGCATGATACTGGAACTAGTCTACAGAGCCACAGAGATGCAGCTCAAACGTTCTCACATCCATCTCCCTTCTCTCTCCTCCTCTCTCCCCCTCTCGTTCCCTTTGATCAATATTTCAACTACAGATTGAGATGCTCCTGGATGCTGCTGTTACAGTACATTTTGGAGTTTGGATGAACATTTTTTCCCAAAGAAATAGACAGTTTTTCACATTCACAGAATGAGTCCGGAAGGTGGATGGGCTGTAATGTCCTCTGTAGTTCCAGAGATAACTTGATTTCCCTGTAGACACACAGACACTGGAGCTGTGCAGCAAACCACTGACAGTGGGAGGCCGTTTAGGAACATGCAGTGCCGATGTAGCGCATTAGGTTTTTGCTGCAGCTCCCTAATCCCTGTGGCTGGTTGCCAAGGAGGCCGGCTGGGGCTAGAGCGAACCCAGGCATATGCCACCCAGATCAGCATGCAGCACCCATCAACATCAGGTGATAGTCACCAGACTTATGTGCCCTGGCAACATCGCCAGATGCCATACCTTCCTGTCTCCTATCTCAGGTCAGACTTGACGCAACGGCAAAATGCCAACCAGATAAGCACACAGCATTCAGCAAGATCAGCTGACACAGTATCAGCTGTGTGCCCTTGCACATGCCAACACAACTGTGTAACCATTGACAAATGCCTGGTCCCAAAGTCTCCAAAGTCTCATTATCCCATTCAGTATGACACAGCATGATGCTGCAACACAGATGGCCATTCCATTCTCCATTTATTTGCCATTTAGCAGACATCAATATGAAATGCCCCTCAGTAGAGTACTTACGTTTTGCGGGTGGCTGTGACTCGGGAGGTAGAGCTGGCATCTAATGATCGCAAGGTCCGTGGTTCGGCGGTTCGATCCCGAGGTTGGCCATGTGTCGAGGTGTCCTTGGGCAAGACGCTGAACCCCAAATTGCTCCCTATGAGTGGGCTGACGCCTTGCATGGTAGCTTGCTGCCATTGGTGGGTGAATGTGTGTGTGAATGGGTGAATGAGAGGCCATTGTAAAGCGATTTGGAATCATATATTATAGAATTATAATATAAGTGCAGTCCATTTATACATGCAGTAGTTCTCTGCTATATATCTCCCTGTCCCGCCGACCTCACAGGACTCCAGCTCATAATTGTGGTTTAAAGGTGGTTCCTTTCTCTTGATGCAGAATGTGCATCGTGACCCAGGTGGGAGCCACACATTAGCAGTGCACCAGGAGAACCACCACCCACAAAGGAGAAAAAGCACTTTGGAAAACATTGTTAATCATTACTGTGGTCTGCCTCTGCACTCTCTCGCCCCTCCCTCCCCTCCGATGACCAGCCCTGCTGTGCCAATGCCACTGGTTGGGTGCCAGCTCCACAGATTGACTGTGTGAAACAACTCGTATATTTCCACTGAGGCGAAGCCATTCTGAGGCTCTCTTAGTTCAGCTCCACAAAACTTTCGCCGGCTGTGTGATGGAATAGGGGTCCCTATCATTTAGCCAGCGGTGTGGAAACGTTTTTACAGAGAATGCCATATACCCTGCCAGTGCCATGTGCTCAGCTCCAACAACACCCAATTCCTCATAAAGATAGACTGCATGCTATGTGATGGATTTGAATTGGTGACCTACAGTACAGACCTACAGACCATACCTATTATAGAAGTCCTTGGTTCTCTTTCAAAGCAGTGGTGGAAGAATACTTTTTTTGAAGGTTGAATGAAAAGGCATCGGTGAAAAGTGGTTCATTGCATTTCCTTTCTGTTTTATTTCTATGACAAATCAATGGTGGAATAATACAAAATCAGAAGCTAGTGGAGACTAAAATTGCACATACATTATTCAAGCTGTCACCTTCTAGCAGACGCCTGCTGTACTATATAATGTCATTACCTCTCGCCCCCCAGAACCTCACATTACCATTGTTGTCTGTTATATCAACATAAAACCAATATCACCAGACTTCTTCTTCCCATTGACATCTAGAAGTGGCACTTCTAAGTGCCAAAGGGACCTCCAGTAGAAGAAAACAGAAAAGAAACAAAAACATTACCACAGTTGAGACAGTTTTTGACTTTTCACTCTGGTGTGTCATTCAGGGTGGGAAAGCCTTGTTATTCCAGTCAGGTGTCATTCAGTGCCAAGCCTCATTTATTTCCTCCTCTTGTCTGAACAGTGAACCAAGTGGAACAGAAGTGGCTGTCCTCCTCTTTGTTCACCCAGCTCAGGAAATACGTAATTCCTACACCCAGATATAGGAAACATGTTGTGTTGCTTCTTAGCTTTAGCATGCACATGACTGCCCTAAATCTCTAGATGCTATACCGTCTAGTAAACAGTCCTATAAAGCCAGTATGTGCACACACATACGTTGCATGTCTCATTTTGTGGCAGATGGATATTCAGTCATTTATGACACTCCAGTCATCTCCATTACAATCATCTAATTTGAATGAAACCATGTAGGGAAGCAGGGGATTTCTTTCGACAATAAGTTAAGTGTGTCCTCTTCTCCCAAAAGCAGCTGTTGATGAATCCTTCACTGCTGTTATGGATAACCAGTCAGAGAGATGTCTGTCTGTACACAACACTAGACCTATCTTCTCTTTTAAGAGAGCTGGCCATGCTCTGAAGTGTGTGTTGTTGCACCACAATGGTGGCTCTGGCCTAAATCAAACGTCACGCTGTCCCCAATACTGTTTAGGTACAGGCAGAGGCTCAGCCTCTCCGCAGAAAAATAAGTAGCGTGTGATGACATTGCCATGGAGCTTACTATTATTAAAGGGTACTATGACATTGTATGTCATTTATACTGCATGTCAGAGTAATAGTGGGGTACAGGAGGGATAGTGTTGGCAGTTGGGCATGTTTACATAGCTCTGGTGTTTTTGTGTACTTAATTCCCTGTAGCGGAGCGTAGGGTCAGGCAGTGAAGATAGACCACTCAGAGGCTCAACACACACAGGCAAAGGTTAAAACCAGCTTTTACTGACGTAATTATTAAAGAGACAGAGGGGCTTTTACAAAACAGAGAGGCTGAACATAAACTAGGACTTCTCAACATACTTCTTAACATAAAGGGTCCAAAGAGTGCCGGGCTGCGATCCAGCATACCGGGCTTCAGTCTTACATTTGAACCATTTAGCAGACGCTTTGATCCAAAAGCGATTTACAATTAGAGATTACAGGGACACTTCTCCCACTAGGCCACCACTACCCCCATAGCCACAGCCTGGTCCTCTACCCCAGGGTTTGAAGCAGGGTGGCCTCCAGCCCTATTCCTGCAGAGCTCTCCTCCCCTGTCAGTGTGCCAGCAGCTTTTGAGCACAGTCCAACAAGCCACCTCAGGTGTGTCTAACCAGGCATCTGGTAGTAGCTTCAGGTGCGGAGTGCAACCAATCTTGCTAGCTGCCTCCAAGGCTGAAGTGCTGGTTTGGAGGCGTGACTTTCTCTCGAACAGTGGCATTCCCTGGCCACACCCCCACCGGGATACCACATGCCTCAGACCCCTTTAATTGGCTGTGGTAAAAGGATGGCGCCCTAATTAGTCTACATACAGTTAAAGATTTTGTGACATTCAAAAAGGGCTTACGTAAATGTCAAGTAATTACATAAAGAACACATTTGCATCTCACAAACGACCCAGCTCGTTATAGCTCACAGTTGCCTGCAGAATCATGCCACGGTACCCCGAAGTGCTTTCCACACTCGCTTAGGGCTGCTGAGCGCTTATTGGCATCCAGTTTGCCTCCCAGGGCATCCAGTTAAGCTGTGTACGCAGCCCCAACTGAGCAGTCCAGATTGACGCAAACAGACTGGGACTGTTTGATCACTGGTCTCAGACCTTTAACACATCCCCAGAGAGCCGGGGAGGACGCCTCTCCCTTAATCCCCTCTGTTTGTGTGTGCTCAGTCGCAGAGCGCGGTGTGTGACAGTATCACTGGGCTCAGTCACAGGTGGGAAATCAGCTAGCTGTGATGCACAGGGGGCCACGTCTCCGGCTCAGACACAGGGAAACGGAGGGAATAATAAACGTGCGTATCAAATGGAAGAAAGGATTTCCTCAAAATATTGTAGGCTGAAAATGTGTACTAAGGTACTATACTTGCATGACGTAATATAGCAGCTTCTGTTCCAATCAGTGTAATCAGTCCTGCTATGGACACCCCCTTCCAAAGTGAGCTTGTGTTCTCCATGCAAGATGAAATTATTGGAAAATCAAGAATCAACATAGTTGGAGTAGTAAATAACAGAGACATGGGCAGCAGAGTTCAAAAAGTATTTGTTTTATTATTACTTAGACAAAAACATTCAAGCCAACCAGTCCTTCATGTACTATAATTGCAGTATATACATTTTATGAGCACAAATAGTGAAAGTTATTCCGAAGAGAATAAGGCAAGATAATTCAACACAATTAAACTCACTTTACAACCATTTTGGTAATCAAGTAGGGGAATAATATACTCCGTCAGCACAAGTAGCAAGTAAATCCTAAGCAGCTTTCTTCTTTAAGTACAAAAATAGTCAGTCTTTCAAACAATGCTGCAGTCTCAATAGACCTTAATAATAACTTATCAGAGCCCTCTTTCAGATCATTCATGTGGACGGACATGAAGTACATGAACAAATGCCTCTATTACACAGATCATTCACAATAACAAAACCAGTTCACTTTGATGGGCAGACATACCGAAGGAGTGCATGGCAGAAAACTGACAGTTGCTTCACATTTCTAACTCATTTCACATCATTGATTTGAGAAAAAAGCTGCATGTCTGAAGGTTTAAATAATCCAGTACTGAGGCATTGAGAGGGTCAAATAAAATGGTTAATTACAAAACAAGACTACGAGAACACTCTCGGGCAAGAATGCCACCAAAATGAATGGACTGACCATTGTCCTGATGTGCACATTATTGAGGGCTTATTAAATGTCACTTAACAAAAGGACGGTTTAAGTGGTGATACTGTTTGTTACACACAATCAATATGCTACAACATTTACAAAAACAATAACATTTAAACAGACTTGATTGAAATTAACATCTTTGTTTCAACTGTAATACAGTAGTGTGGTTTGTCTAATTCCTGAGTTTCAAAACAAGTCTATTCTCGATTTTACAATACAAATCTTCACACTTCGAAGTACATAAAGCAAAACTATAAAAAGTGCAAAGCAAAGAATCAATGTGAGTATAAATGAGTTAACTGTTGTAGCAGTTCACGCTCTCCAAATGGACGTGTCTGAAATCATTCAAGCATTATAGCATATAAAAACGTATTGAAAACAAGAACTACAAAATCAAATCTTATAAGATGTACCATGCTACACACACACACACACACACACACACACACACACACACACACACACACACACACACACACACACACACACACACACACACACACACACACTCTCTAAACATACACATACACAAAACAAAATTAGCCCTGTTGACTTAATATTACGTCTTAACTTAAGATGCTCAACAACCACACATTCTTTTCAACACAATAGACCAGACAGAATTAAGCAGTAAAGTCCCCTGACATTCTCCTCTGAGTAAGAAAGGCACGTCTCCCATAGAGTCCAGGCCTGTCTGGTGTAGGGGGGGCTCTACCATAGAGAGTCCAGGCCTGTCTGGTGTAGGGGGGGCTCTACCATAGAGAGTCCAGGCCTGTCTGGTGTAGGGGGGGCTCTACCATAGAGAGACCAGGCCTGTGGTGTTCTCAGAGGCTGGGGTAGGGGGGCTCTACCGGGACTTGTAGTCTGGGGAGAAGAGCATCGTGTGGTTGAAGGTGTTTGAGGCTGGAGAGTTGAACCCTGAAAGAGGGGGGGGGGAAGTAAGGTACAGTGTAAACAACCGGGTAGGCAGGGTTAAGAGGCAGGGTAAACAACCAGGACAGGGTAAACAACCAGGTGGGCAGGGTAAACAACCAGGAGGCAGGGTAAACAACCAGGAGGCAGGGTAAACAACCAGGAGGCAGGGTAAACAACCAGGTGGGCAGGGTAAACAACCAGGTGGGCAGGGTAAACAACCAGGTGGGCAGGGTAAACAACCAGGAGGCAGGGTAAACAACCAGGAGGCAGGGTAAACAACCAGGTGGGCAGGGTAAACAACCAGGAGGCAGAGTAAACAACCAGGTGGGCAGGGTAAACAACCAGGAGGCAGGGTAAACAACCAGGTGGGCAGAGTAAACAACCAGGAGGGCAGGGTAAACAACCAGGAGGCAGGGTAAACAACCAGGTGGGCAGAGTAAACAACCAGGAGGCAGGGTAAACAACCAGGAGGCAGGGTAAACAACCAGGAGACAGGGTAAACAACCAGGAGGCAGAGTAAACAACCAGGAGGCAGGGTAAACAACCAGGTGGGCAGAGTAAACAACCAGGAGGCAGGGTAAACAACCAGGAGACAGGGTAAACAACCAGGAGGCAGAGTAAACAACCAGGAGGCAGGGTAAACAACCAGGAGGCAGGGTAAACAACCAGGAGGCAGGGTAAACAACCAGGAGGCAGGGTAAACAACCAGGTGGGCAGGGTAAACAACCAGGAGGAAGGGTAAACAACCAGGAGGCAGGGTAAACAACCAGGAGACAGGGTAAACAACCAGGAGGCAGGGTAAACAACCAGGAGGCAGAGTAAACAACCAGGTGGGCAGGGTAAACAACCAGGAGGCAGGGTAAACAACTAGGAGACAGGGTAAACAACTAGGTGGGCAGGGTAAACAACCAGGTGGGCAGAGTAAACAACCAGGAGGGAGGGTAAACAACCAGGAGGCAGGGTAAACAACCAGGAGGCAGGGTAAACAACCAGGAGGCAGAGTAAACAACCAGGAGGCAGGGTAAACAACCAGGAGGCAGGGTAAACAACCAGGAGACAGGGTAAACAACCAGGAGGCAGAGTAAACAACCAGGAGGCAGGGTAAACAACCAGGAGGCAGGGTAAACAACCAGGTGGGCAGGGTAAACAACCAGGAGACAGGGTAAACAACCAGGAGGCAGGGTAAACAACCAGGAGACAGGGTAAACAACCAGGAGACAGGGTAAACAACCAGGTGGGCAGGGTAAACAACCAGGAGGCAGGGTAAACAACCAGGAGGCAGAGTAAACAACCAGGAGGCAGGGTAAACAACCAGGAGGCAGGGTAAACAACCAGGAGGCAGGGTAAACAACCAGGAGACAGGGTAAACAACCAGGAGGCAGGGTAAACAACCAGGAGACAGGGTAAACAACCAGGAGACAGGGTAAACAACCAGGAGGCAGGGTAAACAACCAGGAGGCAGGGTAAACAACCAGGAGACAGGGTAAACAACCAGGAGGCAGGGTAAACAACCAGGAGGCAGGGTAAACAACCAGGAGGCAGAGTAAACAACTAGGAGGCAGGGTAAACAACCAGGAGACAGGGTAAACAACCAGGAGACAGGGTAAACAACCAGGAGGCAGGGTAAACAACCAGGAGGCAGGGTAAACAACCAGGAGGCAGAGTAAACAACCAGGAGACAGGGTAAACAACCAGGAGACAGGGTAAACAACCAGGAGGCAGGGTAAACAACCAGGAGACAGGGTAAACACACAGCAGAACAGACACTCAAACATCCATCTTATGGAGGACAGTGGACGAGAGCAATCAGTAGAGAACAATCGATCCCTAAAAGCTATTAAACCACAAGCATGTGTAAATACTGACGTCACTCTACCTATAGGGGGCGGTGTCCTGTGGATGAAGGCTGGGTGATTGGCTTGATCCCTCGGAGAGAAGACAGCGTGGCACACTGGACAAGAGATCACACCCGTCAGACACAATGTCATATTGACCAGATATGGACATTAGTCTCTGAATCAACAGCTGTAAATGTTAAAACATACCTTCGACATTCGGAACGCTTTTCATTATATATATTTATATTAATATTTCATTATATCGACTTTCATTATATATGCCATTTTCATTATATCACTTCAACCAAGCAGAATCATTAAAAGAAATCTAAGTAGTGTAAGTAGCCTTTCGAGCACAGCCAATCAGACTGCAGGTGCGCGGCGGTTAAGTCACCGATGACGACGATGGCGGTGCCAGCCAGCAGGGCGAACAAGGTGAAGAACATCATCTGGTACGAGTCGATGAAGTTCTGGAAGTGTGCGCCCTCCGCGCTGACAACTGGAGCGGCAGCTGGGGAGACAGACGGACGGGAGGGATAAGGAGCTGACAAATCTGAACCCCCTCCCCCTCACGCCCCCCTCTGCTTTCAAACGATAATGAACAAATTACCACTTACGTAGAACAAATGAACAGTGTTGAATGTTTTCATACTGCAAATGACACGTACTGAAACGATTTGGTACGGGGGGTTTGACACCCCGCGCTGCAAATGCGTAATGCCTTCCATATTCTTTTCCAGCCTATTAACAATTAATGGCATGATGGATGAGCCTGTCAAAATCGGCCCACGATCACGCTGCAGCCTCCCGATATCCTTCAGCTGCCACCTGATTGGAGTTTATCGGGCTGTTGTGAAATTGTAAGACGTGCCTTTAAAGCCCCCCCTCCCCGCCTCCGCCTCTCTACGCTCACACGGGACCTTACCCTGCATAGCTGTGGTCGGGTCGGGGACGTGGATGAGGGCCACTGGGATGACAAGGGCCTGATCGGAGGACGGGCTGCGGATGGAGACGGAGACGGAGGCGGCGGCGGTGGTGGACTTGGCGCTGACTGTGTACTTGGAGAAACTGGGGAAGCCGTGGGAAGACGTCTCTTTCTCCACGACCGTGATGGAGGGAGAGCTCGGGGTCACCTGGCAGTACGGAGAAACACACGGGTGCTTAAAGGAACGGGGCAGGTCACAGGACCCAGCAACACTACACTCTCTAGACACACAGACAGAGACTGACTGACAGACACACTACAGACAGACAGACAGACAGACTAGACAGATTAGACAGACAGACAGACTAGACAGACTAGACAGACAGACAGACTAGACAGACTAGACAGACACAGACAGACACAGACAGACACAGACAGACACAGACACAGACAGACACAGGACAGACACAGACAGACACAGACCGACTAGACCGACTAGACAGACACAGACAGACACAGACAGACACAGGACAGACACAGACAGACACAGACAGACACAGACAGACACAGGACAGACACAGACAGACACAGACAGACACAGACAGACACAGACAGACACAGGACAGACACAGGACAGACACAGGACAGACACAGGACAGACACAGACAGACACAGACAGACACAGACAGACACAGGACAGACACAGACAGACACAGAGAGACACAGGACAGACACAGACAGACCGACTAGACCGACTAGACAGACTAGACCGACTAGACCGACTAGACAGACACAGACAGACACAGGACAGACACAGACAGACACAGGACAGACACAGACAGACACAGACAGACACAGACACAGGACAGACACAGACAGACACAGACAGACACAGACAGACACAGACCAGACACAGACAGACAGACACAGACAGACACAGACAGACAGAGACAGACACAGACAGACACAGACAGACACAGGACAGACACAGACAGACACAGACAGACACAGACAGACACAGGACAGACACAGACAGACACAGACAGACACAGGACAGACACAGACAGACACAGGACAGACACAGACAGACACAGACACAGACAGACACAGGACAGACACAGACAGACACAGACAGACACAGGACAGACACAGACAGACAGACACAGACAGACACAGGACAGACACAGACAGACACAGACAGACACAGACAGACACAGACAGACACAGGACAGACACAGACAGACACAGACAGACACAGACAGACACAGGGCATACACAGACAGACACAGGACAGACACAGACAGACACAGACAGACACAGGACAGACACAGACAGACACAGACAGACAGACACAGGACAGACACAGACAGACACAGACAGACACAGACAGACACAGGGCATACACAGACAGACACAGACAGACACAGACAGACACAGGACAGACACAGACAGACACAGACAGACACAGACAGACACAGACAGACACAGACACAGACAGACACAGACAGACACAGACAGACACACAGACAGTCTAGACTAGACAGACTAGACAGAAAGACAGACAGACACACAGACAGACAAGACAGACAGACAGACAAGACAGACAGACAGACAGACTAGACTAGACAGACAGACAGTCTAGACAGACTAGACAGACAGACAGACACACACACTAGACTAGACAGTCTAGACAGACAGACAGACAGACAGACACACACACACACTAGACAGTCTAGACAGACAGACAGACAGACACATTAGACAGACAGTCTAGACTAGACAGACCTCCAGGTTGGCCAGTGCTGTGGCGGGGCCGTACACAGTGAGCTCAGCCGAGGGGTGCAGGTTAGTGAGGAGCAGCTCTGTCTGGTCCGAGTACAGGCCCGGCTCGATGGGCAGCCTGGCGCCCACCTGCTCCCCGGAGAAGGCACTGCCCTCCACCCCCGCCCTCACCAGCAGCTCCGTCAGGGACATACTCAGCACCCTGGTCTGCTGCTCACTCATGGGCTGCAACGTAATGGAGCACGTGTACAAGCCTGGAGGGGGGAAAGAGGGAAGAGGGGAGAGAAGGTGGGAAGAGAGAGCAGGGGGGAGGAGGGGGGGAGAGAAAGAGGGAAGAGAGAGCGGGGGGGATAGAAAGTGGGAAGAGAGAGCAGTGGGACGGAGGAGGGGAGAGAAAGAGGGAAAAGAGAGCAGGGGGGGGGGGGAGCGGGAAGAGAGAGCAGGGGGGGAGAGAAAGAGGGAAGAGAGAGCAGAGGGGAGGAGGAGGGGAGAGAAAGCGGGAAGAGAGAGCAGAGGGGAGGAGGAGGGGAGAGAAAGAGGGAAGAGAGAGCAGAGGGGAGGAGGAGGGGAGAGAAAGAGGGAAGAGAGAGCAGGAGGGAGGAGGAGAAGGGGAGAGAAATGTGCATAATTACAATTTGGGTGAATACAGAAGCACCATTTTAGGTCCGGGTCTAAAGAGAAAGTGACATCAAAGCGGTTGTTGTTTCAGAAAATTGGACTATTATTCAATGGCTCTGTGGGCAGCAACGTGGTCCCAGGCGCTGAAATCATTTCCCATGTAAACACTTCAATGTAAACACAGCACATGACCAAGCAGAATTCCCGGATAATATAATCCCTGCATTTGTGGGAAAGGGGGGAGGATGATAAGCTGTGTTTACCCTCCTGTCATTTCACACACGCCCCATTAGCGTCTCAGTTGGCTTCAGCTGACTGGTTGAACCCCCCCCCCCCCACCCCCCTCGCTCCCACCCCTCCCCTCCCCTCCCGTGGTTTCCCTAGGAGTTAGCTAATGCAGGATGGACGCCCTGCAACTCCCAAACACAATTAGACCACTGCTGTGAAGCGGGGGAGACCGATTCAATTTCATACATCACCCAGACACCTTTTATGTCCCGTGGTAAATTCATTTGATGAGCGGTACCAGTATTGATTATTCCCTCATACACAGTATTTCATTGCCCTCCTGGAGCTGTTTGCCCAGACCCGCTGGGGCACGTGCCGGTTCCCCCAGCAGCCCCTTCCTGGCACATGCTCTCGCTCGGTTCTACTGGGGCAGCTGTGGCTCAGGAGGTAGAGCCGGCGTCTAACGATCGCAAGGTCGGCAGTTCGATCCCCGGCTGGCCAGAAGTGTCCTTGGGCAAAGACACTGAACCCCAGATTGCTCTCAATACACGGGCTCGTTCGCCAGACAGCGCCAACGTTCGGAGGTTCCCAAACGCGAACGCGAACCGGCACGGTTCTTTGCCGGTGTGAAAGCCCTAAAAGAACGGGCCGGCGCCTTGCATGGTAGCTTGACACCGTTGGTGTGTGAATGTGTATGTGAATGGGTGAAGGAGAGGCCGTCGTAAAGCGCTTTGGAATAATTCCACCATTCACTCGGTCCTACTGAATAGACCTAAATGGGTTGCCAATGACGTCAAATCCATTGTGCTGGTAAGTGAAGGTTGTCACTTTATACCGTTACGTACTCTATAATGGCTGTGCGCACTTCCCATCACCCCCTCGGTGCTCAATCTCGTTCATTTCCGATACACTTTGAATTCATAGTTCTATGGTGCCACCTCTCCCATGTATTTGTGTTCAGTTTTTTTTAATCCAATCCAAGCGATGGACGTTTTACGCTGCCTTATTGATATATCACAGCTAGTGAGGCTTTCCTCAACTCCCACCCCACCGTGTCTTACCGGTGGTGTGGTCGAAGCTGGTGTGTGTGAGGAAGACGTCGCGGGCGGGGAAGTCGACGGCGTCGTTGGTGAAGCTCAGGTGGCAGCTGACGGAGGTCTCTGGGCGGAGCTGGGCGATGGCGTCCGCCTGGGCTGAGGAGCAGGAGCCTACGAGGGACGGAGCATGGTATCAGAGAAGGACCCTTGTATGGTGTGTTACTACCAGTCTCAGTCTCTCTGACTGGAGTGTCGTCATTTGAAAGTCTTACCGTAATGAGGAAATAAAGCGAATGAGAACAGATTCTCCGCTTACGTGGCTGGTTGGAGAATATGAGTTAAATGAAGAGGTCTATTACCTATGATGTTGGTTCCCCTCTCTCTGGTGGTGAGCAGCACCTTGGTCTCCTTGTCACTGCGCACCGCTGCAGGGTGAGCCGTGGCGGCCGTCCTGGTGGCTGCCTCTACCACCACCTGCCAGGACAGAAGAAACATCAGACCAGACCGGACCGGGCCAGGCCAGGCCAGC
Source organism: Nansenia antarctica (assembly GCF_963989245.1). Taxonomy (NCBI): domain Eukaryota; kingdom Metazoa; phylum Chordata; class Actinopteri; order Argentiniformes; family Microstomatidae; genus Nansenia; species Nansenia antarctica. The sequence goes on along the minus strand of NC_137676.1, from coordinate 16,829,402 downwards.
CGTACCAGACCAGACTAGACCAGCCGTACCAGATCAGACCGGACCAGGCCAGGCCAGCCGTACCAGACCAGGCCGGCCATACCGGACCGAACCGGACCAGACCAGACCAGGCCAGGCCAGACCAGACCAGACCAGACCAGACCAGGCCAGCCAAACCAGACCGGAGCAGACCAGACTAGGCCAGACCAGGCCGGACCAGGCCAGACCAGGCCAGCCGTACCAGACCAGGCCAGCCATACCAGACCGGACCGGACCAGACCAGGCCGGACCAGGCCAGACCAGACCAGGTCGGACCAGGCCAGACCAGACCAGACCAGGCCGGACCAGGCCAGACCAGACCAGGCCGGACCAGGCCAGGCCAGACCAGACTGCCACAATAGTTCAATTAAGACACTTCATCTTCTCCTCCATCTGCAGTGACACAGCATCCCTGGTTGCATGCACCAAACGGCTTTTCACCCATCCTGTCTTTCTACAATCCGAAAGAAAGGGACAGGTTTTTCTTTGCTTGGCTTGTTAAGGTTTGGTGTTAGTTCATACTGTATGTAGTGTTTATAATGTTTAGTATTGTTCTTGTTGTGAAGCACTTTTGTCTCACAATTGTCTATGTAAAACGTGCTCTAATTTCGGTTTTGATTGAGGGACAGAGGGTGGCATCGATCGCTGAAAGGACGTGTGTGGTAGCTACTGCTGCATCGCTGCAATGTATTAGTCAATGCAAAGAAGTGCCGAGGCCACGGCCTCTGGTGTGTGCTACAGCGCTGCATCAGTCTCAGTTAGCGTCTCCGGCTCAGACAGAACTTAAGATCAGTCGCTGCGGCACAGAGAGCGGCGGGACTGATCCCGATAGCATCACTAATCCACTCCACACGGAGCCTCGCTCGTCCGTGCACTAATTGGAAATATTCCTATGTACGTTCTGAGGACTAGGTTTGAGCCTGCCACTGGCAAATAGTACAGTGGCGGTGACATTCTTAGAGAGATTCATCTCAGCTAATTAATCCTCTCCAATGCTCAGTCTCGGGGGAGGATGATCTCCACAGCAGGATATGGGAGGGGTGTTAGGGGGGGACATACACGCACGCACACGTACGCACACACACACACAACAGCCCGTGCCGATTCACAGATGTTCGGATAAGTCTGACGATACGTCTGTGTGTGGCGTCAGAAACTTTCCGGATCATGGCGCCTTCAGCTCTGTTCTGATGCAGTCTGTGCCGGCGCGACTTACTAGAATTCAAGGAAATACGTTGCGACGGGTGTGACCCAAAACTGATCAATATAATGACACGCTCTGGCGTACTCGAACACACTGTCATACTGTGTTAGTATACACGTCACACCGTGTTAGTAACATGTTGCAGCTAGGCGCGTAAGTGGTGTAGCACACTAAGGCGCACGCCATGTCATTGCAAGGTCCCCTGGTTCGATCGACATCCTGCATGTCGTCATCCCCCCCCCCTCTCTCACCCCTCCTTCCTGTTAATCTCTACTGTCTCTATCCCGATAAAGCAGAAATGCCCTAAAAATAATAATATATATATGTTACGGTACATGTGGGAATACGGTACATGCGGGAAAACTAGGGTTAGGGTTAGGTGCTAGGATTAGGGTTAGGGTTAGACATGCCAGCATGTGCCAAGTCGACGTTTTATGCTGCCATGTCCCCGGAAATGCCAACATAAACCGTTTTCCCACATGTACCGTAACATACACATATATATATATATATATATATATATATATATATATATATACATGTTGCAGTTGGCTACAGTACCTCTCTGTAGGTTCTCAGGTGGCCAGGGATCTCGTAGTAGACAGTGACGACACCCGAGTCTCTGGCAACAGCGACGCCCGTTTTAGGGTCCAGCTGCAGCAGGCCATTGGCTGATGAGCTCCAGCTACCCAGGACACCTGCAGGGAGCAGAGTAGAGCTAATGGAGTCATCTCTATCAAACACCACTTACACACATAAGACACGAGACTAATGGCTTATTCCGCACACTGCTTCACGCTTCAGAGGACGACGGTAGCGTTTTACAATTAATATCACTCAAACTTAATAATGATTTCCTCAGCTTGATATCTTGGGCTGGTGAAATGCCCAAATCATACATTCAGAAGAAAATTGCCCAATTATATAGAGGGGAAGGGCAGGATCAAGATCACAAAGCTGTCTTAAAATATATTCTTATCATGGAGTGTGCTTTAACCGTTCAATGCATAAAAAAAGGACACTCAGTAACACGTTGTCCCTCCTCTCACCTTCGGGGCTCCGGAGCTGGGCGCTGAAGCAGACCACGTCCCCCACCACCACCCTGTGCGCCTCCTCTGGGTGTATGGCGTGCTGCACGGGCAGCGCCAGGTAGTCCGCCACGCCGCTCTGCTCGGCGTCCCACACGGCCAGCAGGGTGAGGCCCACGTTGACCGTCCGTACCGACAGAGTGTTGTTACCGGGCCCTCTGCCCACCTGCACCAGGTCGTCCCTACAGAGAACAAGGGGGGGAGGGGGGGGGAGAGAGCCAGGGCATTCATTTGTGTATTTGAAAGTGTTGGAACATGAAGATGACGTTATGCTGGAATCCCATTTTTCTGTTTTTGGGGCAGAACTGCAACAGTACCACAAGTGGCCACTTGGTATTGTGGCACGACCCACCAGGTAGCAATCAGAGCCCCCTTACCCCCTAGCCATCCACGCTTCCTGACTTTTATTTGTTTCCCTCTTCTCCTTACTCTCATTTGGACACATCCCTGCTAAAATAGTCTGTCAGCTCCTTGAGAACAAAGTAATAGAATAAATTGATGGCGCGGGCCAATGAGGGAGTCTCCGCTCGGCAGTGCAGTAATGCCTCCCTGCTCCGCGCGCTCCTATTAATTTAGCTCGCTCAGGCGGAAACTCGATTTGAAATGGGGAGGAAGGAACAGCCCGGTAAATTAATGCTGTGAACCTTCGAGACATGCTGGTTTTAAACCCTGCCATGAACTCATCTGCCGTAGTTGTACGGGGTAGAGATTTACACACTCGGTCTGTGCAACTTGGTGACATACGGTGACATTTAGAGAAACATAGCCACAACTCCCATCTCTGCATAACTCGATGTCAGATAGATATCTTGGATGGGTCAATATCTAACAAAACCACACCACCATTGAAAAGACATTTTAAAATCAATACAAGGCAGGGAATCACTATTTACAATGTTTACTCTGCAACAAGAGCTAAGAGGACCTGCTCAGAGGAATGAGTTCTGTTTTCAAAGAGAGTGAGAGACATTCGTTCAGGCAATGCTGCTTGCACAAACAGCACTCAGAGAAGCACTCTACCACATTTAAAGCCACCGACGACAGCGTAATAACTCAAGAGCCTTGAAACACTCACAAAACCGCCAACCCTAACCCCGTACCTGATCTTACTGCGACTGCCTGTCTATCTGCCTTGCAGCTTTTCCTCTTTCAATTCTCTCTTTTCAAACACTAACTGAATCCTTTGTGTGTGGTTGTGACTACCTGTTGGTAGTAAAGGTGAGGAAGGAGTTGGAGCTGTGGAGGACTTCTCCGGTGTTGGCATGGGAGTGGACAGTGAAGGTGAGGACCATGCCCAGGGGAATAGCAGACAGGGTCTCTTTGGTGGAGGTGTGTAGAGCTGGACTGGTACTGAAGCGAAGGTAAGACACAGCCACCACCTGGGAAACAACGAAAGGGATACAGTTAAAGTCTTCATCACACAACGTCATCGGTCATGACAGGAGCCGACGCTACTTGTAGAGAATATAGAGTGGTATGACGCTGAACATCAAGTGTAGAGTCTGACTGTTGCGCAATGAGATGCGGTTAACCGAGGACAACATGGAAAACGCCTTCGCCGGTCTAAAGACGGTAACGGAAATCAAAGCCCCCCCCGTCACCAAGGAGGCACCCGGCCTCACCTTGACTGCGACGACGAGGGTTTGATTGACACCGAAGGTCTCCTGTGAGGTCACCAGCAGGGAGGAGGAGCCGGTGTGCGGTCCGGAGGACAGGAGGCCCTTCTCATCCACGCTGGTGATGACAGCCTGGTCGGGACAGCCCAGCAGGCGGTAGGAGAGCGCTCCCACACCGTGCCTGTTCACAAACACCACAGGGGAAGACCACAGCGGTGCCCTTGAGTACGGCACTTAGAGCCCTAAATTACTCCAGGGAGAATGTCCCTGTAATCTCTAATTGTATGTCGCTTTGGATTTAAAAGTGTCTGCTAAATTGAAAATGATAATTATAGTTGACAGGGTGTTGGTTGGGGAGCTGTCTACCCCCATGAACATGTGCAGTGCAGGGCACAGAGTGAGGTGGTTGTTGACATGGATTTAAACCCAGGATTTAAATTCCTCTTGTAAAGTAATGCAACCTACTGTAGAGACGCAGCAAAGTGTTACTGTGTATGCCAAGTCTCCAGTGGAGGTGTGACAAGGTGAGTCGTTTGTCGTGAATCGCAGTGTGTGTGTGTGTGTGTGCGCGCGCGTTACCTATTAGTTTGTAGTTTCAGCACAGAGTTGGGAGCCATCAGTACTTCATCAGCCTTCACTTCAGGATTAAGCATGTGCAGCTTGTCATAAACCTTGATCAAAGGGAAGAGTTAAGAAAAGCTCACTATTAGCTGTTTTAAACATCCTTTCATGTTTTCCTTTTGGTGATGAAGTCTAATGCTGTTTGAAGCAGGATGCACCAAACTCAGGCTAATCTTGATTCTTATCTGGGTGTTTTTAAAGTTATCAACCAACTCGGAGACAAGAAAAAAAAACTTGTGCAGTGTGTGTTCAGTGCTGTAGTTCTTCGGTTTTTCGGCAGCGGGACACTTCAGGGACAAAGCAGAGGTCCATAAAATACAGAACTATAAAACCTAGGAGAGGTGAGTGATTCCAGGCCACACCGTCAGATCTACCGCAGCAGTGTGTCCTGATCTGAACCCAGGGAGGGGAAGCTATGGTAGATGGTAAATGGACTGCACTTGTATAGCACCTTATTCCAAAGTGCTTTACAATGGGCTCAAATTCACCCATTCACACACACACCAATGACGGCAAGCTACCATGCGAGGCCCCCGGCAAGCTCATCGGGAGCAATTTGGGGTTATGCGTCTTGCCCAAGGACACCTCGACACGTGGCCAGCCGGGGATCGAACCGCCGACCCCGCGATCATTAGACGCCGGCTCTGCCTCCTGAGGCACAGCCGCCCTATAGTCACTACACCACACCTGGATCTGGACTTCATCACTGAGTTCCGGCAGGTTCCCCTCCAGTTGACCAGCCTCGGGGTCAGTGGCTCGCAGGACCACCTTCAACCCTGTCCGCCCTTTAGTTCTCCCAGACACACTCATGGCAAAGTAATGGCCTGAGTGGAGGTTCACGTTGGCCTGGAACACAACAACAGGGGGTTTATCATCAGTGAAAAGCAGATGGATTTAAAAAATAAAAAATAAACTGAAATAGACACAATGACACAGCAACTATTGGGAAGATGCACAGTTTAGTTTTGTCCTCAATCAGTCAATGTGATGCAAAAGGGTTCGGAGCAGCGAAAGCCAAGAATAGCGTTTGCGTATCGGAGTGATCTATAAATGCAAGCGTCACATAGTTTCCTCCTCAGGAGACAGCGAGGAGGACGGCTCCCACCTCTGCGTGTCGTGATTGGAGCTCCAGGATGTCTCTCTTGGTGGTAGACCAGTGGAAGGTGAGCCCGGGCAGGGCGTTGCCAAAGGAGAAGGGGGTCTGACTGCTGGTGAGGCCCATCACATACACAGGCATCTGTCAACAGGGAGCAACAGGGGGTCAACTTAGTAGGACGTTTACATTTTAAACATTCAGCAGACGCTTTTATCCAAAGCAACTTACAATCAGAGATTACATGGGCAGTCTCACTGGAGTAACTTAGGGCTAAGAGCCTTTACTCAAGAGCACACTAGTGGTGGTGTGTTCCCAGATGGGTTAGTGTTAGGGCCTTCTGATCACCAATCCAACTCACTATCCTCTAGGCCACCACTACCCCCCCCCCCCCACCCCAGTAAAGGACGAGGTGTAAAATGTCTATCACACAAAAGTACCATGCATCTTCAAGGCCAGAGCGTCGTGTGTTTGAGACACGAGACGCTGAGACGTACAGTTCATTTTGTCTTTCTGTCAGTTACCTGGGTCCCGGTCTTCATCCTTGTGATAGGCGCTCGGATTCTAATGCCTCTCAACTGCAATACCTCAACCTCCACTTGATCCTGTTCATGGAATGAAATGTTCACATTTTTGATTTATTTATTTTTTTAAATGGAGAAGAAAGTAAAACAACTTGTTATAGTTCCTTTGAAGCTATTCCCATAGGTATTCCTACCTGGGAGATAACAACAAGCTTCCCGGTCTCAGCGTCCACAGCTTGCACCAGCCCCGTCACTGTCACGTTGCCGACGGCCATGGCCCTGACGTGACCTATGCCGTTAACAGACGCTATCTCCTCATTGGCCAGGGAGAAGAGGATGTTGGACTGGGGCTGGGGGCCACCCTCGGATGTGATCTACCGAATGAAAAGAGCGAGGGGAGAGAGGGAGGGAGAGAGGAGAAAAAACATAAAAAACGTCAGACAATCAGTCTCGCATGACTGACCTTGAGGACACTAATGGCTTATTCATTAACTCCTGTCAATGTGGGGTCTCGGAGCAATTTGCTGCGAGCAGTTATCCTTGAAATGTTATGATAATCAACGGTACGGAAGTCAATCAAAATCCAAAAAGCATACAGAGCGTACGTGTACACTTATACACAAATCCATGGTCAGAGATTAGCTGGCGTGTGTGACAGGAGTGCCTCATAAATGCAAACAACATCAATGAGCATAGTGGCTCAACAGGAAAGTAGAGTATTTAATGTGGTGATTCAAATCAATTTCCCAGCAGAGTCTTATCAGATGAGAGGGGCGCAGGCCTTACCTGCATCATTGCTCCTATAATCAAAGTCATTCTCCTGGGGATGAGCTTGAATGGTGGAAACACCTAGAACGTCAGAAAACATCGATGGGTCAAACTCCCAAACATATTTACAACATTTAGGGCCGGTTTCACAGACAAGGCTTAAGTCTAGTCCTGGACTAAATCACACTTTCAATGTAAAATATCCATTGAAGATGCTTTTTAGTCCAGGATTAGGCTTAAGCCTTGTCTGTGAAACTGGCCCATTATGTTATTAAATTAAATTATGTTAGTTGCTACGACCGGTGGATTGATGATTCACTTACTTAGTCAAATGTATTGATTGTAAGTCGCTTTGGAATAAGGCGACTGGCTAAATGCCAAAAATGTACATGTAAATGTAAACAATGCTCCTGTGAAATTGTTGTACCTCTATTTGCTGGGGAACAGAGGTGATTTTGTTTCCATCTTTGTCGACTACAAAAGCGAACACGCTAGTCTGGCCGATAGCTAAGCCTTTCACCAGGAAGATGGAGGTGTCCTTCTCCGAGGGATCCGATAGGGCTCTGGGGAAAACAGGCGAAAACTTAAATACCATAGCTACAAGACGCGAAAGTCAGAAACCTGAGTTGATGAGATGAGCTGTGTGTGAACCGTACACTAACTTACTGCAAAGACACTATTGAAGACGCTGCTTTGAGTTTCAGATTCATGAATCTGAAATATTTGGACTGGAAGGGCTTCTTGTTGTCATCCAGGACCCTGACGTGAGCTCTCACAGACTTGCCAATCTCCACCTGCAGCACATTACATAGAATCTGCATCAGACAATTACTTGTTGCTTCGATGTACATTCGTCATCGGCATAGCAGGGGTAAGATGCCTCCTTTCCTTACTGGACAGCTCCACTCCAACATCAAATCAGAAAATGGAAACAAGCTTCACTGATGCAAAACACAACACTCACTGCTTCTTAAGCCATTTTTCTATTACCAAGGCTCTGCCAATATCTGACAGCAAATATTGATGTACCGCCTCTTGGAATTGCAGCGTGGCACCATTATAAGGGCTTATTATGCGTTATCTTTTTTGGACAGTCAGGCTTTTGAGGAGATAACAAGAATCGCACACTCTCAGACTGCAGATCAATGGGGCGGGATTATAAAATCAGATACCTTGTCAACCACTCTGACATAAACCTCCAGTATGTCTGAGACGTGGACTGTAGCCTTGGCGGGGGCTGGGAAGGCCAGGCACAGGTCATGAACCATCACCTGGACCAGCCCTGGATGGACCGGAAGCACCTGGAACATCCGGTAGAGAGGGAGAGAGAGAGAGGGCGAAAGCGCAATGATGAAGAGCTTCGCAGTATATGGCATATTTTTTCCCTGTTATTCATCTCCGAATATGTGTGTCATTTGCATGCAAAGTAATGCGGGCGCTTCGCATCCCATTTCACAAGACATTGAAAACGGCACCCTGGGGAAGGCGGAGTGAGCCGAAACATCGGCGAGCTGAATTAATGTCTCAGCCGTGAGGGAAGCGTGCGCCACTTTGATTGCTATTACCTTTCAGGACGTATGTAAATCAATGTAAATCAACCTGGTAAAACCTGATAGGCACCTCTGAAAAATCAAAACGAGCCGATCGCTGATCAACCTGCCTATACTGCTTCTACAGTATACCGGTTGCTATTGACCGATTCAACGATTTCAGCGGCATTGGCATTCTGAGCAACCCTCCTTCCTCCTCCTCCTCACCTGAGCGGATCCGTGAGACTCCTGGAACATAACCTGGGCTATTCCTTCAACACTGGCGTTGACGAAGAAGTAGCCGGACCCCTCCCTGAGGGCCAGGTCTGCCTGCAAGAGAAAAACAACAGCAGTTAAAAAAAGAAAAAAAGCTCAATAAAATAAAAATAAAATACCCATTAAAGACATTGCACATTGGGCCATCAAAACATCAGCTCCACGGACGCACATTATTAAATACTGTATTTCAAGGAGTTCTAATCCTCTTCTGACATTAAAGTGGACCTGTGGGCAGTGATATGGGAGAGGTGGCGGGGGGGGGCGGGGGGGGGTTGCGGGAGAGGAAGCTGGAAGTGACCTGAGTAAGAGGATTAGATGGCGTGCAAGGTCAAAGGCAAGACAGGATTAGGACAATACTGAGTCCCGGTGAGGAGGAGAGGACATGAACACAGAACAGACGTCACCTTTGACTGCTACGTGACTATGAAGGGGAACACTAGAGTGGTCAGAAGAGAGGTGTAATTCCCCCCTTGTTTCAAAAAACGGGTTGTTTTCAGACATTTCTTCAGGCTATAAACTTGAACATGTGTTATCTGTTGATGTGCTGTCTAACCACAGAATATGGTAACCCTATTCTGCGTGACAGCACAATGCTAGGACTACTCAAGGAAGGTTAAGAACACCATATAAGGTTACGATGGTAATATCAGAGTGTGTAACCCGCCGAAGCGGCGGGAACGTGGATACACCGAGTCTTACCCGCACGTCTGGGTGATTGTATATGGAGACGGCTTCAGGACTGACTGTCACATCCTCCACCAATAGGAGCTCCAGAGTGGCTGAGACAGGGGTCAAAGGGTCAAACTGCCAGGAAGAGGGAAGAGATCAAAACAAGACGGACTCCATGGTTACTGATGTAAATGTTACGCCGAGGAGAGGAGAAACCCCTACATGGTGATGTTCTCAAAGTCGAGTGGAAATGAAACGGCATGGAACAGTCATAATGTCATTGCCAACTGAAATACTCTAATCAGATGTTTATAAAGCTCTTTGTAAGGCTGCATTGTCCCCTTTTATGTATGGCGTTGCTATAGCAACCTTCGTAGGCGTGAAGGTTTCTTTTCTGTGGTCACAAAAAAAAAGCAGTCATTTATCGACAGCTTCCTGCCTGGCAGTCAGAGGAGGAAGTGAAAAACCACCCTCTCTATACTATGTTGCTCACAAAATGGATGCTTGTCTAACCACAAGTTTCTCTCTCTCTTACCGGACTGAGCACCCTGGCCGCGTCAAGGTGTGGCACCTGGTAACCCAGAGCAGTAACTGTGATAGCAGTAGACCCAGACTGGTGGTGGACAAGAACGGTCTGACGACCTGGGACACAAGAGCACCTGTTTATAGCGCCATGTATCAAAGGATGGAGAGAAGAAACTTCTCGAAAATATAAATCACAGAAAATCAGGTCAAATAAACACAGTACTGTACCGTGAAGTTTCATCTGTTTATTGCTGTCCTCCAGCAGCTCCAGCTCCATGGGCATAGTGGGCTCAATGCTGGCCAGGGACACCGTGGTGGACTCCCACACCATGCTGAGAGAGCTGAAGTTGTCGAACCTCCTCCCGTGTTGGTCGAAAGCAGCGAGGTCTAGCACCGGATTGCGGTAATTCGAGACGGGTACCTGCAAACAAACAAACGAGATTCATGCTATCGGTTCTAGTCAAGTTCATTATCTTTCACTGACTCTTCCCTTCCTGCCTACCGTCCCTGAAGTACACGACGTGGACCGTATTTTCCGTACGTATTATCTTACCACTTGTTTGTTTTGTTGCAGTAGAGGGCAGGTCAGGTCCAGCTGGGGGCTGGTGTACACAGGGACCAAGGTGAGGCGAGAGGGAGGGGCGCACACAAACCTGACCACTGCCGGCTCCACGGCTGGGTAGGGATTGGTCAGGCTGGGCTGGTTCCCCACTGTAACCTCCAACACCTAGAGATGCAGTTACCAATACTTTTACAACACATTCCTACTGGAATACGGCAGTTTGCCGTTGAAATGTAACAGAGTTAAAAAAGCAAATGAGGTGATCAACATCTGGGGTAGTCTAGGGTGTTTAAAAGCCAGGATATCTTTTTCCATCTGATTAACCTCCTATAACCAACTCAATGTGTCATTATGGTTAACTGAATTGTATTTCAGTTGCACTGAACACATTTGTAGCACATTGCAGCTTTGAACATTTTAAAGCTCTGCTGCTCTGTGAGTGGGAGGCCCCCCCCCCCCATCCCGTAGTGGACATCTCTCACCTGTTCTCCCAGGGCCCTGCAGGTGGCTCTGACCCAGTGTTTGAGGTAGCTGTGTGAGGTGGGACCAGTCAGAGCCAGGCTAACACTGTTCTCATCCTCAGCCTTCAGGTTACGGAAGAACTTGGAGGGCTCCAGGACCCAGGGTTTGGGGCCTCCCTCGAACAGCATGTCCTTGGAGGAGCCCAGTGTCACCAAGGCCACAGCCGCGGGGTCGACAGCCTGTTAATGACAAGAGGTGTTTCAGGGAGGGACAAGCACTGGTTCTTGTTTTAGTAAACAGGGTTTCTCACCAGGATGTCTGAACAGCATGGCACTGGATTGTATTATCAAAACCGACTGGCGTTTATTCATGGTAATATATGCAAAACATCAGAAATTGAGGAGCATCATAATGGTTTCGCTTTTGTTGCTGTTGGCAATCAAAGACAGTTACTCTCTTACTACTAAATGTATAGTACTGGCCCAGGGCCTTTTCGAAAGACCAAGGTTGCATCACAATAGTCTCTGCTCTTTTCCTCGTCTCCTCTCCTCTCTCAAACGCATTGGAGAATATCAAAATGGAGCAACCTTGGATCTTCTCTTTCAATGCGTTTGAGAGGGAAGCGAAGACAAGGAATAGGAGAAGCTCTTGGGTCGCATACAAAACTCTCTTGAGACAAGATGGAGTAATAGGCACTCCAATAACTATGATGTAAAAGAGAGTTGAAAGAAAGTGAGTAAAAAACAAAAAAACAAAAAAACAAATTGGCTTTAAAAAGTTGAATCGATTTTCAGGGGAGCATGATGTTCTGGAAAGAAAGACAAGGTACTGACAAGCCTTCCCAAGCGTTAAACGAAACACGCCTTATCCGGCATTTCGATCAATATGGAAAGAAAGGCACAGCTATGAAGCAGGCATGACAAAATGATCCATGCATTGAGATAAAGAAGCCTCTCTCCACAATGCCTGCTTTACATAAATTCCACATTCTAGTGGCAGAGGGGACATCAATTCCATTACACCGCAGTACTGGAGCCAAACCAGGAGAGAAAACAAATCAGTGTATCGAGCGCATGAGGGCATAATTAAAATGCACAGAACAATGAGGAAACCCAGGAGATGGGAATTTAACACTAGCTGATCATTGCACTTCTTCACAAACTGCAGGGTGTGTGTATGTAGGTATATGTGTGTGTGTGTGTGTGTGTGTGTGTGTATGTGCGTGTGTGTGTGTGTGTGTGTGCGTGCGCGTGTGTGTGTGTGTGTGTGTGTGTGTGTGCGTGCGGTGTGTGTGTGTGTGTGTGTGTGTGTGTGTGTGTGTGTGTGTGTGCGTGCGTGTGTGCGTGTGTGTGTCACACTCCTGTGCTGATTAAGAGAAAGGCTAATTGCTGCTCTGGGGAGAGTTGGGGTAGTGAAGGAGATTGCTGGGCAGACATCAGCCCACAGGTAAAGATCCACACAACAGGATGAATCCACCCAGGAGAGGCCCTACTGTTCCCTCACAACACAAATACACAGGTGGCTTGTTTTGTTAAATCAACAACAAAAAAAGGACATTTAAGGTAGATTCATTATAATAATTGTAGATAAATTATTTAGGGAAAAAAATTAAAACCCAGAAAAATAATCCCTACAATTTAACATTAATGTATAAAACATATGTGTGCGGTATAACACAGATACACACTATGTCCTTCTGTCTCAGTGTCTCTTCATAACCTTCCTGAATCCAACTGTGTGAATAGGGGTCATATGAGGGCCATATGAGGGCCATGCCATGGAGGGTCAGGTAGAGGGCCTCGGCCTGGACTCACTCTGAGTGGTGGGTAGGCAGCGATGGTGATCTTGGCGCTGAGGTGGACGTTGTTGTGGGTGTAGCTGACCGTCAGGGCGGTGTATCCTGGGGCCAGGGCCTGGGCTCTCACCCCACTACAGTGATCCTGTCCTGGAGCCAGCCTCCCTGTTCACAGACACACAGACGTAGACCCGGTAAGAACTCTCTCAGCAGTACAGTCTCACAAACCTGGTCACAGAGTCAAAGGGCTTCCGTCTAATCTCGTACCACAACATGGGACACACCACAAACAAACAGCAGTAACACTGGATCAGGTCCCAGACCAGTCATACCATTTATTATGAGTGATAACACACTGGAAAAACACACGATCTTGTAGAGCCCCTGAAGAGCCAAGAGCTCTTTGAAAGAGATAAAAAAATTAAAATAATATTGGCAATCTGCAAGTGACATAAAAGACAAACACTACAGGACACTAGAGGGTCTGCCATGAGCCACGTAGTCAGTCCCTGACATTGGCCTTGAACTGTTGTAAATCTGTGTCCTAAAAATGAGCATAGCATAGAAGCAAGAGGGAAGACGGTACAGTGTAGCACTTGGGACCGGTAAACCCGGGCCTCGTTCGTCATGATGAGTCGACTGTGTCGTCAAGGTTCTTAGGCCCGGAAGTCCCCAGCCCCACAGATTGCCCTGTCTCACCCTCCAGGAGCTGGAAGACTCCCTGGTTTTCCTCCTCCACCTGCAGGTCAAAGTGGGAGCAGTCGCTCAGCATGACCCTCTCCTCCCCTCCTGCCTCGCTCCCCTGGCTCTCCTCTCCCAGGAGGCCAAAGATCCTCAGAGGCAGCTCCAGCACCAGGCCCACTCTGGCCTCCACCGCGCAGGGAGAGAAGTCCATCCCCACGGACTCCACCACGTACACCTGGGACACGCACACACGCACGCATGCACACACACGCACGCGCGCACACGCAGACACACACACGCACGCGCACGCAGACACACACACGCAGACACACACACGCAGACACACACACGCACACACACACACACACGTCAAAAAGGGTAGGAGGGATAATTGGACGGTAAGATATGTTACAGGAAGCCAAGAAAGGAGTTAGAGAAAAGGAGTGAAAGCCGAGATACGGGTCAGAGTGCTCGATTTCCTTGACTTTTCCCCCCCATTTACATGAATACATAAACGTTATTGATTGATTCACTTTGTTGCTTACAATACACTACGCAGTCACTCATTTTCGGTCACACACGCGATAATGCTTTTCAGCACATTGACCATTGATCTTTCCCATAGTCTGAACAGAGAGTGCTGAAGGGACACCGGTTCCCCTCGAGCGTCTCTCTGAGATCTCACCTTCATCTGGCCGTAGTGCAGGGCGTTGCGCACGTCGTGCGCGTACACAACACTGACGCCAATGTCGCTGACGGTGGTCATCACTCCTTTGACTGTCACCGTGGCAACGGCTGAGTTGGAGGAGGACCAGCTGAAATTGCCGCTGCCTCCGGCTGCCTGGAGACAACACAACACAAGGTAGGTACATATTTACACTGGGGGTATAGGGAATCTAAAGTACATCAGAGCAACAAAGAGTCTCTAATTCTATTCTTTAACTCATATTAATGCTAACTCACATGAACTCATAGCTCATATTGTATACTCACTTATACAAAAAAATGAGGTGGTTAAACGAATTAACGTCAATCAATCATACTGTACATATTTAATGTCACTCATGATACTTGAGAGATTCTTCAGCAAGCCCAGGACACAAGTGTGTACCCAGATTAGTCCGTTTGGCTGTCAAACAAGGATGCACACCTTTATTGTGTACTGGTAGGCTCCAACCTTGGGTTGCCATGGAAACGTGAGAATACTGGGACTGAGTACTATGGGATTGTAGACTTCCACTTCCTGTTCATTGTGGACTGGGTTCGGGAGAGTATGGACTTCTCCAGCCTGAAACAAAAACAACAGCCTCATTGGGACAGAGTCAAGCCATTTCTGACAAATAATCTTGAATTGAAATGTTGATTGAAATGGAAGAGTTGGGTGACAGATGTATTATAATATTATTAATTATTAATTAATATTGTGCATTAGAGCAATTAAATGCACTCTAGAGCATGCTATAAAACTCTCTATTTATTATTTAAGTCATAATCAAACTCACTGGATCCACCACAGATTTGAGTGTAGCATCAATGAGTGTTTGTCCGTTTTTCAGAGCCTTCACACGGTGGTATGATCCGTTCACTGACGATTCCAGAATCTCAAAGAACTCCTTAGGGAAGGAAGTGTCGATGCGAACCTTCTGTGGATACACACACATGCCATTTAGCCAAAGCTTTCATCCAAATTTGAGTGAGTGCATACATTTTTCTGCATATATATGGTCCCAAAGGGAAGCTAACCCACAACCTAAGCGTTGTTGGCACCATGCTCTACCAACTGAGCCACAGAGGACCACACACAACCAAGATACCCTAGCTTTAAACCTAGAATATACAGTAACTAAGGAATGAGTATGCAATCACAGTAAAGCAGGTCACATGGCCACATGGAGGAGTGAGAAAGAAGTGGGCTACTGAACCTCAAAGGGTTAAAAGCAAAAGCTGTTTTATGAAAAATAAAGAGGACAGTGCCGACAGATATAAAGTATAAAAATGTGTTCTAAATCTTTCTTTCCTTCTTTAATGTCTGTCAGATGTATCAAAGTCTGCAGTTGATTAAGCATTCACAGGAAGATATAACATTCTCCTCCAGCTTTTCATTTCATTTCTTCCATTTCAGAAGAAGCTTAGGGTGAGGGTGTTTTGACATTTCTTGCAAACAGTGACAATGGAATAAAACTCATCTCTGGAGGTTAGGTAATGCCATAAATGTACGATCTGAACCAGATAGATTTCCACACATTGTGTTGTAAACACCAACTTACATCAGATATGTAAATTCTGTTGTTTGACTTGTCAAATACTTCAACGAGGACGTCATACACTCTTCCTGTTTCAAGAACCCAGCTGTCGCCAGGTTGAATCTTAAAACCTAATAGAAAAAGAAAAAGTCCGATTTTCCATTAGAAGATGTAACTGAAGAGACTACTAACTGATATGTGTGTGGATTGATGGCAAAAAACCCAATCAAACATTGAATCCATTTTAAATGTAGTCTATAACACAACAAAATGTGGAAAAAGTTAAAGGATCTGAATACTGTCCGAACACTTTAAAACTGCAATATCACTAACAAACACAGATGAATGTAAGGCAACAAACCCAAGTATCCTGGCTCCACCACATACAGAGTGCTGTTTGGGAGCCGAGACAGCCCCTGCATACGAAGGCCTTGAGGCAAGTGGTTATTAAGGACAATAACGTCAGGTATACCAAGAGTGACACAGGAGAACCATTCTAGATAGACGTTTCCCTCGGAGCTCATGTCTTGTGTTTGCAAGTGCACAATACAAGCCAGTGGTCAGCGCCTAAATCAGGGGCCGTTGAGTTAGAACCAGTCTGCCATATCTCATTACATCATCCCCCCCCCCCCCCATCTCTGCTCCACCAGGCTCACACACAAACACACTACACACACACAAACACACTACACACACACACACACACTACACACACACACACACACACACACACTACACACACTACATACACTACATACACACACATCCACACACATCCACATCCACATCAAGTAAGGGGTGAACGGTGTTCTCGAAGGATACTCTTGTGATCCAGCCCCACGGTGATGTGTCCGACCTGAAAGGCGTGAACCGTGGATGTGCTGGGCTCCAGACGGGCCACGGCCCGGTCTGCGTCCCCGTCAGGCCCGGCCACACTGTTCTGGACGTGAAGCTCGTACTGCTCACAGGGCATAGAGAGTTCTGGAACATTGACCAAATGAATCTGGGTTAGCTCATCAACATGTCTCTCTCTCTATCTCCCTCACGTTTTAGTAACATACTGTACTTGACACTCATGGCATGCAACAGTGATCAATGGTTTCAATGGTTTCAAGTGAAATCAACGACACCCAAACTATCGTGTTAAATGCAATTCAATTATTATTATTATTATAAGTAGTAGGAGTACTTAATTATTTTGTCTGCCATTGTTAGTACAGTTGACATACAAAAGACACATAGTGAGATTTCTAATGCTTCATTGTGTTCAGACACCTGTGATCTTGCCCTGTCTGATCTTCTGGACCTTGTACTGGATAGAGGTGCCGGCGAGCAGGTAGACATCGTGTGGAGGCGTGAGCAGGATGTTCTCCAGAATCAACAGTTTCACCTCCGCAGCACCCACATCCTGTGTGATGGAGAGCGTAGTTACAGCACCACATTTCAAGTTTCACATGGCAATAAACCAGAAACTTAGTTACAGAATGTGATTCAAAAGGGATATTAAACATTTGCTCCCAACACTCAAAATTCTCTCTATACATATTTTTTGGGGGGGGTTTAAATCTAATTTGCAAACATATGTACTCCTTCTGTCTCAAATACAACATTGAATAACGCCTCACATGGCTAATCTTTCTATATAATCGAATACAGAACTGGGCCTCTTATGAGCATGGTCTTTAATTTGAGCCTGTTGACGACATGACAGGCAGTTCACTTCCACGCTGCCCAAGCAGCTAGACTGGCACTGTGACAATCACAGACAAGGCAGGAGAGGAGACAGTTACGCAAGCCTACTATTTATAGCTCTCCATTTTCTCAGGAGCTTTGCTACCACCAGTGAAGACAGTTAGGGGAAACAAATTCAACAGAGCTCCAATTCTAACCCTAGGGTGCTCCGTCACTACTCAAAATAAACCACAATAAACCACAAGGACATAGCGATACAGGATGTTATTTCAAATAAAACTTTTAGATCAGGAGCAAAAACTAAAAAGTAAATATAAAAAAAACACACAAAAAAACCAGCATACATACCTTGTAGAGAGTCTCTTGTATTTTGGCCTTTAGCTTAGCATGTCCTGTTTTTAGTCCTGACACCAAGATAATGTCTCCTTGTTTTCCAACTCTCTCCATCTCAGAGATGTAACCAGGGGGTGTGTACGTAGATTCAGAGAATTTAAGAACTCTTGGGAGGAAAATAGATGACAAAATGCATTAGAGGCACTCATCAACAGAAAATAGGGACTTTACAAATGCATTCTAACAATATGACAAACCGGAGGTTGATGAATGGATATTATTATTTTCATTGAATTACAGCAAGCAGGTTATTGAATTGGAGCAGCCAGGTTGTTTCGCTACGTGACAGATTGCATGACAACACGGGAGACCTCACCGTAACGAGCTGTAGGAGTCAGAGAATCCATCCATGTCAGCATCTTTCACAATGGTCCAGCCAAATACCAGGCTTGCAAGGGTGCTGAAGGTGTTTCCTGCACAATCAAATAAATAAGGGTCAGAGACATTTCATAAAATACAGGACTTCAAATTCAGGGCCAGGTGGAAACACAAATTGCCCATATACCGCTTAAATATAAATATTAAAATGTGTTTTTTTGGGGGGGCTGTCAATTCTGAAAATGTGTTGATTAATTAGTTCCAATTACACGAAAACCAGACCGGCCACGCACGTGCATCAACAAGTGTGCGTCAACAAGTGTGCACGGAGCGTCTCAAATAGAACCAGTGTCTATTTGAGACGCGGATGAAATCAGGTGCTCAGAGACACATGGCGGACACTGACAGACATTGTTTGAAATATATATATTTTTTTAAGGGAAGAAAAAGGAGTGCTGAAGAATTTTGCAATGCTCGCATCTCATTGGCACATGTAGTTGCTTAATCTACTGAATAATCTAATGTGGACATGTGATATTGTTGGCCTTAGTTTTCCTGGTCCTTTATCAGAATCAGAATTGCTTTTATTACATCCAAAGTACGGGTACACAAGAGTAAAAGTCTTAGGATTAGGTTCTTTGATATTGGCATTGCAGTAGGATACAAAAACTGCAATAATAGAATCAAGTAAAATAAGTAAGGTAAGTAATAATAAAGTAGAATAAGGTGATAGTCATAAAGTGATGGTAGTCGTACTACAGCGAGACTAGTAACAATGAGTGGGGGAGTAATAGGGTACTATAAAGTTTAACGATGGTCCAAATCAATGGTGCGAGTTTCCAGTTCCATAGATTAAGACTAATGGATACCAACTGCTTGAAATGTGCTTCCTTGGTACAACACTCTTGTTAACTTAGCTACATGTCACTCATTGTAATAATAAAGTCCATTCATTCATTCATTCATTCATTGTAGCTTTAACTTCCTATGCGTGGTCTGATATAAAGAAAACTGATTTGTTTTAAATGAGTTCTCAACTAAGGATCTAGTTGATGAATGGGTTTAATTACTCTAATATACTTCACAGCACTAATAATATCCCGTACAACAACGCTTCTGTTATAATATAGACTTTTCAGCACAGTGTTGAAGGGCTTTGGTCACTGTGGCTCATTGGAAAAATGTGTGAAACAAAACCAATAACCCTCTTTCATCTTGGGTATTTGTTCCTTCCTCTTCCAGCCTTTCCTCATTCCACACGGTTTCAATAAACTGGCAGAACAAAAGCCTAAGGGCTGTCATAAAGACAAATCAGGCGGAGGCTGCAGCTCATTTGACTGTGTTGTCTGGCCCAAATGGAACCAGTGGAACAGAACAAACGGCTATAGTACTGCCTTGGGGTAGGAAGGCCTGCCTAGGGGCACGATGATCATCATCACCACTACAAAGGTGCTTAGGCAGGGTAGTACACAACACACTACTGCTGCATATAGCTACGCGTCACCGAACACAGATGACACAGTGGAGTGAGATCATGTTTTATGTGTACGAAATTGACAAGTATAGCCACGATTATTCAGCTTAATGCAGCTTTCAAAAAAAAAAAAAATACAATTCCATGTCCAATACCACAAGGGGTAACAATAACACACAATAGGCTCATAAATAATATTTATGTTATGGTTAGTTAGCCTATTATTGTTATATTGGTAGTCTTACCCTCAGAGTCTAGCGCATGGATCTTCAGTTCCAGCGGTGAGTCCTCCAGGTGCAGCTCTCTGGTGGTGGACACGATCTGGATCTCACTGATGATGTCCACTATGGCATCACAGCGCAGCACCTGTCCGGTCACTGAGAGAGGGGAGACGACACAATGGACTGACTTATAGTGCCTCTCATTCACCCATTCACACTCCAATGGCGGTAAGCTACCATGCAAGGTTGCCGGCACACTCGTGACTTATCAAGATTCATTATTAGCAATGGAAACAGTACGTTCAGAATATACAGTAGCAAATAGTTTTTAGCAAAGTGTTTTTGGCACCCCTAATTATTAGACAACTGTCTCCAGCTGCCACCATTCCTCTATGACAACTAGCCAAGTACAGTAAACAGCAAGACAGTAGCCTATTGCACAATTTAAAAAACAACAACACATTGAGCCCCAAGGGCTCATTTTCAAGTGTGACCTGTTCTAACAAATTAAATATAGAAATAGAAAAGATGTCTAAACAAACAGACTGTGCCTAGGGGGACACAAACATGCAGGTAAAATAGGATGAAGCACCTTCAAAACATTTTCCAAAACATTGTTTATGATATGACCCTCACCTCTCCAATTGATTGCTCTATACTATAACGCTTTCCACAAATGTGTTGAAAGTTTACTGTACAGGGTTCCCACACCTTCTGAAACATCAAATTCAAGCACCGTACAAGCACCTTTCAAGCACCTTTCAAAGACTAAATTCCCTCAAATTCAAGGACCCACTTGGCATAGTTTGAGACAGAACTAGTTGACGAGCTAAGTAAAACATTTTTTATATATATTATTATTTTTTTTTTTGAGAGAGAGAGGGGAATTCAAGCACTTTCAATGACCCATGTTTATTTTCAAAAACGTTTAAGACCTTGATTTCTTTTTCTCAAACTCACAAACTTTCAAGGATTTCAAGGACCCGTGGGAACCCTGACTGTAGGTGGGAAGTAAGGTCGACCTACTCACCGACATCCTCAGCCAGAATGATGCTGGTGAGTCTGGAGGGTTGGGTAGAGAGAGCCTGGAGAACCGCTCTCTGGGAACAGTGTCTGCTGCGGTCCTCATCTACAGCTTCAACGCTAGCCACCTCTGGTCTGGTGGAGGACCTGGAAGCGACACGTAGCATCAATTACCGCTAAATGCTCTCAGATTCACAGTATTTTCAGTGTAACCTATATTGTCAATGAGTGTAACCTAGAGGGATAAATCTGTGTTAACGGCAGGTGTCTAGATGAGTCAGATTCTACTAAGTCAATATAATTAGGTCATTACTGAAGGCAGGAAGGAGCTTGAATGACAGCTGACTGACAGCTGTGTATGTATGTATGTATGTATGTACAGTGCCTTGCAAAAGTATTCACCCCCCTTGGCTTTTTACCTATTTTATTACATTACAACCTGTAATTTAAACATTTTTTTATCAGAATTTTATTTGATGAATCTGCACAACCTAGTGTTAGTTTTTAAATGAAATGAGAAATATATATATATATAAAAAAAGAATTAAAAAAAATAAAGAACTGAAAATTGGCATGTGCATATGTATTCACCCCCTTTGTTATGAAGCCCCTAAAAACTTCTGGTGCAACCAATTACCTTCAGAAGTCACATAATTAGTGAAATGAAGTCCACTTGTATGCAATCTAAGTGTCACATGATCTGCCAGTATATACACACCTTTTCTGAAAGGCCCCAGAGTTGCTGAGAAGTAGAAGTCAGGGTTGGTTTATAAAAAAAAATGCTTTAGCAGTATGCTTGGGGTCGTTGTCCTGCTGGAAGGTGAACCTCCATCCTAGTCTCAAATCACTTATAGACTGGTACAGGTTTTGCTCAAGAATATCCCTGTATTAAGCACCATCCATCTTTCCTTCGACTCGGACCAGTTTCCCAGTCCCTGTTGCTGAAAAACAGCCCCACAGCATGATGCTGCCACCACCATGTTTCACTGTGGGGATGGTGTTCTTGGGGTGATGGGATGTGTTGGGTGTGCGCCAGACATAGCGTTTTCCTTGATGGCCAAAAAGTTACATTTTAGTCTCATCTGACCAGAGCACCTTCCTCCATACATTTTGGGAGTCTCCGACATGCCTTTTTGCAAACTCAAAACGTGCCTTCTTATTTTTAGCTGAAAGTAATGGCTTTCTTCTGGCCACTCTTCGATAAAGCCCAGCTCTATGGAGTGTACGGCTAATTGTGGTCCTACGGACAGATACTCCAGTCTCTGCTGTGGAACTCTGCAGCTCCTCCAGGGTTACCTTTGGTCTCTGTGCTGCCTCTCTGATTAATGCCCCCCTTGCCCCGTCCGTGAGTTTTGGTGGGCGGCCCTCTCTTGGCAGGTTTGTTGTGGTGCCATGTTCTTTCCATTTGATTATGATGGATTTGATGGTGCTCCTGGGGATCATCAAAGATTTGGATATTTTTTTATAACCCAACCCTGACTGGTACTTCTCAACAACTATGTCTCTGACTTGTTTGGAGAGTTCCTTGGTCTTCATGGCAGTGTTTGGTTGGTGGTGCCTCTTGCTTAGGCGTTGCAGCCTCTGGGGCCTTTCAGAAAAGGTGTGTATATACTGACAGATCATGTGACACTTAGATTGCATACAAGCGGACTTCATTTCACTAATTATGTGACTTCTGAAGGTAATTGGTTGCACCAGAAGTTTTTAGGGGCTTCATAACAAAGGGGGTGAATACATATGCACATGCCAATTTTCAGTTCTTTATTTTTTTAAATTCTTTTTTTATATATATATTTCTCATTTCATTTAAAAACTAACACTATTTTGTGCAGATTCATCAAATAAAATTCTGATTTAAAAAAATGTTTAAATTACAGTTTGTAATGTAATAAAATAGGTAAAAAGCCAAGGGGGGTGAATACTTTTGCAAGGCACTGTATGTGCCACTTCACAGTGGAAAATGGCCATGTTGCAGAGCCTACCTACTCTTCTACAAAACAATGCATTGTGATGGGGCTCAAGTTCACGTCCATGATTGCATTTACATTACATTACATTCCCATTTTTGGCAATTAGCAGATGCCTTTATCCAACGTGACTTACAACAAATACATTTGTCTAAGTAAGTGAATCACCTATTTATTCTAATCTATCCATCAGTCATCATAAGAAAAAGTAATCTATGGTAGTATGACCATCTTGACTGTCCCTCCTAAAGACCTCTTCATCCCCACTATCCCCCTGTACAGTTTCTCTACTGTAAATAAAAATACAAATTAAATAAGTAATTCTTCCTTCTAGCATTGTGACTGCCAACCTGGTCCTAGCATAGATTTGTTTTTGTTATGATGACTGATGTATAAGGTGTATTCACTTACTCGGGCAAATGTACTTGTTGTAAGGCGCTTTGGCTAAAGGCATCAGCTAATGTCTAAAATGTAAATGTGGGCGACAAGTATCATCAAGGATACCTCGCACCCCAACCACGGTCTGTTTGACCCCCTACAATCTAAGAGACTCAGGAGGTACAGGATCCTCAGGACCCGTACCAGCAGGCTACAGAACAGCTTCTTTCACAGAGCTGTCACTCTGATAAACTATCCCCCACTACTGCACTACTGATGTTTACAATACTACCTTTGCACATACTGTATATTGTGCATTGTACATGCCTCTTTGATACAGCTTCTTTTAGACCTCTGCACACTATAAACTGTACATAAACTACCAGATTGTATAAGCTACCTTAACTGTATAGCTCATAACTGTATATACCTCTCAACTAAACTGATGTTTACAATACTAGTTTAGTTTCCACATACTGTATATTGCACATGTCTCTTTGACATAGCTTCTTTTTACACATCTGCACATTACATAGTGTACGTACGCTACCTCACTGTATAAGCTACCTTAACTGTACATAGTTTATCATAACTGTACCTCTAAATTACCATACATGCCTAAGTTACTGTACCTATCACTATCATTGTTTATATCATGTTCTTATATCACTATTTGCACATCTGGTTAGATGATAAACTGCATTTCGTTGTATGGTACTTGTACTCTGCAATGACAATAACATTTAATCTAATTTAATCTAATCAATCTAAATATTCTAATAATGCCAGAAGAAGGAAGAATTACTTCTTTTTATTATTATTATTATTTATTCATAGTTGTTTATAGTTTAATGTATAGACTGGCTGTAACAGTTGTGTGGTTGTATGTGGTAGGCCTAGGGTTAGTAGTAGTAGCTGCTATGTTGCGATGCGTCCTTACATGACCTATGTATGAAATGTGATGCCTGCGAGGTTCACGTGTAGCCTACAGTCTGATTACTGGCAGGCATGAACATCACCTTTTGTGCATTTCACACTTACCATCTGTAACAGCCTTCAGTTGCCTCCAAGGTGAAGTTTATTCTGGTACTTCTGGCAAGAGGCAGTAGCACTTTGGGGATATTCAACTTCGAGTTCGAGGCACGCGTGATATCAAGAGCAGCTGACATAAATAAGACTAACACTGTCACTGATCTTATCGCAAACATCGCCATTTCCTTAAGACCAGATTTCAAAAAGATATGAACCGAAAGAACGAGATTATAGGGCAGGCAGGCAGATTACAAAAATATTAGCTGTCCAGTTGTATAATTGCTGAGTAATGTTTGTGAAGTTAATGCATCAATAATAACTAACATTTCCGACACTGAGTTATTGCCATGAGGTAATGGTTACATTGGCCATGCTACTGTAGCCACTTCCCTAAGCAAACACTCTACCATTGATACTTAGTTGCAATTGACAGTTGTAGCGGCGAGCAGCTGCCGCATGACTGTAACCATTTCTTGTTGTATTCTTCAAAAAAATAACCTGAAATGTCAGTACCCTTCAGAGGGCTCTCAGCGAAAACATACGGCACAAGTTACATTCATTATTTTCCAGGTTGAGGATAAAAAGTACTTTCGGCAACAAATTCTAATTCACGGGACTTATTATAGAAATACGCGCCATGTAAAATAATTGAAGGTGCTGCAGCGTGCATGCTGGGAGTCACTTGACGTCATTTTACTAAGGGAAGTGGCAATGACGCTTTTTCTTAAAGATGCAATGGTCCTTTTAATACAGTATGTATGGGTCCTCTTGAATGAATGAATGAATGGTCTTTATTGTCATTGATATAGTACAGGTACCATACAACGAAATTTGGGAGGGGGGGCTCCCCTGGTGCTAGGAAAAAAACTAAAAACAAGAAGGGAAAAGAGCTGGTTTACATAAATAAAGGCTATGTACACTATCCATATACTATACTATACAAATAAAACACTGTGCTGTACTCTATGCTATGCTATACCTATTCTAACATTTCCTATCTCTGAACCTTATGCACCCGAGGGTTGTCATATTGCACATAGTGTTATTGCACATTCATTTAAAGTGTCGCAGTTTGCAGGTTTGAAATGTTCACAGTTGTGTTTCAGTATTGCAATCTACAATCAACATTACATTATGCCCCTTCACCTCCACATTGACAACCTACCATTGTACAGTCCCCACTAGTGATTAGTGCACTTAGTCAGCTAATGTATTATTCATTCAATTTAATTTAATGATTAACAAACTAATTTGTGGGAGAAGGTTTCGGCTCTTTCACCTCAATTTGAGCAATTTGATTGTTGTTTAGGAGGGCAGTGGGACTAAATTAGTCTCAGCAACCCAATTCTTCCTCTAACTGCCTCCACTCCCTCTATTCACACCACTAACCATAGAAGACTGAGTAGAGTAAGTGCATGGCTTATGAATTTCCCATTTATATTCATTAATGGCAATACAAACCATGGAGCTTGTTGGCACAGATATGGGAAGCGATAAAGCTGATCCCCAAACCACTTACCAGGAGACGAGTGAGAGCAAATCAGCAGGGAGCAAATTCAAAAGATCAAATGCAGCCCTCCTAGTGCTTGTGATTTGAAAGCAAAGAGCTGTGCTCTCTGGTAGATGATATTCTAAGGTTTATTGAATGCTGTTGAGAATAGATCCTAATTTCTCTGACTGAGAGAATATGTCCACACTCTACAGAAGAGAACGCCACTTAAACATAACCTGGCAATGTTGTTTTGTCAATGTTGTTTTGTCTCTTCTTGTCATTTTATACAGTTACCTCACTGGACTTTGGTGTCAATCTTTGGCTTTAGGTAGGTAGTGACTGAGTTATACGATTTGGATGACAAGGTTTTCGGCTTTGTCTTAAAGTGGCTTTGAATTGCTATACAAATCCTGGAAAGAATTGACATTATGAAAGTCATGTACCTTGTGACGGCTACCATCAGGTTTTACCTGGCACCTTAAGGTGCATAAATCTACATTGCAATGCACCACTTTTCACCCCTAGGTGTCACCGACAGCTGTTTTAAATGTGGAGGTGACAGCTCCTGTAACCATGAACAGGGATGGAATTGATCAGTGATTGTATGTGATGTTTGTTGAGAACAGTTTTCGCCCCATTAATAATTATGTTATTCTATTCTATTTATAAGGAAAAACTAGTCATCCTCAGGAGACAGGCAGAGTTACTAATCACTTCGTCTCTAGCAGAATTCATTTATAGCTGCAGTAATCATGGTTTTGTTTATTTATTCATATTTTCCTTGAGGGTCGCAATAACAAGTTCTCATTTTCAAACCTGGCCAGGAGTGTTCTCTGCCTTAGAGAAGGCAGATTTATACAGACAGCAGAAAACAGAAAAGTGTTTATTGAAACATGCAATTGGATTAGTGCATTGCAAGAAATTCACTGGGAAACCATTTTTGAATGCGAGGAAGAGAATCAAGTCATGTCATAATGTGAGCATATTATGGGTAGGCGATGGCAATACGTTGCTTGAGACCTTGACGTTTTAAATAACAGCACGGTTGAAGAGGGAGAATATCACAACTCATAATTGACACCTATGATGCAGAGGGAGACAAGAATTTGGAGTCCAGCAACTGGAAGCTATAATCAAGTCAGAGCTCTTCTACGAGGTCTATCACACAGACATTCTCAACACCTTTTCTGAGTATCAGTCGAATGAGAAGGCCCAGGAGTAGAAAGCACAGTTCAGTGTGAAAGAGAGGATGAAAACAGGACAGCACTGGTTTAGAAAAATTACAACATATTTGGCAATGTCTTGACATAGTGAAAGGACATGACCGAGACAAGGATCATAAATCATAATGTATTTTCGTATGTAATATCATTTGGAATTGCAGCTTCCCAGTCTGTGACTTAACACTGACGGACTGGTACATTACATTCTAGTCACACAGTCTACTAAATTCAGCTCTCTCTCTGGGTCTAATTTGTTGATACAGTACCCTGTCCCCATTCTCTTTGATTCTGTGACAACGATCTTTGGCCCAGATACTAGTGTTTCTGGTTTTCTGGAAAATGAGCTTGATCAACGGCTACAGTTAACTTGATGTGCTTTACATAGTGCTGTGCTGTGCCAGAGGTGACATACTGTATTTGTCAGAAAGCATTGCCTACTATGAGATCACATCATTGCATGCTGGCCCAAGAGGTGTTGCATTCCAGCCTGGTTGGTCAGAATGGCAACCCTCCAGTGTTGTAGTGTTTCTCCATCAGGGGAAAACTGCACCAATCAACAACACTTAACCTTTACACTCAGACACACTCATCATGACCAGAGCCCATTTACTGGTGTTTGTGGGTGACAGAAACATTCTGAAATATTAGACTTGGAAGACTCTACGACAGGTTGTTGGAAGTGGGGTTGACACATGAGAAGACTGTTGATGCAACATTTGTTTAATTATTTGTTTTGGCTTTAGCTAAAGGTCCGTTTGTGAGGTGGTGAATCATGGAGTTCCAGATCCAGCGTGGTAGGCCTACGTGTCGGCTGTGTATAGGTGCAAAGTGACGTAGCGTCTTAGCAAGAGGGAAACAATACCTGAATGTCATGCACTGTGTCTGTAGAGAATTCCTCTGTCGACAGACCCTCATGTGTCTAGACAGCCAAAGAACATAGTACCAGACTCACCTCAGAGGGCTTGTAATGTTGAGCTGTTTCTCTGCCTCGGAGAGAGATCTGTCTGCGATCTCCCCAGCCCCAGTCTGGCAGTGTTCAGAACTCAGTTGCCATGAACTTGATCGCAAGGATAAAACAAAAAAAGGGGAGGTCTGCAATGGTATAAAAACAGTAAAACCTCTTTAGCAGTGAATTGAGTTGAGTTTTTGCCAATGTCTTTGGCGGGGACGAGGGGTATAACTTTTTAAAATGGCAACATTCCTAGTTTCTGTACAATTTATGTTGGCTGGTCTTATTCACCCTAAGAGGTTGTCTATCACAGAAGCAAATGTGGAGAGCTGGTTGGAAGCATGGTGATTGAAATTCAATTATTTGGGCACCTGATTTTTTTGAATAACATGCACCGCCTCAAACCACAGGCCACCCAGCCCCATTCTGGACTCAATCACTGATACTTTAACTTACATTTAAACTTTAACTCGAAACATTTATCAATACTTCCACTTCTTCTGGCATTAACAACTGGACTGCCATATTCCATAGCAGGAGAAAGTTAATCTACTAAAATGTTTTCCTATATTCCCTTATCACACCAGCTGCCGCGCACTTCATCTTTCTATCATGTCGTCCTCTGGGATTCCACTGTGGTCACATCCACACCACACACAGTAATTGCCCCTGGCCGCCATCCTTGGTTACCTCTCGCAAGGTATTCCAAGTGTTCATGGGTAATAGAGATGGATAGAGTGGGGCCTAAACACACATTTAGGAGAATTTGTTCCAAATTGAGAACCGACGCTGGTCGACACTGAGACTTAATTGTGGCCAAAAACGTTGGTTTTGTTCATTGGTGGGTCACAAGGAACATTAAAAGACTTGAGATAGGTCACGACACAAAGTCGTTTTGGAGCCACAGCTCTAGGGTATGCTCTACAGGGATGCAGTAAAGACTGTGCTGTAGGTAGACACAATAAAAGGTGTTACAGTGCAGTGAAATCAGTCTTGGCCTCAGGGAGGCCTTCTGTGTTCCAAGAAAGGCATAATAGGGGAACGTGGTGGGACCCTAAGAGAACACTAAAATAGTATAGAAGCTGTTGTGTGGTAGATTCACAAATGTAGTGATAATATAACCCTGCCATCAAGCTCTGTTATTGTCCCCTTAAAGGGATACTTCACTTTTTTAATAGTCAGATGGTTCCTTAGCCTGAAAGTAATTGATGGACCAGGGGAAACTGTAATCCATAGTTGTTAAAAGCCACTTCTAACTTCAGCTAACTTCAGCTATAGCTAACAAAAAGACAATGGGAGTGATAGGGGCAAGTAGACAAAGTTCAAAATTGCATGGCCAAATCAACTAAAATGAACTTACTTTGAGGTGATTTGGCCAAACATATTGAACTTGCTAGTGTACTTGCCTCTATCACTCCATATAATTTTTTTGCGGTATATTAAGGGTATGTTTAGAGAACTGTGTTCAAGATGTTAAATCCCCGTACATGCTCTTAGCTCCATGCTTTAAATACCCTTTCTATTCCCATGGTTTAGGCATAGAGAGGAAAGAGCTGAACAGCTTTGTATTTGCAGCTCCATGCACCAGTAATCATGGACAATAGCTGAATAATCTCACTAAACCATTTCCATGTGTTCTCAGTCTAATGTATACACACTTTTGTTAGTTCAACATATTTTGAATGCCCGTGAGATGTATTCCTTCATTTGCATCGATAACATTCACACTGGTTTAAGAAAGGTGAACACTTGACTTTAAGGTTCACACAGAAATATTTGTTTTGCTCGGAATGTAAGTATGTTTCAATAAGTGCACTGCTTGTTGTCAGTTAAACTGACACTGTTTGTCTGAGGCTAACATATTCTGCCTTCAGTCAAATGTCTTGCTTTTTGTGTTTCATGCCACCTTTTTCAGCAAAAAAAACTAAATATTTTTTCAATTGGACAGAGACAGATATAGTAGGTTGAGTTCAAAGATCCCCCTTCAGGTAAAACTGAAACATTGCCGAAGGGAGTGGAAATTCTTTACGAGACACAGGTGTGTATTCACATTCATTATATTCCACTCTCCATTTCCTCCGGTGTGCCCCCCTGCACTGTGCCACAAAGCTCTTTACTGGCCTGCATTAAAGACTTCCTCCCCTCACCTCATCATTGACATACAGTACCGTGTTGAT
This sequence comes from Nansenia antarctica, assembly GCF_963989245.1. Classification (NCBI taxonomy): domain Eukaryota; kingdom Metazoa; phylum Chordata; class Actinopteri; order Argentiniformes; family Microstomatidae; genus Nansenia; species Nansenia antarctica. Next base: position 16,799,383 of record NC_137676.1, on the reverse strand, counting down.
AGAAAACACATTGGGTCTCAGCGAGAAGGCAGGGCTGTCAGATGAGAGGAACTCAAACATTTTATTGATCAACAACCCAGCTGAAGACACGTGTGGCTGCACGACTGCCAGAAAAACAGTAAGTAGAACATCAGTTGCCCAACAATATAAATTCCAGTCTTGTTTACTCCACCGTTGTGCAAGCTGCATCGGTATAGAGTCAGAATAATTCCTACATTATTTTAACCACACATTCAGGCGCCTCCTTAACTGAACTTTAGACAGCCTTGTGGTATATGTCATGAAATGAGCTGATGATGGATGGGGTAAGAGACAACACACCATACATACCATACTCTACAGAACTACTGAAAACCAAATAACTATGGATGCTTCGACAATAGCATAATGTCATTTGTTATAATGTATATATGTATATGTATATATGTTTTGAAAATGTCCATTAACATGTTAAGGTCATGTAAAGGATTAATTGCATAAATTCCCTTTGAATGGTGCATGCTTTAGCAGTCTGAGTGACAAATCTGTATGGGCCCAATCACAAGCCTCAAATAAACAACAACAATCCATGAATGGACGTACTGTATAGATGAAATGTAGATGTAGAAACAAAATACAGCAAAGTACTAAGGTCCTCCGATGAGGTGGGATAGTGGCCACGTGACTGTGGAGAGGAACACAACTGGGGAACCCCTGTACACCTGTTCAAACAGAGACGTGGGGTCAGGACAATGTGTCAGGCAACGAGCAGATAACACTGACACCTGCTTCACTTAGGGGGCCCTCCTAGACAATGATGTCACAGTCAATGATGTCTACTTCAACGAAACTACCTTGGACTACAGAATTTACAGCACAACCCCCCCCCCCCCACACCCTATGTGGTGAGAAGGACTTCCCTGTAAGAAACACAAAATAAGCATGTTATAATTCAAAAGGTCTTGGAAAATGTTTTAATGGTTTTCGAGGTATTTGAGAAAGTGGGCCTATTAGGTGAGCTGTTAAGGGGCTGGGACCCTCAGCCGGTGGTGGGGCTGGTGAATTAGTATTGGCAGAAGTCACCTTTCAGACATGCATGAATAGGAAATAACAACAGAGCGGGGAGCAATTACCTTTCCTGAATCAGCCCGTGTCAGATCATGTTACCCTATGCTGAGAGGTATTACCGTAGTGAGGCCACTCAGTTTGCCCCAGAAGGTCGCTAAGAGGTCAACTACTGTAGAGAAGGCCTCTTCTGGTCACTGCATGGTACATGCTGAAGTCCCTTAGAAGTCAAAGGTGTCAAAGTTTATGAGCTCATAAAACATAGAGATTTATTATAGCAGATTTCATGGCTATTCTTAGAACTCGGTTACACCCATCGATTAGTCTTTTTATTTTCTATTTAGAGAGTGTGTGTTAATATCTATGAGGGCATTCATAATGACGAAAGCAGCATGACTAGACATGAATTCTTTGGTTACTGAAGTAGTAGGTGGTCTCTTGTAAATGTATATTATATAATCTGCATCAAATGGACCACTTCTCCAGAGCGAAAGCTGACTTAAAACTTAATTTCCTCCCCTGGTGTGGTTTTACTTCTGGCCATTTCGGAGGGTCAGCAGCTTGTGAGCGTTGGTTGTAATTGCGACCAGGGCCCTGGAGCAGAGTGACACCAGGCTCCCCGGAGCATTACCGAGCTCCAGAACCAGTTAGCTCACAGGCTCAGGTCATTAAAATCACCAGAGACGGCCTGTCTGCCAGGCACAGCTCAGACTCCGATCACGGTCAAGCTCTGGAACAGGAAAATCAATGTGCCTGTCCCCTATGCACTATCCAATATGTGGTTAGAGTCACTGCGATAAATGTGGACACTCTAAGAGTGGATAAGTGGCTTGATCATACAGACAACATCCAAAATGTTAACCATTTCCATTTATGGAGTGTTGTTTACTTGATGCTTGTGATTGGACCTGTTCAGATTTGTCCCTCAGACTGCTAAAGCGTGACCAAAGGGAATTAATTTCTGGGCTGAATTTTTACATGTTAATGGCCATTTTCGAAACATACTATTACAAATGACATTATGCTATTGTCAAGGCATCCGTAGTTATTTGTTTTTTAGTAGTTCTGAGTATGGTATGCTGAAAGACTCCCCCACACAGTGACCCAGATGAGACGGTCCAGTATATCAGATCAGTAGATAAAATAGATAAAAGAACACATATGGTCCCCATATTGTTTTCCCTTTTCAACCACACGAGTAATAATGAACACAAAACAAATGGCTGGAGTCTCTGACTCATCCATCATTGATTTGTCGAGGGGTGTATGTTAAACAAAGCCATTAATGACCTCATAACCCTCTTGTGCCTGTCTGATCAATCTATCCATTCACTGAGGAGACCTTTGTCTTCTCTCAATCCTCACCGAGGCCCCCCATGACCTCAAGGATAAAACAGTCTCCTTGGAGGTTATTTCAGGGGCCATGCCGCATCATAGGAGCTTCCTTTTAGGTCAGACTGAGAGTTTACAAATCTCATCAGACGTTGAGACGCTGTTCAGTGCCTGTCTGTCTCAGGGATAACTAACCCACTCTATTGAATTAGAGTTAGAGAAAACCTGAAATGCAGTTACATAGTATACTGTATATCCCTTGGTCTAAACCCCAGAGGAGCTCAGAATCAGCCATCATGTGGTGTCCTGCTATGAGAGGTGTTGCATGTGAGGTTGAATATTGTGTGGCTATTATTGTCAAAGAGGGGAGCCATCTTTCTCATAAAAAGAGAAAAGCAAGCAACTGCTCTCCAGTAAGTTGCATAAAGATGTTGAATAATCTTGCAAATAGGCAAGCAGCAGCAATAGTACCAGGGGTTTGAGTTTGAGTTTTTTATTAGGACCTCTTTTATTAGCCAATGGCTAATCTTCCAAGAGTCCTTACATTAAAACATTACAACAATCTGTATTTCATTACTTCATACACTTTCAGTACATGTCAATAAACCTTCTGAAACATGGCATTAAAACACATTGATACACAATACATAACAATAGCAGAAAAGCAATACATTCACTTGGTTTTGCATAAATTAGTCCCCATGACCATCAAAGTGAGCATAAAGCTGGGGTATGGTTGTGTTCAATTGGAAGATTGTAGCCTAAAGGCCAAAAGACAGTTGGAAGTAATCATCCATGAGGGATGGATGGGAGTAGTACTCTTATCGCTGTGTATGCCCCTGAACCCCATTTCTAGTATCTCTGAGAGACAAACTGAAAACGTGTTTGCATTATGATAATATAGATTATTGAAAAAGTCAACAGTATTGAATGGGCTATAAGTGATGGTGTGCCATTGGCGGTGACAGTTACAGTACTTGCTTAAATAAAGCACTATAGCGCTGCGATTAGGTGCATGCTGTGGGGTTGAGGATGAAATTCGATTCAAGACAAGTCGTCTGTAAATTAATCACTTAGCTAATGAAATAGAGGGGTCAAATACATTCCAGACCACAAACCAATTTGAGAAAGTATTCGGTGGGTAAAGATTAAAGAATAAGAAACTTTGTGTCCCGCCCTCTCTCCCAGACAGCGCTCGCACATCCCCCTCCTCTTCGGAACGCGCACAAGTTTGGGGACAAGTTGGATGCAGGATAACCGTCGCACTTTGACAGGACTTGAGACACAAGGTATGTACAACTTTTCATCCACCGCTCTGTTTTGCACTTTTTTTCAAGAATGCATTTATTTACTAGTAAGAGACTAAATGTGAGGTTGTTCGGCGTTGCAGAAGGTGAAGAGTGTACAGTACTGTATGGTGTTTTCCGCGGTTTACACCCATTAGTTTTACTGCATGGCATGACAGCATCAATGAAGGCTTTGGCAGACTCATTTCATTTTTTCTCAAAATAATATTTTCGCATTTTGCTTACCTTTAATATACATTGCTATTTCACCCTTAATTCGCATTGGTCAAGCACAGAAACAAGTGCTGTATTCGTCCTGCAGCAAATCAATATACATAATCAATACCAATATTTTTAATTTATATAAAATTATGAATGCTGAAAACATAAGCTGCAGAACAGTTTATTGGGATCTTATGAATGCCATCCAAAGTAAAGTTTTACCACTTAGATGTAGAAGAGTATAACGTTATTCTGACCACAAACATGAATTGCCAGTAGTGCCATCACTGGTCTCTTCAATTTGCATTGAAGTTTCTTGATAAAGTCAATTTGTAACCATGCAAGAAGTTAAATGTGATTCGGCATGGTGAGAGTTTGCACCTTATCACTTTCAAGTAATTAGTATGCAATTTTATGCATCACCTACTGGATTAATCTTGTCATCAAATACTACTGTTAGTAAGCAAACTATTTGTTTGCACTCCTACTGTTGAAAACTCTCCTTTATGGTCATCGCTTTAGCTGCATGAAAACTATGTTTTCTGTGAGAGCTGAGGTTGGCAAAGGTCAAACTCTTGGCTACTGTGATGAAGAACCACAATTACATTGTTTTAGAAAGTTAGTTCTACATTGTCTCAGCTGATAGTAAAACAAATAATGTACTTTGTTTCATTATTCAAGTAAATAAGTCTTATCATGATCAGCAAATATACAGCTGGGTGTGTCTTACAATACAATACGTATCACAGAGTATGTTTCTGGATGTGACCATTGGTTGTGACACATGTTTATTCTACTGCTATTGCTAGCCGTCTTAACTTTCTCCTTTTGGTCATCAGTTGCAACTGTAGGAGGAGAAACATACTGTAGGTCAAAGCTCCAGGCTTTGGTAGCTACCCCCGTTCCATGTCTGCATGTGCCGAATGCAACATCATTAAAACTCACAGCTGGTGGGGCACATGCCAGTGTAGACTGTGAGATCTGTTAAAATGATCACGTCGTACCCACTGCATACAAAGCCATCATTGATTTCCTAAGTGGTGCTTTTTAGTCCAGGCTGCAGTTCTTCTCGTCTTGTGGCTTGCTGATGATGAAGTGAGAGAGAGAGCGAGAGAGAGAGAGAGAGAGAGAGAGAGAGAGAGAGAGAGAGAGAGAGAGAGAGAGAGAGAGAGAGAGAGAGAGAGAGAGAGAGAGAGACACGTAGTCGCAGAAGTGTAAGAGGTAGCCAACATCCGAAGAAAACAATTTGACATCAATTTGATGTCTGAATGACTCTCCAAAGCTTTGAGTTGAAAAGGGGGATTACGTAGTGTAATATTCAGTGTGCTTGACTATGACTGCTCTAACATAATGATCAGGCTTGGTCATGCACTGGTTCATCTTGGTTGATGATGATTGAGCTTGATGGAAGTACAGTATGTTCATGTCTGATAGACAATCCACAGGGTGGTCCTCTATAATCAGCACTCAAGCAGGAACGTGCACATATAAATGTAACTAGTTAACACAGAGCAGGAGCACACTTTGGGATAAGGGCTACATATACGGCTACCGAGTTAACCTAGTTCTAAAAAGTTTAAATGATTTGTTTTGAAATATCTTTAAACTATATGATGAAATCAGAGCTTATCCTCAAGAGTATAATAAGCTATGTTGGGTTGATATGGAAACCAGAGGTACTGTATGTAGATGCAGTTGTGAGTTGTTACGGAGAGCTTGAAGACGTGTCAGAGCAGGTTTCTCCATCCACCAATGTACACATGAGTGTAGACGGTGTCTATTGAGGAAAATATAACATGTCAACATGAGGTGACCTTTGCCCTCTTACAACCACTCCACACCATATGGAATCTATGTACCGACATGCTGTTTCTACATGCAATTTTGAGCTAATGGGATAGTGAGTCTTAAAACCACTCCAAAGTTAACACATCAAATGTATCTTCCGCTCAGGATGAGGGGGCATTAAGTGAAATGTCAGAATACAATGTTTATTTTTTTATTTGTATGTCTCACTTACAATAGGAATGTGTTCAAACAAAGCTTTTCCAACCATGAACCAGATTTATGTGCTTGAGATGTGGCATGAAATGTGTGTCTGAAATAGAAAACACATGGTCCTCAATATGTTGTCTTATTCAGATAATTCACATCACTGGCTTACTTCACATAGGAACAGTCATTTTGTATCTTATACACAGATGCATTATACACATTGTGCATACTTCTGTATGCTTCTTTATCTCAAGACAAAAAAAGAAACAGCAAAACAGAACTAATTTACAAAGAGAAAAACAACAGGTCTCCACTTGAAAGAACTGCATCTAAAGAAATAGCCAAAAAAACGTCAGAGTTTCGACAGAGATCTGCTACCAGTGGCGGCTGGTGCTAAACATTTTGGGTGGGGCACAGGTTATGGGGGCATGCTCCACGGGGAAGAATATCAACTTTAAAATCTGGATTTACAGTCGATTTTAGCATGAGAATAACAGTGTTTCCCCTAGGTTTGCTGCCTTGGGGGGGTGGCATGGACCGTGGCATGGACCCCCCCCCCCCCAGGGGGTAAGACCCTGCGACATACCAGCGTCATGTCCAGGGGGTGTACTAACTTGTACATTAAGCCGCCTCACGCTACGGAAACAGGAGATAGGCTCCTTCCCTATGGGCCATTAGGCTCGAGAACCATCGGTTCTCAAGGCTACTTACTTATGTGGTCTTGACTACCTGTCCACTTTCTCACCTGGTTCTGGCTCTCTCTCTCTCTCTGGTGTGCTGACACCATCCTGCTCTCTCTCCTTCTCTCCCTCCCTATCCTCCTCTCTCCCTTTTGCTGTCAACCAAAAGGCAAACATAACAACCAGAGTATTTATAATCTAATAAGAGGTATAAATTGATCCATATCAATTTATAACATAATTATAATTGAATTTTGGATTGCTGTGGGCAATGCAGTCAGATAATGTCATTTTGACATTACTCTCTCACCTGGAAAAAAAAACATGTCCAACAAAACAGACATTTCAAATGCTTCAATCCACTGTCCATGTACTGTAAATATGCCATTATGGTATTACCAATGAAGCCCAATTCTAGCAGAATAAGAAAGATTGTATATCTAATTTAACTTAAGTAAAATAATAAAGTGCATCCAGTTAGCTCTTTAGCTGACATGTGTGCAGCAGACTAGCTCATCTCATCACCTCTGAGCTAGCTAGCTTGATAGTTCTTTGACACTATTTACAATGGAATTATAGTCATTGTCAAGTGTCAGTCAGACACTTTCTAGTCACAATAATAACGACCAATTTTAACCAACTTTCTCTGTCAGAACACTCAGCAATTATATTTGCTAACGTTTCAACTTGCTTACTTTCTATCTGAAGACATCTCACCCGGCAAAAACTCTCTCGCGTCGCGCGCACAATGTTGTATTTCTGGTTTGGAGCCGGAAATTGCAAAACGTCACGTTTGACGTCAGACTTAACAACCGGATATTCAGGGATATTCAGGGCATTTTTTTATTTTTACTACCCCTAGTGGTAGTGGCCCTAGGCTGCAGCCTAGGTAAGCCTATAATCTGTGCATGCTCGGCCGAGAAATAGGAGACAGCCAATTGGAGCGCTGCTACAGCTCACGTGTAAGCCAAAAGTATTTGGCCTGCCATAGACTTGCATTCGGCCGGCGCCCCGACTCCCTACCCTATGTATTTTCACAGTGAATTTTACACACACACAGATCAAATGTTTATTGTATTGGAGGATTTTTAATGAATGCTGATAGGCGCAGACAGAATATCAGCCGCATTTTGTGAATAAACAATGTTTATTTAAAAAAAAACAGTTTACAAATCGCAACTAGGAAGTGAAGGTGGGGGCGGCGCCCCAGCGCCCTCTATCAGCCAGCCGCCACTGTGCTACTATAGCTACACTACAATTCTACTGTACAGCATCTCTCTATTATTAGCTAGACTATTAGCTCTCTGTTATCTTTAAGACTTGGTCTGAAGGAACAGCTCATGCTGTGCAGGTACAGTATCGGTTGGTGTAGTTTAATCTGTCAGTGTTTCTTCTAAATGCTGAGTAGACTCTTTACTCTATTGTATCTGCATGCACAATAGGTTGTTATCGTTAACTCTCCCGCTCAGAAGCAACCTCCGTTCCATGGTGCTGCCCTTTATGAGATAATATGAACGTCATTAATTTCACAGACTGATAAGCAGTCTGTATTTAGCATTCTGCACACTGTGTTTGTGTCTGTGCCTGTCGTATTGTTTTGGAAAGAAGGTTCTGTTTTTTCAGCCTTGCTTTTCGAACAGTTGGCGTTCGTTGTTCTTGGGTTGTCCATCCTCTATCTGGCTTTACCTGGAGCCAAATTTCCATGTGCAATGTAATGCAATCCACAGCATGCATTCCCTGCTGTGTTTTGGGCCAAAGGGCGGGCATGGAAATACATACACTACTGTACAATAGGCAACGGGTCAATGTAAGGGCTGTTCTGTTCCCCTGATGTGCTATTTTGGGGTTGTGTGTGTTGCATTCATACTGTAAATAATTATAATTTAAAAAGTAATCCTTCCTTCTATTATTGTGACTGCTTATGGGCCCTTGGTCCTAGCTTTGATTTTTTTTTTTTGTTATGATGACTGATTCTCTTACTTCAGACAACTGTACTGTCGCTTTGGACTTTGGATAAAGGCATCTGCTAAATGTCAAAAATGTAATTTAATTAAAACAAATCTGCCTATTTCAGACTGAGTATGAAATCACTGACTGTGACTGACTAAGTTGAATGACAGATGACTCATAAACTTGTGATGGATGGGGCTGTCGTTAACTTATTCCCTCTCCCTCTCCCTCTCTCTCTCTCTCTTTCTCCCTCTCTCTCTCTCTCTCTTTCTCCCTCTCTCTCTCTCACACACAGACCGGACCTGCAATATCACTAAAAACCCCTGGTGAATTGAAGTGAACTGTGGGCAATATCTATCAACAGATTAACTTTGCCAACTCTTCTTGAGGGCTTTTTGTGCAAAATGAACAGACAGGATTTGATGCTGTTTCAGTGTGTGCTCATATTGTGCCTGGGTGCCTGTCTAAGCCAAAGGGACTGCACCGGCGTGGATTGCCCTGTACTGCATAACTGCATCGAGGAGGTCCTGGAGAAGGGTGCTTGCTGTGCTACCTGTGTAAAAACAGGATGTGCCTGTGAAGGTTACCAGTACTACGACTGTGTCAACGCCGGGTTCCGAAACGGGAAAGTTGCCGAAGGAGAGTCGTACTTTGTGGATTTCGGAAGCACAGAATGCTCTTGTCCACAGGGAGGCGGGAGAATCAGTTGCCGTTTTATCCCGTGCCCCGAAATCCCAGCCAACTGCGTAGAGGTCGCGCAACCTGCGGACGGATGTCCGGAGTGTGTGCGCATCGGCTGCGTCCACGACAACCAGAAGTACAAGGCCGGCCACTCCTTCCAAATGGATCCGTGTAAGATGTGTCACTGCCCGTACGACGGCGGCCGCCTGATGTGTTCCCCCGTCCCCGACTGTGACCCGAGGAAGGTCAGAAAACACGTGTCAGTGACGAACACGGAGAACAACAACAACCCTCTCAGGGACAGAAACCTCCGGCTTGACAAGAAACAGACAGGCCTACTCGAACCGCTTTCCAACCTGCACAGGCTGACTCCCAGACCCAGTAACACCCTACCTCTCTATAAAGAGACTCCACCACACACCCTGGGTGAAGAAGAGGCAGATTATACAGACTATACACCGGCTGAACCCACGACCACTAGTCCACAAGACCCGGCCCAACCAATGGGATCTACCACTGCCTCACCAGTACCAGTCTACTCTGAGTCCAGCTCTCCTTCTAGCATCGTTGATGATGACAGGCAGGAGCTGAGAGAGCGACTTGGAGCATATGATCAGGAGAGGAGAGAAGAGGCTCCTGATGAGCCCCATCACAAGGACGAGACCACGTCAAGAGTACAGGGGGTAACAGAAGCAGCAACAACAACAACAACAACAACAACCACCACCACCAAACAGGAAGTCACCTCAGAGAGTCAACACAGGCGTCAACAGGAAGCGGAGGCTAGGCCCAGCAGGCGTCACGGAGACAGAGACAGAGCGACACAGGACATGATGACGCACGCTGCCCATGCTGAACAGGAAGTGAGGGACACTGTCCATCATGAACCTAGAGGGGGTCATAGCAGCCATGATGGAGGTCACGTGTCCCAGAGCCACGGGAGACATGAGAAGCCCTCCGTGGAGCCCAGGCAATCCCATAATAAACAGGAGCAGGTGTCCAGCCCCACAGTGAAGTACAGCCCCACCAGCAGAGCTCCAGTGAAGATGAGGGAGGAGGGAGACAACCTGCCCAGGAGACAGCCCCAGACCCTGTTCAACTACCAGGACCAGAATGAGGAGGGAAACAGCCAGGGTATGTCATAAGCAAAACTCTGTATGGATATAATATATATTCTAATATATTATATTAGAATATATATTATATTATGAATACTTCCTTATTGATATATTATACAACAGTTAGTTCCGACCAAGTAATTTGATTGGACAAGAGGCATTCCATGAGTGCTGATATACAGTATAACAGCACTGGGACCTTTAACTACATGTATCACTCCGCCGCACAGATGTTCTACTAAATGACCGTTAATTAGACTACATGTTTGTGTTCAGGTTACTAGGCAACAGTCCATTTGAAGTTCAGTTGCGGAACTACTCCCAGTTGCGGAACTACTCCCTCTCGTGTGATATTGCTTAAATAACACATATTGATCATTGTATCCAGCCGTCATTTTAAAATATGATTTATTCTTTGAAATAATAAGTACATTCATCTCTATTGAATGGTTTGTACACCCCATTTAATGTAATAACCCAGTGTGTGCAACATCGTACCTTGTTCCTCTCATATTGTGTTCAGTGTAAGAAGTGTTAATCAGTCTACCTGTATATGCTAGCTGGCACTGGTCCAGGAAAAACTATGGTTCATGGAAAGCGTATGGTCCCCAGATAGCATTTTCCTTTCCTGCTCACTGGATGTACAGTAAAAGATTACTACTCTCATGGGGATTCTTTGAAACGCACACCCATCATTTCCCGAGTCTTTTGTTAATTTTGTCATAAAGAGATTTCCTGTGACGTCATATCCAAAGGACATCCAATAGATTTGCCTGTTTACTTTGTTTCAAAGCGTGATGAGTTACAAGGTGGTGTTTTCCTGTCCTATCATCTTTCGGGCATCAGTATCCGTCCTCATCCTTGGTTTACCTGATCTCTACTAGGGCTGGGCAAACGATCAAAATTTCTTTTTCGATAATCGCAAGAATTAACGATCAATTATCGATTAATCGATAAGCTTTTTTTTTTTCCTTGGGGAAAAAACTTTATTTGTGTTGCACACATTCATTCATTCACATTCAAACTAGACACTACAGTCAGATAACAATCCTCTTAAACAAGGCAGTGAGTAGCTTAAATTGTTTAACTTAAAAACACATTTTACGTTATAAATAAAAATATAGAAAATAAGTAACTCACCATAGGAGCAGTAAAAAAACTGTTACTCACAAATAGGAGGATGACTGAAAACGTTAGTGTCCTTAAGAGCGTCCAGCTTAACTTAAATTTAAACTCCAGCGAGAGACTGTAGGCGGCAGGCCTACTGGTTCTTGTTCAGAAAGATGATCATGTTAACATGTTCAGGGGTGAGAGACGAACGCAATCTGGTGACACGTGGACAAACTAATTTCCATTATTATTATTATTAAAAAAATATATATTTTGTGATCGACCAAGATCCTTATCGATCAATTATCGATCGTCGATCATTGATGCCCACCCCTAATCTCTACACTACACTAAACAGGCTCTGTACTGTTTGTAAATTGACTGCACTTATATAGTGCCTTATTCCATTCATTATTCTTATTCCTTATTACTCTCATTCACCCATTCACACACACATTCACACACCAATGGCAGCAAGCTACCATGCAAGGCTCCAGCCCGCTCATTGGGAGCAATTTGGGATTCAGTGTCTTGCCCAAGGACACCGACACGTCGCCAGTCTGGGGATCGAACCGCAGAACCGCCAACCTTGCGATCATTAGACGCCAGCTCTACCTCCTGAGCCACAACCGCCCCGTTGGTTTTTACCTGGGCTTTCTCAGGGATACCTGCCGTCCACGGGGCAGCAGGAGACAGCAGGTTCTGAGACGGAGAACCGATGATGGAGAGATTGAAGGGATGTCTGGAGGATGGGTTAAGAGCACAGAAGTAGAGTACGGTAGTACTCCTATCTACTTACTTTGAGAGGCAGGTTAGCTTAGCTCATGATCATGGATTTCTGTGATTGCCCAACTTTGATCGAATATGCCACAACACAGTGTTGGCATGTTTGACAATCTTCTTATGGAATCTAGGTTTTCCCCCTCTGGAAAAAAAAAACGCTCAATTAGACCATGAGATTTCAACAGAGCTTATGGCTTAATGGCTCAAATAATATACAGTATTTGTTACAGTCAACACAGTAAACAGTGAGTGAAAGGGATTATCTTTCTTATTTCTTCAACACTGAATTACAGAGCATTATTGGGTCAAAACCCTTGGACTTTGGTTAATAAGTCGGTGATGTGGGACAAACAGTAATCTCTAGATGTTCCCACCCCATGGCTAGTCAACCTGCTTTACTACACTATGGTTGTTGAGACCTGTTAGGGTTTTTTCCTCTCCTTTCACCACCTGGCCTCCATAGGAATGTATAGTATGCTTGGGTGCATGGGCTGTTTCTTTGGGAGTTAACACGGGAGGTACCTGTCTTCTACATTCCACACAGGCAAGGCTGGATGGACCAACTCTGGACTCACAAGAGTGAAACGAAAGAGCTGGTTTGAGTCAGAGGCATTGCTGTTTCACACTCTCTTCACACAATTTATTTACAAGAGCAAAGCCAGAGGTCAAGTTGTAGCAAAAACGCCTTGTTGTGATTGCCTGTGAACCCCCCAACCTGCCTCGAATTCAGTCTAACTCGTAGATTTGTCTTGACAGATGTCCTCAACTGTTTTCCACGCTGCATATCAGAGTATTAGGATATAGTCCAAGTATGCAGTGGTAGATTGCCACTTCACGCTGGGTTTACTGAGGAAGTCGGAGTTTATCTCTCTACACTGGCCTGGTCTCACTCTTTTAGTGTCTCTGCCCCTCAGAGCAGCTCTCTCGCAGGCCTGGCTACTGTCCAGACCCCTGGACCAAACTGACACAGTTAAAGTTCGCTGGTGAGTGGTGGAGGGTCACTGGGTTAGGGAGAGAGTTCCAGAATGGTGACATCCATAAGTTCAGGAAGAGTCAGAGGCGATAAGGTCCTTGACTAATGCTTGTTATCAAGGCCATTAGCGGAGGATGCCAGAATCATTTGGAGAGGAAAGGAGAAAGCATGCGCTGCAAAAACACAGCCGTCACTACGTATACAGCAAATGGGCCAGGTTTTTGCTGTTGGAAAACTGCCCAAGATTAATGGTTTCTTTTCTTTACTTTTTTTTCCTTCTCAGTCGATAACTTCCCTCTATCTACTCCCTCCCTCCCATCAGACTGTTTGCTGGGTGTTTCAAGGCCTTCCAAGGCTGTCCTGGAGCTGGTATAGGATTTCGTAGGGGGGGTTGTACCTGAAAACAGCATAATACCCATGTGATGAATGAGACCACTGTTGTGACCTGATTGCCAGACGCGGCACTCCGCTCCCTGGCGGGCTGGTGTGATTGCTCCTCTCCCGGGAGGCCGTGGGCCTCCCCCAATCACTTGGAGCTGAGGTACTCCTGCACACTGCCCCGCTCATCAAGGAGCCACTTTACCTACTCAAACAAGCTGGAATCTGTCATCGATTTATTAAATAGACATGAGAAGACATGTAAGACATGATGAACAGGAGTTGAAGCAGACCAGCGGAGGCCGGTTGGAGGTATAAATCGGAGGATATGGAAAGGTATCAGAATCAGAATCAGAATTGCTTCCTGCAACATCTGCTACATCTAATGTACGGGTACACAGAGTGTAGTTCTTGGGTTCAGGTTTCCTCGACCAGCAGAATGCAAGATCAACGATAATAAAATAAAGAAGAATATAAAATAAACAAAATCAACAATCAACAATAATTTATAATAATTAATTTTGCCATTTAGCAGACGCTTTTATCCAAAGCGACTTACAATTACGAATTACAGGGACATTCCCCCTGGAGTAACTGAGGGCTAAGTGCCTTACCCAAGGGCACACTAGTAGTGGTGTGGCTTCAGGCGGGATTTGAACTCACAACCTTCCGATCCCAAGTCCAACTCACTATCCACTAGACCACCACTACCCCCAATAGCAGCAATAGCAGCAGAATACAAAATCAACAATAACAGAATAAAGTAAAAAATAATCATTAATAATTAATTATAATAATTAATAATAACAAAGTAGAATAATGTAATGAAACACATAACTCACGCGGTATCAAACACATAACTCAAGTATTTTGTCATTGCTGTACTATCTGACTTGTGTCAGAGGTACATTAGGAGGAGTTAGGAGGTCTGTTAGGAGATGTTTTTTTATCACTCCCACTGTCACAACATGTAGCATATGGGAGTGGAGTTAGCAGATATATAATTTTCATGAGGATGAAAAGGGCAAATTCCAGACCTCGCCACATAAGGGCTCATGTCTACTATTACTCTGGATGAGCTTGGGGTTGGTTCATTCTGACCAATCTGGGGTGTTTTCCGGGTCATTGCCAGGAATGTAGGCATATCTCATTATTGCAACATGTCCTTTCTGAAGACCGGCAAACTGATCCACAAACCCACTCATGGTTGCAAATATAAAACCAACAAAGTGTATGCTAAAAAACTGGTTGTAAAAAATAAGTTATAAGTAGCAAGAGCAGGGTGATAAATAACATCTCTGCCTCCTGTATCCATCTGCAGTACAGCAGTCACTGAAATGATGGTTAAACCTTAATGACTTGTAGTTATTTCCAAACAAACCATATATGTGTTCCCTTTGGCTAAAGATTAGATGTTATGCTCAATTGCTCTTCACTGATGTGTCATGATCTGGCAGTTACACATTAGTAATGGGCTAGAAAGTAAAACAACAAATGATTAACGCCATTAATTATGAAGTAATTACTAGTGTACTACTGTATATAACAGCTTGTTAATACAGTGTTATTACTGAAGTAATTACTGGAATTACAACACAGGTATTTGGGCAACTTCTTGTAAAGTGTGACCATCAGATTAGATTACAAGTTTCACTTGTGGAACTGCTAATGAACAACTTCCTGTAACCTTAAGTAGCTTGCGATAAACCAACAGGAAATGGGTCCTCGGTTTGGAGTTAATTAGAGAGCGATTGAGGGTGTGTTCCACATTTTACCAATGACTCAACATGTATGGAAAATGTCCAAATGGGATCCACTCTTGAAATACAGATTTGCATTTATAAACTCCAATCAATGAGTCTATTGAGTAATACTAAAACAATTACAAAACAGACAGACCCTGGGGCTGCAATGAGAGGATGTTTACCTTTACCATGATGATCAGACCCTGAAGGAAAGAATGCGAGATCGCCAGAGCCAGTCGGTAACAGCAGAACACCATATACTGTAGGCGGGACTAAAGGACACGCTTCAGTGTGTGTTTATGCTTCATGCTGGTCATCCAGCCACAGGGGAATCAAATGGGATTGGAGGTTAGGTTACTGAGGGAAACCATCAAAGACTGAGGGATGGCCCTCAGGGCTCCCATCCACCAACCGCAACCTCAGTCAGGAGTTCATTGAGACGGATCGCCACATGTCCCTCTGCTTCAGCTCTGTGTCGAGGAGAATAGAATAATAACTGTCAATACGCTTATGTTTACGTCATGGCGATAGGGGAAGAACCCTCCCTATTATGTCATCATAGCCAGCTGCCGTCGAACAGTTCCAGCATGGCATCCAGGACATGTCACAACGATGTTATTTTCAACCAGATGATCTGGTTGATCTCTACAGATATGATGGCAGATGTCAAAAGTGTAAACGCGATGATTCTGTGTGTATGTACAGGAGGAGAGAGCACATCAATCACCTCAGAATTGTGTTTTATCTTCGTGGGTAAAGAGACTGCATTCATGTTTCCCAACTCTTTGAGGGAGTCTATCCCATTTGTGTGGATGGAAACCCCACCTGTACTGTAAATCAGTTGCATGTCCTTAAAGGGGATGTGACACATTCGTTTTCATTAGTCTGAAGGTGAGAAATGCGACAGCGGTGCCGATTCATCTTAGATCAGGACGTGTCAGAAGTTGTTCTACTATTTTTGTTGCCCCAGACTCACATTACAGAGGAGGGTGATGTCACTCCCGTACTGACAGACAGGTGTAATGACAGACCAAGAGAAGAGAGATGTTCCTCGAACCAGACATCAAGCCCACCTCTACTAACCTCCTGCAAACATTATAAATCAGCAGAGTAGGTTATTATTACTCCCCGGGAATTCATATTTGCTTTACTCACCTAATTAGAAGGTCCGTCGAAGACATGTGGACTTTTTCAGAGACTTGGTCCAGTTACCTCAGGTAATTGTTTCAAGGCCATCACTGTACGGTAGCTCTTTCAGAAGAAGAAAAAAATACTTTCCAAAGTGGAACTGTTTGTACTGTAGTTTATCCACTGGCTCACTTAGTAAGAAAGTGCCTTTGATGGTACGGAAACAAGTTGAACATGGGGACCATTCTGTACAACGATGAGAGACCTCATTCCACCTGGAGAAAATGAATACTGTAGGATACAAATGATGAAGGATAATGTTCTGTCTTATAATAACAACCAAATACAAGCAGGTTCAAATAACAGACAGATGCAGTATGTACTGTATGCATCAAAGAGTTAGAGCCTCTCCTAAAGTTTTAAATCTTCTACATTCTTCTCAACCTATGAGTTATGCACCAGTGCAGCTGGCTCGGTGTTTGTATGAAAAGATGTCAAAGAAAGAGAGGGGGCCTCTTTTTGTTGCGAAAACTAAATTAAAGTTAATCACAAGAAAGGAAGTTACATTTGGACATTTTTGACATTTACAGAGGCAGATGCTTTTATCCAAAGCGACTTAGTATAACAAGTACATTTGTCTAAAGTACGTGAATCATCTATACATGAGTCATCATAAGGAAAAATCTATGCTAGGACCAGGTCCCATTGGCAGTCACAATGCTATATATATTATATATTAACAGTAGAGGAACTGTACAGAGGGGTAGTGGGGGTGAAAAGTTATTTAGGAGGGACCTCTTCTGTTCTTCAGGCATTCATTTTTCTTAGAATCAGGGTTAGGGTTAGTTAGAATGATTCTTTTTCTATTATACTATACAAACTGGTTCTTTTTTCCGTTTTTCTGTTCTCCGTTTTATGGCTGGTTCTTGTCGTGGCCTCATGCAAGGATTCATTTTGCTATGAGTGGAGCTTAATTATCTGGAATTGGATAACGATTTCCACTTGGCACTTCTCTCTCCACCACCTCCAGCTGCTCATGTTGTTAAATCAAGTGCTAAATTCTAATCAGGCAACTTATAAGAGACAAATGAAAGTTTAAAAGCTATACAAATTGTTCATCAGTTAATGTTTCCAGTCTGCTGGTTCAGACTGGCAGCTAAAAGGGCCACAGACCTGAACAGCGTTATTAAGCTTTGGAACTCTAATCACACTATTTTGGTGTTTATCAAGCATGAAATACTCCATGCCTGATGCTTGCAATGATACTGTGACAACCAAATCTCTCCATAGCATGACGACACATCATATGACACACATTGCCACAGGTCAAAAACATTTCACATGCAAATGTACACCCTTACAGTTTACAGTCTAGTGATTAGGTTTGAACACACGGTAGCATATCTTTATCCTGGGGGCTTTTGTTCAGTACAGTACAACTGGTGCAAGAGGCACAAATCATAGTTGGAATGTGCTGACCTGAGGTTGTAGTCATGCAACGAAGTGAACAGCCTGAGAATAATTTGTTCTAAATCAAATGATCTGTTTTTTCCTCAGCCTGTTCCTGGTACTGAGAGGATGGAGTGATAATTTGTTGCCCCTTGCTCTGTTCCAACCCTGATTAACAAAAGAAAAAAAAGAAAAATGGGAGAATATTGGCATATTCTGGAGGGTATTTTATAGTCTAAGGTTTCCTTGTGCTCTCTGCCAGTAAAACAGAGGGAAGGGTAGGGAGCCGGAGAGAATAACATAATTTGTTCCTGATGCTTTTGAATGTGTGTTCGCTGAAAGCACATTTAGGGCTAAGCTAAAGGTGAAATATGTGACATTCAAGCTTTCTGAAAGCTTCCTAATGGTTGTAATGATTATGTATAATCAGTAGCCACCAGGAAATGAAGAAATATTTCATTTACGAATGCTGTTTTGCTGTTTCCTGCCTGACACTCGGTTTGTATACAAACATGTTACCGGCGAGGGGTGTTTTAGGGGAGTGGACTCCTCTTTCTGGTGGCTGCCTCTTCGAATCATGCGCACATGCCGAAACACAACACCTAATGCCCAAAACTAAAAGTACATTTCTGGGGATTATATATTCTAATTATTGGGAAAGATGGTGTTGTTTGGAACTTCAAATTGAATTTCGTGCACTCGTCAGAGGTGGCAGATTGCCAACAGACTTACTCCCACCTCCTTTAATATATCTAATGCAGTTGGCAAGCTGACATGCAGATTCGCTTCCCATAAATGTCTCCCTCTCTTTCTTGCATTTTCTTTTTTTAATCTTAGACCTCTCAGACCCTGCCTGTCACATATTATTCTCATTAATGTCTCATCTCATTTCAATCTCATTTGTGCGTGTGCGTGTGCGTGTGTGTGTGTGTGTGTGTGTGTGTGTGTGTGTGTGTGTGTGTGTGTGTGTGTGCGTGTGTGTGTGTGTGTGTGTGTGTGTGTGTGCATGTGTGTGTGTGTGTGTGTGTGTGTGTGTGTGTGCGTGTGTGTGTGTGTGTGTGTGTGTGTGTGTGTGTGCGTGTGTGTGTGTGTGTGTGTGTGTCATCGTGTAGCTTCTGCCAAGGAGCTGGTGGAGGTCTGCTGTGGAGCTGGGGAGAAGTGGGCCTCAGCCAACGGGCACTGCAACAACATGGAGCTCCCCAGAGAAGACAGACACTCCATCTGTCGGTAAGGCCATGGAGGAAGACTGTAGAGCTCTGGAGATTTCCACGGACGTTATTCTGTATAAGTACAGTCTAGGTGCCTGTCTGTCCCCGCCAACTTGTCATTGTAACTGTAGCTGGAGTATTGACGGTTTTATTGTAGAAGCATTTAAGTACCCAGGCGAATAGAGTTGAGATGCCAATGGGTGGTGTAGTATTTACAAGTTATACTTTTCATTGGTTGTTATTATGTTCATTTGCGTTTCGTTGTCAGATTTACTGGTGTCACTTTATGAGTCCATGGCCGTGTCCTTGTTATTGTGCGTCATGAGTCATTTTCTATGAAACGTTTGTTGGTCATTGTGGTTTTGAATGTAACATTCAACCAGCAATTTTTGTTTAACTGCGCCAATGTTACTACCATTTGTTTTACAAGAATAACATCACACTGTGCACGTTTGCATGTTTTCCTTTCTGACAGTGGATTTCTAGTTTGGCTCCTCTTAACAACCCTTGACAATGCTGGCTTGTCTGTTTAACCGTAATTCATTTTCAATGAAGAAAGAAGTTCAGAATTCATTTTCAATGAAGAAAGAAGTTCAGAACCAACCAACCAGACAGTTATGCAGTAGAACCAGTGGAGGAATAGCTAGCCCGTGCCAGTGTTGTGGTAAGACTACAGTTACAGTAAAAACACTGCTGCAGACAGTGTATCTCTCTCTCTCCTGACAGAACCCGCCCAGAGACAGTGCTGTTTGGGCTCCGTGAAAGAGAGCAAGTGTTTCTCGGGGATCAATGCAGCTAAACAAGGAACGTCCTGCGATGCAGACACCAGCGACCAGTGTGGAGCCGACTCCTACAAGGTCAGTAACTGTGACCAAATAATAATAATAATAATAATAATATTAATATTAATATCTTAGATTTATTATAGCACCTTTCAAGGAACCCCAAGGACGCTTTACGCCAAAGAAACTAAGGGGGCCAAAGGCCTTGGTGAACAGGTGGGTTTTGAGGGCTGATTTGAAGGTGTCCAGAGTAGTGCCGTTGCGGATCACTGTGGGGAGAGAGTTCCAAAGGGTGGGGGCTGCCATACTGAAGGCTCTGTC
>NC_137676.1:16772058-16778998 GCF_963989245.1 Nansenia antarctica | reverse complement strand
GCTCTGTCCCCAAAGGTCTGCAGGTTGGTGCGGGGGATGGAAAGCAGAAAGCATGTCTGAAGACCGCAGGTTCTGGGATGGGGTATGGACCTAGATCCCGAGTGGGTCATTACCTGGACCAGATGGACTAACAGCCCACTCAAATGATTTGAAGTCACCTGTGAAACAAATGAATGCTGCTATAAAACATGAATAGTAGAGTATCAATTTTCTGGAAAGGATTTACAGAAAACACGTGGTTAGCTATAACAAAACCTCCCCCCCCCCCAGATTTAGACTGGTTCTAGCCATTAGCAGGAAGACCACGTCAATAAAGGAAAACTGAATTCCCTCGTGATTCAATTACTGTTATTCAATTTAGACCATGTTTTGTGTACTGAGAAGACCAAAGGTTCCCACGGCGCTTCCACCACCATGAATAGAGACTACAGTACTTGTGTGGTCTCAAGCTGTCTATATCAGGCTCGCGACATCAATAGCTTGGACTCACTAGTATTTTGGAAACTATTTGAATGCTATTTGATATGACTGAAAATAGAGCCATTATGCTGTAGCTCGTGATCTGTTATGGTTCTCAGTGAGAGTCAAATCATTGTGACATAGTGTGGAATTGTAGCGTATTAACCCCAATTTTCTGAGTCGTTCGCTGCCATCTGACCTCTGTTACAGGAAGTACCTGGGCCCTCAGAGCAGTATGGGGCCATTATAGACTCAAGGCTCTATTCAGACGTTAAATACAGGCTTTCACCACCTTACTATAGGCTGCACATAACTCAGGCTATATAATACCTCTGCACAGTCAGCGACACTATATTACAACGGCTACTATTTCAGTTTTTATGGCCTTGATGTACCTCCATGGAGTCTTAACAATCTCCTGCAGAGAGCTAGAGAGAAAGAGAGAGAGAGAGAGAGAGAGAGAGATGAGAGAGAGAGAGAGAGAGAGAGAGAGAGAGAGAGAGAGAGAGAGAGAGAGAGAGAGAGAGAGAGAGAGAGAGAGAGAGAGAGAGAGAGAGAGAGAGAGGTCGGGGGGATAGCAAAGGGGAAGGTTGAAGTTGTAACTTCTAACCTTCTTTAAGGTTTAAAGATACTCCTAAAATGTTACATGAATGAAACGACCAGTGTTTTTAACCCCATGTTGTCTCTGTTCTGTGGTTTTGTCACATTTTTGAGGGATTTACAAACAGTGAGTATGGTTTCGCCTGGATGGTTGAATGCCCCCATTCCAGCTTTACCCCCTCCCTGTGTTCCATACGATCCTGTGTTCCCTCTGACTGCTGACCCGGAGGATATTGAAGTAATTCGGTCTGTTGTTGATGTTAATCTATCCGCCCCTGCAGGAGTGCTGTAGCTGCTGCTCACTGGGGCTACGCTTCCGTAGCGAGGGCCACCGCTGCGAGGCCCACCAGTACCTGGGGTACCCCTGCAGCCACGTCTTCCTCACCTGTTGCGAGGGGGAGGCGGGGGAGCAGGGTGGGGAGCAGGGGGAGCAGGGGGAGGGACACACCTGGCACACCCTCAGAGAGAGGCCCACGCTGGACCCCACTGCCCTGCCAACGAGAGGTAGGGGTAACACACACCACACACACACACACACGCCCACTGCACTGCGCAACACACTACACACACTACACACACACACACATCACCACATTTCCAGAGAGAGGTAGGGTAACACACACCACACACACACACACACACACACACACACACACACATACACACATCACCACATTTCCAGAGAGAGGGTAACACACACCACACCCACACCCACTGCGATACCAACACACTACACACACCACTGCACTGCCAACACACTACACACACACACTACACACATCACCATATTTCCATGGAGAGGTAGTGTAACACACACCACCATTCTGCCAAACAAAGACACTGACTTACATAAAATACAGCCTCTGTACCCCTCCCTGATAAAGAGAGGTTTTGTAGTGAAGTGTTCCGGTTTGAGTTGCTTCCTACTGGCCTGCCTGAGTAAGGTAGGGTCCCACTGTAAACCCTTTAGAGAATCCTGTTGGGTTCCATGTGGAACTCTTTTGGGTTCAATTGAATTTGGGTTCAGACTGTGTTTTTACCACCTCAAATTAATTAATTTATGCCCAGCCAAATCCATGTTTAGAGGTAGCTAGCTAACATTACATTCATCATACTCGTAAGACTTTTCACTTTTCGAAGAATGCCGGTCGAGAGAGGGCGCTGGCGTTGGGATATACTTGCAGTATACAGAGTAGATTGTCCTACAAAGACACTTAGATTTAGATTTAGTCATCTAAAAATGAATTAGACTTTATTGCTATACTATGAATTAGACTTTATTGCTATACTATATATATATACTATATATATATTATTTTTTTTTATTTTTTTTTCCTTTCCTAACACCAGGGGAGCCACCCCTCCTAAATTTCGTTGTTTGGTACCTGTACTGTAGCAATGACAATAAAGTCCATTCATTCATTCATACTATACTTTCTTTTATACATTTTTTTGTTTCTTTTTATTTGACCACTCAGTCTTTTCAGTTTGTAAAGCGTCTTTGAGTGTCTAGAAAAGCGCTATATAAGTCTAATGTATTATTATTATTATTATTATTATTATTATTATTAATAATAATAATAAGGAACCCTTTCTACAGAGGTGGAACCCAAAACGGTTCTACATGGAGTCCAAAAGGGTTCTCCAAAGGGTTCTTACACAGGGACGGCTGACAACCATGTTACAATGCCTGTTCTCTTCAGTATCCCAGTGCCTTGTTATAACTACTCTCTGACCCCGCAGTGTTGTGAGTACAGTACTCTCTGACCCCGCAGTGTTGTGAGTACAGTACTATCTGACCCCGCAGTGTTGTGAGGACAGTTCCAACTGATTTTGGCAGTGGTGCAGTAGTCGCAGACGTCATTGTGGTCTGGTGACACTGTGATGGGAATAGTCATTATATTGTATTTATTGAATAGCGCTTCACAATATATCATGAATGAATCATAACATGGTGACCTAGGTTGTTGAATTTCTGGGGGTCTGGTCAAACAGAGTTGTTTCAAACAATAACACAACATCTGAAACGACATTGTGTTGAATTCTGCCTTTTAAGAGTTTCATGCGGCGTGTGACAGCCTTCTCAACCCCTGCCCCCCCCCCCCACCCCCCCACCCCTCCTGTAGTATCAGACAGCCCCTTCCCGAAAGAGGCCTTCTCCATCGGGGAGGATCGGGACTCTGAGAACACGGTGGAGGGCCCTCCAGAGGTGGAGGATGTGGACGAGTGCCAGGTGTACCAGGACACCCTCTGCCACCACAGGTGTGTCAACACCCCGGGCTCCTTCAGGTGTGCCTGCTTCCCCGGCTATGTGCTGCAGGATGACGCCAACAGTTGCATACCAGGTAATGTCTATATAAAATATTTAATATATGTATATGTTACGGTACATGTGGGAATACGGTACATGTGGGAAAACTAGGGTTAGGATTAGGTGCTAGGGTGCTACGGTTAGGGTTAGGGTTAGGGTTAGGGGTAGGGTTAGGGTTAGGGTTAGACATGCCAGCATGTACCAAGTCGACGTAGCACCTAACCCTAACCCTAGTTTTCCCACATGTACCGTATTCCCACATGTACCGTAACATATATATATATAAATATTCAGTCACAGATACTATAAGATACATGTGTATGAAATACACGAAGACAAGGAATAGCAGGTCACAGGGCTTCTTAATGAGGTAAAAGTGCATCTCACAGCCATTCATACAGTAGTATTAACCTCATGATTAACAACATCCCGGTGTTCTCGATGTCCTGCCAGATCCGATTCGTCTATATTTGTCCACACATCGCTATCCTGTTCTGGTTCGACAGTTCCTTCCTTCCTTCCTGTTTGCTCTGATTCAGACTGATAATAGTTATCCAGATAGCAGACTGGGATGAACTTGCTCCCATCACCTCATTACTTCAGTGTCGAACAAACCTTGCCAGTAACGTTTTTTTTTATGGAACGAAAGAGATGCATAGTTGATAGTCTCTTATTTATAAATGGCCGCTCTTTATAGAACTTCATAAAAAGGTATCTTCGGGTATTATAAACACACTCTAACGTAAGTTTGGCTCCTTTGCAGAATACCAGACCCTTATCAAAAGTGTCTTTCACCCATACAAGCTAGTCTCGACATGCATCTCATGTGAGACCTATTTTCAGTAAATTATAGTGAAGGCTGAGACTCACTAATAAAAAAAGGTGTTTGTCTGCAGGCACTGTCTTTTCCTGCTCCACCTCAATCTCCACCAGGGAACTTTCATCTGTGGTTTCCTAGCCTCATATTTGTGGATGAATGAGGGCATTCACAAGTTTCTCCTAAACCGCTAAGATTGGAGGAGATGACTTGATGAGGAGTGAAGGGGGTTGTTAGCTTCGCTGTGTTATTAGTGCTTTCTGTGATGAGTTGATCTCCGTGTTTTGGCAGAGACGGTGGATGAGGAGAACAGACTGAGAGAGGATGACAGGCCCGCGGTTGAGGCTTCTTCCACATCACCTCCCACCACCACCACTCAGCCGCCTGTCCAACACAACCCTTGTGAAGGTGAGGAAAAACCTGAGTCTAGGGCAACTCCAGACCTGTGGCAAAGCAAAGACGTCTGCTGTTGTCTGCCTTCAGTCTCATCCTTACCTTTTAATCAGTGACTGGAATCAGTGTCTGGAAGTGGCCAATTAAGACCAGAAGAGAAACATCCAGACACAATCAGGAGCCAGCGTGGTCAGAGATTGACTTGTCATCATTTATATACATCTGCTTCATTGTCCATACTTGGAATTGTGTTGTTAATGTCACATACAAGTATCCAGATTGTATCAAAGGTCATGAAGCTGCTTTGTGTGTTCAGAAGTAGTTAGGCATCCCCATTATTTCCATTACACAGTCATGTCTGTATTATTATATTTAGTTGGGGTGTACTTGGCTGTAATTCCAGGGTGGGGTCCCATCCCGGTGGGCCAGAAGGGAATACAATAACGGCAGGTCAAAGGTCAAAGTAGAAGCAGGAAATGAGCCAGGGATACAGTGAATCAGTCATTGTTCATCACTCATGCGCAGGGCCAGAGACCTTGCCCCTGTGACACATGCCATCCTGACTGGTGTGGTGTGGTGTGGTGTGTTGTGTTGTGGGGTAGTGTTGTGCATTGTGTTGTGGTGTGTTGTGGTGTGTTGTGCTGTGTTGTGGTGTGTTGTGGTGTGTTGTGTTGTGGTGTGTGGTGTTGTGTTCTTTTGTAATATATTGTGTCGTGTCCCCTCCTCTCCATACAGGAAATGGCCCCTGTATGCAACAGTGCTCCCCAGTGGCCGGAAGGCCTCAATGCTCCTGTTTCACAGGCTTCTCTCTGATGTCTGATGGACAGTCCTGTGAGGGTAAGGAAAAACAGAAGTAATAATAGATAGGTACTTTATTGATCCCCGAGGGGAAATTCAAGACGGCTGTTCGGTTGGGATTGACCAAAGGAGACTTGCCTTGAGGGTCCCTCAAATGTAGTTATCACAAACCTCCAAAATCATCCCAGTAGGGCTTGCAGCAATCCTCACACAGCCCTGGGCACACACACACACACACACACACACACACACACACACACACACACACACACACACACACACAAACTCATTGCTAATTTCACCTGCTCTGAGAGCCCAGAGAAGCATGGTTTCAGTCTGGCAGACACTTTGAAAGTCTGTCAGCCTTCCCTGCCCATCAGCCTCGCTATCTCCCTCCAGGCTCCCCCAAGTCTCTCCCTCTGTCTCCCTCCAGTCTACCCCCTCTCTCCCTCCAGTGTCTCCCCCTTACCCCCCCCCCCCACAGTCTCCCCCCTCTCTCCCTCCAGTCTCCCTCCAGTCTCCCCCCTCTGTCTCCACCCTTACCCCTCTAGTCTCTCCCCCCAGTCTCCCTCCAGTGTCTCCCTCCAGTCACCCCCTTACCCCCCCCCCAGTCTCCCTCCAGTGTCTCCCTCAAGTCCCCCCCTTACCCCCCCCCCAGTCTCCCTCCAGTGTCTCCCTCCAGTCTCCCCCTTACCCCCCCCCCCCAGTCTCCCCCCAGTCTCCCCCCAGTCTCCCTCCAGTGCCTCCAGTGCTGTTATGTACCAGAGCTCTAATCCCCTTTCCTCATATGAACACAGAAGATGTGACGGACGGTCGGCGACAAACAAGATGTCTGCTCAGAAAGGGAGCCTCTGCTATCGGATTATGTGTGTGTGTTTATCTACGGGAACATCTCACACTCTACCTGCCACACGTCATCCGTTATGCCGGTTAAGATTTCCACCCCATCTCATACAAAAATGGGATTGTGTGTTTCTTATCATGAAGCATAAATGACCACGCTACTGTATCTGAATGTAATTGAAAGCTGAGCTTCAGTGTATTATTTCAGTAAGTGAATCATCTATCCATCAGTCATAGTAAGAAAAAAGTCATCTATGCTATGACCAGGGGCCATTGGCAGTTACCATGCTTATATATATAGTAGAGAAACTGTACAGGGGGGAAGTGGGGGGATGAGGAGGTCTCTAGGAGGGACAAGGTCTTTAGGACTGGATGTGTGAATCGTCTCATCGAAAGCGTAGCCTCACCTACTGTCCGGTACGTCAGCCTCTGAGATTGTTCTGATTTCACAGTCAAAGGGCCTGAGCTTGTATACAAGTTCCATGCCTGCCCGGTGGCGGTGTTCTGTTGCGAATGTTGCACTGTGGTGACAGATCTCTCTTTGTGTGGGACTTATACCCAGTGGCTGTGCCCCCAATCTTCCCTCCCTGTAGAGGCCAGGGCCCAGCCTGTTTAATCTGACTGGGACTGTCACTGAGAATGACCTGATCTTACCTCCCTCTTTCCCTCTTTCATTGTTTTACACTTTAACTGCTGCTGCACTCTGATTCCCTTCTCTT
>NC_137676.1:16757058-16767058 GCF_963989245.1 Nansenia antarctica | reverse complement strand
CTCTCTCTCTTTCACACTCTCTCTCTCTCTCTCTCTCACTTGTTCTCTCTCTCTCTCTCTCTCTCTCTTTCTCTGTCTCGCTCGGGCTCTCTCTCTCATGTGCATGCTCTCTCTCTCTCTCTCTCTCTCTCTCGCTCTCTCTCTCCCTCACTCTCTCTCTCTCTCTCTCGCTCTCTCTCTCTCTTTCACACTCTCGCTCTCCCTCGCTCTCTCTCTCTCTTTCACACTCTCTCTCTCTCCCTCTCATGCTCAGTGGGTTAGTATTCTGTTGTGTTAGTGTGAGAGGCTGCGGCAGAGTGTCCCAGCAGCTCCTCCTGCAGCAGCCTTATCTCCTGCTGTTCCACTGGGCTGCAGACGCTGCCGACGAGGACAGTGTGCTGATTCACTCTGTTGTGACTCTAATAATAATGGACTCCGGTGGAGTGTTTAGACTATCGGCAGGCAGCTGGTCCCCCCACTTCACACCCCTATTCACACACTGACATGCACACACACAAACACGCACACACACACACACACACACACACACACACACACACACACAGACAGACACACCCTCCACACACACACACACACACACACACACACACACACATACGCAGACACACACAAACACACACACACGCAGACACACACACACACACACACACACACACGCAGACACACACACAGACACACACACACACACGCAGACACACACACACACACACACACGCAGACACAGACACCCTCCACACACACACACACACACACACACACACACACACGCACCCTCCACACACACACACACACACACACGCAGACACACACACACACACACACACACACACACACGCAGACACACACACACACACACACACACACACACACACACACACATACCACAGGAGTAACACCTCTTCCTCCTCTCTCCTCAGATGTGAATGAGTGCTGGCGCTACCCGGGCCGCCTGTGTGCCCAGACCTGTGAGAACACCCCAGGCTCCTATCAGTGCTCCTGTACTGCTGGCTTCAGCTTATCCAGCGATGGCAAGAACTGTGAAGGTGTGTGTGTGTGTGTATGCGTGCGTGCGTGTCTGTGTGTCTGTGTGTGTGTGTGTGTGTGTGTGTGTGTCTGTGTGTGTGTGTAGGGTGTGTGTGTCTGTGTGTGTGCGTGCGTGTGTGTCTGTGTGTGTGTCTGTGTGTGTATGCGTGCGTGTCTGTGTGTGTGTGTGTGTGTGTGTGTGTGTGTGCATGGGTGTGAGTGTGTGTGTTGTGTACTCTTAAGGTACAACAGTGTATTATACACCCCCCAGCAGGATAGAAGAGGCTTTTGTTTCCACCGTCACACCTCTCTCCCTCCTCTGAGTAGAGGACTCCCTGAGATCTGACTAAGAGAACAGTCGGCCATGTCGGTGTGGAGAGAGATGGTGACATACTGTATATGTACACACCGTGTGACGCATTGTGTGACACGATGGAGGAAACAGCATCACTCTTTGACACATACATACTCTTTGACACAGAGACGTTCTTACCGGTAATCGCAAAGCAGCCACCACAGTATTCCCCCATCGGAGGAGACAGTGCAGAACTTTGGCTGCGTTACACAGCCAGTGTTGGTAGAACAGAGTGTGCAGGTTAAAATCCCTTGAGCTAAATGTGACAGTAATGAGCTCTAATCTTTGATCTCCTGCAGATGTGAATGAGTGTTTAACCAACCCATGCAGCCAGGAATGTGCTAACCTCTATGGCTCCTACCAGTGCTACTGCACACAGGGCTACTACCTGAGAGAGGACGGAAAGACCTGTGACGGTAAAAAAAAAACATTTTCTATCACACACTATCCTCTACTTATTATTACATTATGTCTATTGTGTGTATTACCTGAGTGTACAGTGTTATATCAAGTCAAATCAAACAAATCGCATGTTGTTTTGTTACGTACGTCAAATGCAGCTGCTCCTCGCTCGACGACAGCAGTCAGTAACAATCGACGAGTCAACAATAGAATATAGTAGTAAAAAAAATAAAAATCTGATATACTTTACATAGTATCTTGAATGTGTGCTTGTCCCACAGACATTGACGAGTGTTCCCAGAGCGTTGGCCACCTGTGTTCCTATAAGTGTGTGAACGTCCCTGGGAGCTACCAGTGTGCCTGTCCAGAGCACGGATACACCATGTCCCCCAACGGACGCTCCTGTCAAGGTGAGGACAGCACACATACACTCCACTACGATGCACTGACTAGAAGACACCCACACACTGATTCAACTTTCCTGCATGTGAGGTTTTATTGCCTCACAACATTTTTACCTTCACCTGTTCTTCAACCCGGGAAAATGTATTCAGCTCAGTCCACTAAGTGTACATTAGTACATTAGTACAAGTGTGTCTCCCAGGGCTTTTAAAGTGCCACTCTCTATTACCAGATGAA
This sequence comes from Nansenia antarctica, assembly GCF_963989245.1. Lineage (NCBI taxonomy): Eukaryota > Metazoa > Chordata > Actinopteri > Argentiniformes > Microstomatidae > Nansenia > Nansenia antarctica. Next base: position 16,764,639 of record NC_137676.1, on the reverse strand, counting down.
GTATTAGTTGTAACTGCCATTATATTGAGCCAGTTTATTCCATAGCAGACTACTGTTACTTGGATTGGACCCAGTGTGGATATTGAGCAATTCAGACTAAACTACATTTAATGTCTGTCTCAATGTGCCCAACTCACTCTAAAACTTACAAGCCAATCCACTTGGGTTTTTAATCCCATCCATTTATCCGGACATAACCATTTAAGACTGTGTTATACCGCTGCCGTGTGTGCGAGCTGACTCTGATTTGGGTCACAGATGTAGACGAGTGTGCCATCGGGGCCCACAACTGTTCATTGGCTGAGACGTGCTACAACATCCAGGGGGATTACCGCTGCCTGTCCTTCAGCTGTCCACAGAACTACCGCAAAGTGTCTGACACGTGAGTTATTTCAACCAATCACCTGTGTGGAAATGGATGTGGTGAGAAAAGTTTGTTTAACTGAAGTAGTTAGTAATAAATAGTAATAGTAATAGTAATACATGAGAACATCTCTGTTGACACTTTCATAGGACTGGTCTGTTTTTATTTTTGAGAGGTTTCTTCCAACAGCCTTAAGAACAGTAGCATGGACATTTTCACTAGCAGTTTCATGTTGCCCTTTGGGACAGGCCAACAGTGTTTTCTTGATTTTCTTGAAAGTTCAACGTTCTTTTGAGCTTCTGCTCATATCCATCAGAGCAGAAGGCATAAGGAACAATGTTTCCCTTGAGGAAGATGTGTCAGCCACTGTAATCTGATCAAAGCCCTCACACAAAAAGTGTACACAGTGAGCACAGGCCAGAATCATAACATTTGATAAGAGTCATGGAAACTGAATTTTGCAAAAAACATTTTTCTGGTCTAATTTGACCCTTTTTTCTAATATGTCCTATATGTATAAATAGAACCTTGTATTTCACATGTGTTGCTCTAGCAATTCTCAGATTCTTTGACTCAACTGTAAGATACTTAACTGAATTGAATGTTTGAAACATTGAATTCTATGTTTTGGGTTTGTTGACTCCAGACGCTGTGAGAGAATCAACTGTCCCAACTTTATGGACTGTCAGAACTCCCCATTGAGGATCACCTACTACCACCTGAGCTTCCAGACCAACATCATCATCCCCGCCCAGATCTTCCGCATAGGCCCCTCTCCCGCCTACTCGGGAGACAACGTCATCATCAGCATCACCAAGGGCAACGAGGAGAACTACTTTAGCACGCGGAAGCTGAACACCTACACAGGCGCGGTGTACCTGCACCGGCAGGTGCGCGACGCGCCCAGGGACTTCCTGATCGACGTGGAGATGAAGCTGTGGAGACAGGGTACCTTCACCACCTTTCAGGCCAAGATCTACGTCTTCATCACCACCAACTCACTCTAACAGACTTATCCCTCCCCCCCCCGCCCAATCAAAGGACAGTACGGTGACAGTTTAACTGAAGTGGTTTGATAAAATCACGATTTAGCATAACACTTACATAACAATGGCGGACATCTTTTTTTACAAAAAAAAAGTTTGATTTATCATAAGATGTTGTGATATTCTGTCGTGATGACACGTTTTGAGAGATGCCAGTTTTATGATGATGTTATACACGTGTTATATCAGGCCCCTTGAATTAAAGTGTGGCCATTTCCATCATCAGATCCATCTTACAGCACCGGTAACTGGAACATTTAATAAACTATATTATAACAGGTGATGTCTGGTCTTCAACATACCCCTGTCTGTGTTACTGTACATACTGATATCCTGTCGGTCTAGCAGACGTTTGTTCAGCTTTATATCACACTGATGATAGCAGTAGTAGTCGAGTGCTTGGAGAGTGATTTTCTTACCACACAAAGAAAGGCTGTGTGGTTAGAGCAATGGTATCAGTGCCACACTCCAAACATAATTTGATCTCTTTTCTATCTCCCCTGAGCTGCTGTTCCCTATTGTCTCTTGAATAATTGTATACCACTATGCTAATTTAATACTACATATATATATATAATAACATGTATTTGTACCTCTGTATTCAGACACATTATGAATGGATGTATCATATTTTTCTGCTGGTTTCATAAGCTGCAAATATAATTTTTAGTAAAAACTAAAACTACACACAATGTGTCTGTGTCTCGATGATATCATCTGTAATATCTACTTTATCTGATGAGCAGATCTGGGCATTATGGCAAGGTGGGAAGAGAATTAATGATATACAGTATGTTAACCATTTATCAAGCCATGATGCAGGGTGATTATTAATGGGATAGTTCTACAAAATCACATATTTGGTTCCTTACCCTGAAATTTGTTTATAGACAAAGACAGGCTTCTGACCACTGTAACTTACTTAAACTAACTGTTAGAATTTTTCTTTTATCAAAAGCCAATGGAACCAAATATGTGATTTTGTCATTTGGGTGAACTATTCCATTAGGCGTTTACCAATGATTTTTATCGTTGGAGTAATTGAGTTGTCATGTATTTTCTGTAACAAATGAGTTAACTTGTTAGCTTGCTAACTTGTTAGCCCCCTGGGTGAAGTGGTTAGTGTGCAGTCTCCATGTCAGAACATGTCATACAGCAAATATACATGCCTATTTACATACCCGTTCACACCACCTCACTAGTGGGATCACCACCGGAGAAGGGCCTTCATTTATTTACACCGACAATGAAAAACATGTGTTTTATGATAGCTATTAAAATCAATGATAATAACATGTTGTGAAATGGCTTCGGGCTTATGAACACAGGAAATTATCCTATCATATAATAATATTGTTCATCACTTTAAGTAGCAGATTACAGTTTATTTAATTGCTTTTTCCTCACCCTCTACTTTGATATTTTGCCACTTTTTGAAGGAGTAACACCCCCATCTACAGGACATCATGCATTCTACGCCACTCTTGACAGTTGAAACATTTCTCCATCTATTGTTCTATAAAATACAGCAAACTACACTAGTCATTTTTCACTCCTATTATTCATAAGGTCAAAGTACAGAATTCCCACAAATCCTCTGGAAAGTGGAACTAATATAACTGGAATCTCAAAATGGAAAACGTTATAAAATGGAGACTCAAAAAAAGATAGAAAGATAGCCTGCTCCCTCTTTTGTATTAGCTGTAGTTTGAGCTAAGGTCATCTCCTTCCTTAGTCCTGGGCTCTGGGGACCTCCCTCACCATTGTAAACATCGGAAAGGGTGTGAGTGGCTCCCTGACAACGGTATTGATGTCTCTTGCACATCCACACAGTGCTCTATGCCAACTATCTGTTCAGTAGAATGAGTTATATTGGCAAAGGTCATGACAAGAAAAGAATCTAAATTACATTTTGTTTTCCACTCTAGCTTGTCTATTTTTAGTCCAGAGTCCTTAACTTGACTCAGAGGGTAAATGGTGACAAGTACAGCACAAATCCCTTAAAGCTAACCCATTTGGACAGTAGGGGATCGAGCTGGAGAGTATCTGAAACAGGTGAATATAGTGCACCTGTGTCGCGCCGACCCCAAAAACAAAAGCTAGTAGTAGTGGTGGTGGTGGTAGTAGTAGTAGTAGTAGTAGTAGTAGTAGTAGTAGTAGTAGTAGTAGTAGTAGTAGTAGTAGTAGTAGTAGTAGTAGTAGTAGTAGTAATAGTAGTAGTAGTAGTAGTAGTAGTAGTAATAGTAGTAGTAGTAGTAGTAGTAGTAGTAGTAGTAGTAGTAGTGGTGGTAGTAGTAGTAGTAATAGTAGTAGTAGTAGTAGTAGTAGTAGTAGTAGTAGTAGTAATAGTAGTAGTAGTAGTAGTAGTAGTAGTAGTAGTAGTAGTAGTAGTTGTAGTAGTACTACTACTACTAGTAGAAGTAGTAGTAGTAGTAGTAGTAGTAGTAGTAGTAGTAGTACTAGTAGAAGTAGTAGTAGTAGTAGTAGTAGTAGTAGTAGTAATAGTAGTAGTAGTAGTAGTAGTAGTAGTAGTGGTTGTAGTAGTAGTAGTAGTAGTAGTAGTAGTAGTAGGTAGTAGTAGTAGTAGTAGTAGTAGTAGTAGTAGTAGTAGTAGTAGTAGTAGTAGTGGTGGTAGTAGTTGTAGTAGTAGTAGTAGTAGTAGTAGTAGTAGTAGTAGTAGTGGTAATAGTAGTAGTAGTAGTAGTAGTAGTAGTAGTAGTAGTAGTAGTAGTAGTAGTAGTAGTAGTAGTAGTAGTAGTAGTAGTAGTAGTAGTGGTGGTAGTAGTTGTAGTAGTAGTAGTAGTAGTAGTAGTAGTAGTAGTAGTAGTAGTAGTAGTAATAGTAGTAGTAGTAGTAGTAGTAGTAGTAGTAGTAGTAGTAGTAGTAGTAGTAGTAGTAGTAGTGGTGGTGGTAGTAGTTGTAGTTCAATGAACTGGGTGCCATTGGGCGTCTCTCCCTTCCACGTGCAGAGAGTCTGGCTCCAAACACATCCTGCCATTGAGGTGCCATCCCATAATGGGAGTCCTCTGGCCTTGATCCAGGTTCCTTTTCCCTAATTAGCTTTATCTGCTCCTCTAGATTGTGTTGTGTGTGTTGTGTTTCAGGGACTCAGTGAATCACACATCCCAGAGAGGGGGAGATATGAGGTCAATTATAGTTTTAAAGGACACTCACAGGAAGTTATGAAACATCTCAGACAAAAGGGAAAGGGAAAAAGTGAGATCTATTGGATTGATGTCATTATGGTGCCGCTAAGTAGATGACTCTCAAATGTCTTGTTTTGTCATATCCTTACATGTCTTACATGCTTACACACATAATCTATTAAATACATTTTATTTGACATAAAATGGACTGCACTTATATAGCACCTTTATCCAAAGCGCTATACAATGGCCTCTCATTCACCCATTCACACACACATTCACACACCAATGGTGGCAAGCTACCATGCAAGGCGCCGGCCTGCTCATTGGGAGGAATTGGGGTTCGGTGTCTTGCTCAAGGATACCTCGACATGTGGACAGGAGGAGCTGGGGATCGAATTGCCGACCGGCTCTACCTCTACCTCCTGAGCCACAGCCGCTGCCTGTGAGATGCTTGGAGAAAAAAGCTTTCATAACCAAATCTGCATCTAATAAGGCAGTCTGACATTCCAATGAAGATGCTGATCTCACCCTTACATAATGTAACCATGCGTGCATTCCTTGCCCAATCAATGTCCTTGCCCTGACATGATGATGAGCTCAGATCCTTACTAATTAGTGTAGAGCGGTCTCTCTTAAAACTGAATCGATAGTCTATCTAGTCTAATCTATCTTTACTTTGTATTTTTTATCTGTTTTATTTAAGTCTATTCTTGAATTGTCGCTTTATTTTATGTTTATGTTTTGGTCTGAGCTGCTGTAACGCTTGAATCTCCCCTCGGGGAAATCTATCTATCTATCTATCTATCTATCTATCTATCTATGTATCTATCTATCTATCTATCTATCTATCTATCTATCTATCTAGACTAGTCTATCTACACTATCTACACTACCTAGTATGTACAGACAGAAGTACAGACAGTACAGAAAGTACTGTGTCACAGCTAACTTACAGTTTCTTAGGTCCACGCCATCAGCTAGATCTACTATGAGCTTGTTCACTGGTACTGTATACCGTACAGTTGATCGTTATAACTATATGAGGTTTGGGAGGGGGGGGGCGTCTGGAGAGGAGAGGAGGAGAATTGGGGGGTGATGGGGAGGAGGGGTGCTGCAGACACGGTTGTCTTTGATAGCTCAGGTGGTCATCACCTGAGGGGGAAAGAGAGTTAATGGGCATTCTCAGCTTCAGACAAGCACAGGCTAGTGCTCTCTCTCTCTCTCTTCCCTGCCTTAAGCACAGGCTAGTGCTCTCTCTCTCTCTTCCCTGCCTTAAGCATAGGCTAGTGCTCTCTCTCCTTTCTCCTCTGGTTGCATTCATTTAGCAAACGCTAGGTCTCTCTGCTCTCTCCTCTGGCCGCCTTTAGCACCTCTCTCTCCTCTTTCCTCTCGCTGTTCTCTCTCCTCTTCCCTTGCTTGCCTGCAGAAGGAGGTAGTATGCATCATTATGCACAGGAGACCAGAGCTGTATTCCAACACTAGGGACGCCACCTTTCTCACTATCAAAGGCGGGACGAAAGATGGCGTGCCACTGCACGGGGCGGGGAGGTTTGCAGGAATTGGCGCATTTACGCTATTCATATGCATGAGGGGGCCTGTGATTGGATGAATATTCAGATTCACTAACCCTAACCCTAACCCTAACCCTAACCCTAACCCTAACCCAGCCCAAAGTACTGGACATCCCGGCTAATAGGACCGTTGGCAATCCTATTCTCTTCCCTTGCTGCCTTAAGCAGGAGGACGTGTGCATCCTTACAGCAGACCGAAGCTATCTATCTGTATTCCAACACACTCCATCGCTTGGTTCCCTCTTCAGTTTACATGTTGATATGGAATTGGAAGTGGTATGGAATTCTTGTTCTCTCTTGCAAAGGGAGGAAACATTTAGCAATATAGAACACCACAAAACCTCAACCAAACACATCAATCAAAGAAACCCTCCATGAACAGAGCAATTGTTCATGGGAAGAGGTGTGGTGGATACATTTAGAGTGTAATCAATGTATATCTGCTGTGTATGTATGAGGCTTTCAAATGCTATATTTACAGATTGACACACTCATTAATTCTGCATATGGTTCAAATCAAGAATATTTTTTTGTGGAGATAGTGAACTGGACCCTGGGATCTACGGTACTGGATCAAAACTCCAAAGTTCATTGTTTAAAGATAACTATCAGTAACTATTTGATAACTATCAGAAATATTGATATGGCACTCTAATCCTTTTATCTTTCCTATTTAGAATATCTTCATATTGACGGGATGTGAGGATAATGATTGTCACAACACCATAATCACTTCAGGATACGTGGAGGAGACGACTAACAGCGCTCAGCCTGGGAGACACTGTTGTGTGTCATCTCATCGGCTGTCGAAAGGTCAGACAAAACTACAGCACCTAAATGGAGCATAATTGTCCACACACAATCGGGTGACAGAAAGGGGAGGAGAGAGACACCTGGGAGAAAATGCCGGAAATGAGACCACCCTCTGGATAGGCCTTCAACAAGTTGATACTACAGTATGCCGTACAGTGACCCAGAATGTCACTGTAGAAATAATTTATTTAGCCAATGAACTGATACAGTACATGTACTGTATCTATGACACACTACGAGAAACAACCTTCAGTTTCATGGAGCCTCTTGTAGAAAATAGGATGTAAGTGTCCCTTTAAGAGCTGATACAGAGATAATGTCTGGTCCTGGGGCAGATGGGAAAGGAGAAAGAGAGAGAGAGAGAGACAGAGAGAGAGAGAGAGAGAGAGAGAGAGAGAGAGAGAGAGAGAGAGAGAGAGAGAGAGAGAGAGAGAGAGAGAGAGAGAGGAATTTGCCTGAGAGGAGAATGAGAGAAGGTATGTGAGAGTGCCTGTCACACTGAGGCTCCTGTGTGCTGTTCCTTGGTTGGATTCCAATCCCATAACTTACCCCCTTCCCTCTGTCCTTGTTGACTCTCCTTTCAGATAGGAAAGGACAGGACTACCTCCAATAAGGATGATGGTAAATCTGTAGCTCTA
>NC_137676.1:16734558-16747058 GCF_963989245.1 Nansenia antarctica | reverse complement strand
TTTCAGACGCTAATCCAACATTGCGTATTCCAGAGGCGTAGCACAGCTAGAGCATTAGTTTCTGTTCAACACAGATCTAGCATGGGTGTAACCTGGGTGTTACACATACCTATGCACACTCATGCACACTTGTGCGCACACACACACGCACACACACGCACACACACACACACACACACACACACACACACACACACACACGCACACACACACGCACACACACGCACACACACACACACACACACACACACACATGCACACACTCAATTGAAGGGGAAAGTGTGTCCAAACTTTTGAGTGGTACTGTACACCATATACTATACATACAGTACATAACAAAGTTAAGTTAACACAAAATATCTATCCATGGTATAGTGACAGAGAAACCCCTGGCAGCTGATGGCCTCCTGTCTGTCTGCCTGCCTGCCTGTCTGCCTGCCTGTCTGTCTGCCTGCCTGCCTGCCTGCCTGTCTGCCTGCTTGCCTGCCTGCCTGCCTGCCTGCCTGCCTGCCTGCCTGCCTGCCTGCTTGCCTGCCTGCCTGCCTGCCTGCCTGTCTGCCTGCTTGCCTGCCTGCCTGTCTGTCTGTCCGTCCACATGTGTCTCTCTGTGCACTTCTGTTTCCCTCTCCTTGGAACCTGTGCTATCCAGGTGTGGCGCAGGCAGGCCGGGTGCAGGGAGCTCTCATACACACACACACAGCACTGCTGTGAGCCAGCGGTAACCATGGAAACCAGGCCTTGTACCGTGGCCAGAGCCTGAAGATGCATATCTCCTTAGAATCCTGAAAACACCTGATTGTACTCAGATTCAAATGCACGGTACTGAACCAGACAGAGAGAGGCTGTTCAGTTGAAATACGTACGGGAATGCTTCTCCCTGGTTACGAGGCGTATTAAATTCTGTTCTGAGACCAATAAAGTGAAAAACAGTAATACTCACTCAGTTCTATAAATGTGCTTAGAGTTATTTAATGTCCTCTTGGTGTTGTATAATGAGAGGTCAATGTTGTCAAAACAATAACACTTCCTAAACATTGGCTCGAGAGTTCATATAATCATGGTTCAAACATTTCAGTTTCTCCATATTAAGATTGTGTCCTTTTAGTAAAACCGTGATGATAACCGTGTCCGTATCACAATCTAATCCTAATCTAATCCTGTTTGTTGTGAGTGAATTATTTCCTTGAATCTACACAGGCTCCTCAGTGACCCATGGTACTATTGCAGGTACCTAATCTGGGAAATACCATATGGTCTTGAGGACTGTGTTGTGCAACCCTCTACGCACATCTGACTTACGTCTAAGTCTCCGCGCGTACAGTGCTAACACGTTCCTATTTACTTTGGCTTTGTGCTTATCGGCCTTGGTGTTATGAGAGACATAGTTCTGGGTGGCCTCAAGGGTCTTTGTGTGTCGATGCTTCGATACAACTGTGCGTGAATTTTGGTCAGACTTTGAAGTTGCATTTCAGATAACGTGTTGTTTGTTATCTTATAGCAATACCACCTTTTCATTTCAAACGGCGTGAGGTGATGTACAATGCTGTAACTGCAGGGATAGTGCTATGGAATGGCTGAACGTTTTATTGACCACAAAAGCGCGGGGAACGCTACCCTTTCACACAGGAAGTTGGTGCGGTTGATGAAATATCACTGCTATCGATGATGTTAGAAACGCCTCGCTTAGCTTTGCTCCTGCGTTATGTCGCAATCACATGGAAGACTCTCTTCCCTCTAAATGCAATGTTTTGTTCTAGATTTCACCTCTCGATTGTTAGTTCATGCAAATCTGTGTGTGTTTGTGTTTCTGCAACTGCAGCAGAGCTAGCTAGCACCAGGCCCTCCCTTCGGAATGATCTCTACCTGCAGGGCTATGTTTTTTTTCTCCTATTCTGCCTCATTGACTTTAATATGGGCTTCCTCTATAGGTTGTCTCCAGACTTGTTCCCACAAGAGCAGATGACTCAAAACTTTTACATGGCGCATCATCTGACTGAAGAGTAGCTTAGGCTGTGAAACAGCTTGATTTGTGTTGTCCTAAAAGCCCCATATCAAACAATGGGCTGAATGTCACTCACCGCAAATTAGTCTTCTCAGAGCATGTTCTCAACCACTTTAGTTTGTGTCAGGAATGCTATGTGTTCCATTCTTCCGTACCGTGAAGAGAGAAAGGCTGAGATCTCCCTGTTATCCCTCTCCTCAGAGTCAGTGGACACCCATGTTGTGTGTAACAATACTTTTAAATGACCTCCTAGTTTACTTGTTTTGTATGCTGATTTGTGGGGACAGGATAGTGAAAGGAATATAATAAGCCATATGTGACACGGTCTGGTGAAAAGGTCCGTATGCCGGCAATTCTCAAGAGAGAATTGTGCAAATGACCGAAAAGCTTTTTTTTAAAAAGTTATATTATGTGTGGGGTTTTTTCATATTACGAAAGTTTAAGTGTTGGAGAGCCCACTCAGGATAACAAACATCAGTTTTAGGATCAATAAATATTTATCATTTGTGAATTGGACTCACTGTCTGCCGTTCTTCTAGGCTACTGGGTAACAAACGTACGTTTTAGGACGTGTTCAAAAGCAAGGACTGTGTGATCATCTAATTATGTGTAGTTATGTGTTTTTAGCATGTTGATGTGTAAACATGCAGTTAGATCATAGTCAGGGCTGCCAAGTTTCACCAAAAGTTTGGAGTGAGATTTTTTGGCGGTGGAGCGACCCGAAACTGTGCACGTTTTGGCGGCAGCGGCCCCTCTCTCCCACCCAATTATTTGTGCTAGTTTCCTGCAATTTTACATGTTGTTCATAATAAACCAGCACAAGAAATGAAAATAATTTACATTTTATAAAACAAGACAAAAATTCAGACAATATATCATATTTATGAAATCTTAATGAACAAATACAGTAGCCTACAGACTCTAAAAGAAAATTGGGCCCCATCAACAGGACTCAGCCTCTTGGTCAGCAGCAGAAAGACCCTTGGTCATCATCTTATATACAGTGCATTGCTCATAGATGGCTATCATGTTATACAGTAGGCTACATACCAGGGTTTTTCCTGGGTCAGAATGAGGCCTTGGTGGTTGATCTTGTGCGCCCGTAGCGCGGCCACATTTTTTTTGAGGGACCCCCAATTGTTGTATTGTAAATTGCAAATAATGTGGGCATGGGGTGGCGCTGTCACAATACCTGAGGCAGGTGTATATCAGGTAGCACATTTGTTGTTGTTGTCGTCAGGTGTTGACCCCGGAAGGGCAAATAGGTTTGACCGCAAGGGCGCTAAGTTTGTTATTGTTATTGTTTGTACCAGTGATTAAGCCATTGATGGCACATAGTAACACAATACATTTATTATGCAGCAAACCAACGACTACGGATCTTATATAACCAACAGCAACACATCAAACTAGGACGCACGGCGCGTCAACGGGACAATCCGTCGGGTTAGCATCTCAGTAGCAAGTAGTAGACTATGCTCCTTTAACAATTATTATTAATGTACCTGGTTATGTTACAGTAGAGAAACAAATGCATTAAGTAATGACTTACGCCAAATTGGTGCAACCCAGTCCAGTAGACCAGATACGATGTTGTAATGTGTGCAGATATTTTGCTACCACGGTTGCCAGACGGAATTGACAATCTCCAGCCCAACCAGTCTAAAAGCTGCCGAATCCACCCGTCCAGTGTGACCAAAAGTAGCCCAATCTGGCAACACTGCTTGCTACGTTCTTGCAGCTCGCGTGAACACAGGTTCTTCCATCAGCGCTCGCCTGCCGCTTCGATTGCAGACTCAAGTTAACGCGCGTGCAGAAAGATGCCACGAAACTCAAGTCCCGTAAAACAAATTGTTATTTCTCGCCGTGAGAAATAGAGATGCGGCGTGAGAGCGTGAGAACTGGTTGAAATGCGTGAGTCTCACGGTGATTGCGTGAGACTTGGCAGCTCTGATCATAGTTCATAGTGATGTTCTTTCTTAGCTGCTAGCTAGCTACCAACGCGATGGTAGCAAACGCGTATTTGGTTTGAGGTGTACCAACATTCAAATAAGCATATCTTCTTCTACTATTCTCAGATTTCAAAGTATGACACATCATTTGAAAGCTTACAATCTGCAAAAAATGTGCCCTACTTGGGAACTTTTTCATCAGACCCTGTCACATATTGCCTTCACCTGTCCACTGTATTCCAAGATCAGTGGTCTTTAATGAATTATAGGGATATGAAAGGAATTCATGGAATAGTGTCGGGTCTTAGTCTTACAGTAATACCTGACATATCTTCTCTCAGCTGGTGTCAGGCATTCCAGAGAGCCTCCTTGTCTCTCTCACGGCTGTCAGTAACAAACAAGTTGTGGAATGCATACGGTCTGTTCTGTTGTAAGTGGATTTAGGGGTAATAAACGTCCTCTAGGTGAGCAATGGGAAGAGTTGTTTAATGATGAAGAGTTAGGGCTTGTCTTTGGAGAAACAATGTCACTGAAGTAATGAGCTGGCTTCAAGTGTTTGTTATTTCAAAAGGCATTTTTCCTCTTGGAAGTGTAATCGTCTTCAGATGGCAAAACTGTGCTGGAGCATGTTGGTCTCACAGGAAAATGAAGTGAGGAAAATTGGCCTGTCATTGGAATTTACAACAATATTACCAAAAATACCACGTTAACCACAGTATTACACGGTGTTTAATTTGGATTAAATGGTATTATATGATATCATGTTCCTGGAAAAGCCTTTTAGCAGATTACTAGTCCCTGCTCAGTAAATATTGTGAAATTAATAGAACAAGGATTGTGTGCACGGTACAGCTAACTTTGAATCATCTCCTCCTGATAGTTCTGTACAACACAAGCACGGGCAGGTGTGACCACATACTGCGCAGTTTTGACATACAGATGGTAGTCATCGGTATTTTATGAGGAGGAGGATAAACAATGAATAAACAAACAAAACTGTTTACCACATTTGAAATCCGCGGTTGTGAACATAACCCTAACTCAAACCCAAACACTGTCATCTTCTCCTCTGCCACAGTGAGTCTGGGCCACTTAGCCCCCACAGAGAGGAGTATACACAAGCTCAGCTAAGGCCCGAGGCTAAGCTAAAACGAGGCTAATCACACTAAGATATATAGATGAAGCTTCTTTAGGGGGGGAGAGGGAGGGATTTGTGTGAATACTGTCACTTGATTAGTTGATTCTAGTATGCAACACACTGTAAACGTGTTTGTTTTGCTGTAAAAAGGCATCAAGTGCCAAAAGAAAGAGTTCACGTGTTTGTGTATGACAGCTTATTTAGCTAAGCCAAAGAAGTCATTGGGGTGTGTTGGGTGTGATGACTGTTGTCTTTGCTCTACCCTAAGCATCTGGAAACCTGATCCTAAATCATTCTGCTGTTGGTGTTAATACATAAATGGATTAACCTGCCACCAAGGCAGTCGATGTGTTTTTATTTTCCTCCCCATGAAATTATTATTCTTTGTGAAAATAAAGTGATGCAGGTCGGCACAGCACACTGAAAGAATGCAACACTCTTCTCTTTGATTGAATACATCAATCTAAAACGGTGTCTAAACAGAAAGAAAGTACCAGCTACCCCTGGTCCATCGTAAGGCACGTCTGAGTGTGAATGTGCCGCAGCAACATTCAGCCAATCAGATCCATCCTCCTCTGGATGAAGCCGGTGTGGCCCATTCTGATGGAGTTACTGTCATGGTTGGCAGGATGACGCGCTTAAAGCGATAAAAGATGTGTTGATACTACAGCAGTTGGCTGGCTACTGGTTGTAAGCTCTTGACAGATTGTACTCTCACCTGACTGTCTGAAAATCCCACACAACCTCTGGTCTGCGTTAAAGGCACAGTCTGTTAGTATTGTGCATGATCAAAGCTGCCTGGATAGCAGTAGCGGTTCCACATCATTTTTTTGCCGCCCAGAGAAAGAGTGGGTTTCCTCTCTGTTAATGGAAGTCAGCAGGTCTTTCACTTTTATTTCCCTGTTGTTTGTTATGGTGTGTGTGTGTGTGTGTGTGTGTGTGTGTGTGTGTGTGAGTGTGTGTGTGTGTGTGTGTGTGTGTGTGTGTGTGTGTGTGTGTGTGTGTGTGTGTGTGTGTGTGTGCGCGCGCGTGTGTGTGTGTGTGTGTGCGTGCGTGCGTGCGTGTGTGTGTGTGTGTGTGTGCGTGCGTGTGTGACTTTGTTCCTATTTCAAGGCTTGATGCTGTTCGGCAAGTCTGTAAGGTTTTATTGTGGCTATCACTTCCATATCTTTTGTTGTAACTGTGCCTCATCTCCATCACACAGAGACTGACAGGTGTTTTACAGCCAGGCCATAAAATAATCAAGATGTTTTCAGCAATCAACTGATGAATGCTGCTATCTCTACAGAAAGGTTTGTTCACATACGGTAATAGGTAGCTCCCCACTATCTCTGTTGTCTGTCTGCTTGCCTGTCTACTTTTCTGTCTGCTTGTCTGTCTGCTTGTCTGTCTGTCTGTCTGTCTGTCGGTTTGTCTGTGTGTCTGTCTGTCTGTTTGTCTGTCTGTCTGTCAGTCTGTCTGTCTGTCTGTCAGTCTGTCTGTCTGTCTGTCTGTCTGTCTGTCTGTCTGTCGGTTTGTCTGTGTGTCTGTGTGTCTGTCTGTTTGTCTGTCTGTCTGTCAGTCTGTCTGTCAGTCAGCCTGTCTGTCTGTCTGTCTGTCGGTTTGTCTGTCTGTCTGTCTGTCGGTCGGTTTGTCTGTCTGTCAGTTTGTCTGTCTGTCAGTTTGTCTTTCTGTCTGTCTGTCTCTCTCTCTCTCTGTCTGTCTGTCTGTCAGTTTGTCTTTCTGTCTGTCTGTCTCTCTCTCTCTCTCTGTCTGTCTGTCTGTCTGTCTGTCTGTCGGTTTGTCTGTCTGTCTGTCTGTCTGTCTGTCTGTCTCTCTCTCTCTCTTTCTGTCTTTCTCTCTCTCTCTCTTCTCTCTTTCTGTCTCTCTCTTTCTCTCTGTCTCAGATATGACCAAAAGCCCTGGAGGGGCTGAAGCCATTTTTCATGTAATTACAGCAAACCTGCCTGACTGGCTTTGAGACGGGTTGTGAAAGGAGGGACCTTGACTTTCAAACACTGTACAGTACATCCAGTCAGCCACGATCCACTTCACAAAGATTTACTTCTACATTTCTTCTTTTCAGATGGGTTGGAACATCTGAGTTCACTAGTCAAGTCCAGTGACTCTTCCAATGTGTTAAAACTGCATTTGGAAATATGCACTGTGTGTCTCGGTCTCACCTTGCTATTACTTTCCTCTTTCGTAGTGTAACATTGTGCTGTAACATGAGTTGTTTTGTATGGGGTGGAATGTAGCATATGGACAGACATAGTGGATTCACCTGTTCAAGAGTTTTTGTTCAAATTACAGTTAATCGGATTAAGCGTCCACAGCAGATTTCTATTCAATTAATTTCACCATTCAGACAAGCAGCAGGTCGGGGCCTCCGTTTAAATCTTAAAACTTCACATTTAGAAACCACACCCCACTCTGGTGTGTCTTTATATCCAGGGTAATTCATCAGAGCTGTTCACCTTTATTTGACTGATGAGGCTTAATGGGCATGTACTTTCCAGACCTCACATGGTATAAGGAACTGTTTTTACTTTGTTTTTCACTGTCTCGTACACACCTAACACCTCTTAAGTCCCTCTTAGAGTTGTTCTCGATAGTTTAAACCATTTGTATGAAACTGAGTTCACAACAGAGTTCACATGCCCATCACAATAACATACACGAGCACAACGTCTTTAGCAACACAGTTGCTGCATTTCTCATTGCTTTCACACAAAATGTAAATATTAAGGACCTTTTTGCAACACAACTCTCTACAGAAGACACACAAATCAATTAAGTCTTGACAAACCAAACTTTATTATTTACATACAGCGTATACTGTAGCTATTATAGTGAATCTCTACTTGTTACATGTAAACTCTCATTGCTCAACAGTTCCAAATCAGTAATGCAATTTGTTCTTTTAACAGTCTGCTTCTTTCTGAATATTTTAGATTCATTTGATTTACGTTTATTTGGAAACATTCATATTCTCTGTAACAAAAGCCGAACTGCAACCCAAGAAACGTGGTGTTTTGCCAAACGTGTTAACTGTTTAGGGGAACGTGTTAACTGTTTTGAAAAATTAAATACTGTTTCAAGAAATGTGCTCAAGCTATCGAGAAACAGTAATGCTGGTCCTATCCTCAGATCTACAACATCCTTGATGCACATACAGTACCTGTGTTCATGATAAACATTGTACACACGTATAGTATATCATCATATGACCCAACATTGACAACTGCAGTCTGTACAGAAGGACGTTAGTAGAATGGAGTTCCCCCCCAGGACACATCAGTACTGTCTGTACATAATGGTATTTGGGGTGTAGAGCTTGTCTGCCATGTCTGCAGTCACAGAAGAGGCATTTCTGAGGTAATATTAGTCTCTGTCTTTTTTCAAGAGTTAAGTTTCATCCTGTCTTTTTAATGTTGAGGACGCTGTCACAATCTAACAGTGATGTTCTTCTCTTTCTGAAACTATGATTAAACCCAATTTTTGGTGAGTTGTCGTTGAAGCCTTGTGCACAAGGGGAGGCTGGTGGAGGTAGAAATCGTAGGACGGGCTCATTGTCATTGAACGGTATCAAAGACACACATGTTTGGTACCATTTCCTCATTCCATCCCATGCATTACAATGAGCCTGTCCTCTGATTTCTACCACCGCCAGCCTCCACTGTCATACTGTTTGTGATCAACATTGACCTTGTGTCTGTGGCAGAGGAACCTTCAAGGGAAGTTTCTTCACCAGCAGCAAAAGTAGATTGTGTCATACTTGTCACTAACCCTAGGGGGCGACTCTTCCTTGACTTTCTCCCTGTCACACAATCTGCACTCTCTCTCTCTCTCACACACACACACACACACACACACACTCACTCACTCACACACACACACACACACACACACACACACACACACACACAGCAGAGTGAGCTGAACACATTATCCAACCATGTTTACATCAAGATTAAGATACTGTGAGAGTCTACTAGATCTGATCCACACCACTTTCTTCAATGGGAATGTCTTTCCAGGTCTATTTGCCTTGTGCTTTCCCTTACACTTCAGATAAAAAGATACATTCAAGGGCTTGGATTAGGCTCCAAGTGGCCAGTCTTTCTCTCTATTCCAGCACCACAATGACATGCCGGAAAAACGACTAGTGACGCCTTCAGACCTTTATGATTAATCTTTCAGGAGGCACACTGCCGTGTCTGTGTACAGAGAGGTGGAGGAGTGTATTCACCTCAGGGTGTTTGTGAATGCCTTTAACCTAAACTGATCTTATGAGGATTGGCCTAAAGCACCACCTGGGGCAAAGGAGTGGTAAACCTTATACCTTTGGCATACTCTAATAAAACCTGGAATAAAACAATTATGTATAAGGTGACTGCATTTACAGTATATAGTAAGACACTGGTTGTTAGGTAAAGCACACCCTGAGCGAAATCACTCAATAGGCCGGGGCTTAGAACATTAAGTATTTCGTACCCTAGCAACAACTTAAAATGAGAATTTCCCAACCTATCAACATTAACTTTTCACTAATCATACTTTGTTATGGGTGAGTACAATATGTACAATATGATCACTGGAGGAGTCTTCTTTTTACTCACTGAATCTCGATTTAGGACGCTCACTACTGTTGATGACTCAACAACACAACATTGTTATTATTTCAGATGCTGTTGTTGTGTCATCATGACCCATCTGCCATGTGAGACGGGGAGAACAAAAAGGTTATTAAAGTTCTCCTATCCCCTTTTAACTTTACTGGCACGCTGGGACCATGATTCCATTATGGTTGCATGCGGCCTCCCTGTATATGGACTACGGTAGAGTCGTTTGAAGTCTTAACTTGTCTCCTACTCACTGCCTTTGAAGGGCTGCCACCTGCAGCAAGCTTCCACCTGTTAAGGGTTACACCACTGGTGTAGATGTCTGGAAGATCTTTATGTCAAGAATCATCTTGTAGAGGATTTCATCTCCCTTGCCAATAATATGCTCATCATCATTTTCATAAATGTATTAATCAAAGCTTCCCCCATCAGAATACAGTATATACAAAACGCCTACTGTACTATATATAGCTAGGAAGACATTATTCTTATTCACGCTGACATTCTACAGGAATCTATCAAGTTTTGTGCAGACGGATTATTGTACATAAATTGTACAAAAATGAAAAATCATCAACTTCTGAACACACTTCTGTGGAGAAAAAAAAGAGAGAACTCCAGCTGAAACCCTCTGCGCTCCATAATTCTATATGCCTTAGGTGGAAGGAAATCCAGGCCATAAATCTGGAGTGTAATACCCTGCCACTGGTCGTTAGCAACCATTGAACTATCAAGTGGCTTCCACCTCATTTGAGATTCCGCTGTGGCAGACACCTCATTGTTACCTCTCCGTGTAATGAGAGACCAGCGCTTTAGAAAAAAAAGGGTAATTTATAATGGAAGTGATCGCACAGTATCTGTGCCGGCTGACAATACTGTACCCCACAATGGGTTATAGTGATATCAGTATACCCTTTCCCCCTTTGGGACCTGGGTTTGAATAGACACATCCTTCCACACCAGCCCATCTTTGAGGCCTTGTTCTAACCCAACACTGACATGTCCCACTAATGTCTCTGTCAGTGCACAGCTCACGGTTTTGTTGCTTGGCTGTAGAACAGCCTCCAGTCCTAACACTTCCTGCCAGGACTCTTTCATGGGAGTTTGTCACTGTCTGGCCTTCGACCAAGTTTCACTGCCTACCTTTTTCATGCTGATTCCATAAAGGCTGATCACATCTTGGTGAATATTTCCCCATCAAACATACAGTAATGTGGGTCTATCTCCCAAGTACTGCAATGATAGCAACAATATGAAATCTAATGATGAAAAAGAGATGATTTACATCATACTCAATCCAAACTATCGGTGGGTCGGTTGAATACATCTGTAGAATTATTTCGGACGGTCAAACTTATCCCTGATTCGTGTGCTCCTGGACGATAACAAAGATTCCATTTTCGCCCCCATCTCTCTCTCTCTCTCTCTCTCTCTCTCTCTCTCTCTCTCTCTCTCTCTCTCTCTCTCTCCCTCTCTCTCTTTCTTTAGCCCCTCATCTTTTGTCCTGTTCGTTATCTAATTACCATCACTTAGGCTGACCTTAGAGAGCCAAGAGTCCAGCTGGGTTCTTCTGCCCCACAGACAAACATTTGACCTCAATCTGAACTGCAGCATCATCTACAACTGTCACAGGCTTGGTTCTCACACTAGTTACGCACTAGTTTTTTTTTTTTTTTTTAAGTGAAACTCCATAGAGATAGTACTACTGTGTGCATTGTCAAAGTACAGGGATTTATAAGTTAGCAATGTCTTTAGGGGGAATGACCCGAGATAGCGGCCATCAGAGATCTTCTCTGAGGCCTTTCCCCTGTTTACAGCCAACACTGCCTGTTATTTACAGGGACATGGAACTTCAGAGAGCATGGTCACCTTACCACATCTAGGGTGTTTAAGTACCTATAAAGACGGAACGGGAATGTTGACAAAATGCCTGAGTTGTTGTTCGTTTTCAGGCAGCCTTCAGACACACATTCAATACCTGCATAAAGGTGTACATATCAAAAGATATTGCTCTTTCAGGTATCTTTTTACTGGGTTTAGGATGAACGTGAGGGTTTTTCAATCACTTGGCAGAGCATTAAGTAGAGAAGGTAGAAGATTAATGGTATAATAGCTCTGACCACACGGTTTAGTTGTTTAAACTGGCAGCATCAGCTTGAAAATTGTTTCATGGCTCTCTGCAATGATACATTAAAGTACAAGTCCAGACAAGTGGTAAGATGCTGGAGGAGAGAATACTTTGCAACTCCCTCTGAACCTTGCAGCCAAGTGACAGAGTGTGGAAGCTATGACACCATCAGTAAAGTACACTCAGAATGTTTACCTCACAATGACTTGTTTGTGCACTTTTCCTTCCAGTTCCATAAGGTATTGCGATTCCAACATCAAAGAAATGTGGCATTCAACATGTGTACGGGAATTACTGAGGTGGAATGACAAAAGAGTCAAGTTTTGGCATTGTCTCGTTTTTATTTTGATGCCACACACACACACACACACACACACACACGCACACACACACACACACGCACACGCACACGCACACACGCACACACACGCACTGGTTGCAGATGGGTTGTTTTGTAATACTTTGGCGACTACTGCCTGAAATTGAGCCCCGTAATGTAAGTTATGAACCTGTTGCACTGTCAAACCGAGAGGAAACACTCCAGGATAGGAGATGACAGTTTTTATTGTTTTCAGGGCAGGGCTGGGCCGCCTGGCTGCCTGGCACGCTGCTCACTGCTGCTGGAGGAAGATCAGTCATATTTCCCCCAAGTCTCTGGGACTCTGGGGTGATAGTG